>NC_083276.1:83256633-83584630 GCF_963506605.1 Zootoca vivipara | reverse complement strand
ACGGTTTCCCAACCCTCTGGAGTAGAGTTTTGAGGACTCACAGTGTTGCATAGGGGGAAGAGGGATCAACAGACATTGTCTCATACAACCCAAGTGTTCACAGAAGCTTCCCCTGGGATCAGGAAGCCTTTTTCATGAATGGAAAGGGCTCCAGTGGAGACAACCAGTATTTATGTCATGAGATTTATGCTTCTTAAGGCTTTGGGGAAGGGCCATAGTTCAGTGATATGAGTATCAACTTCAAAAGCAGAAGGTCGCGGGTCTAATCCCTGGCATTTCCATGTAGGGTTGGAATGTCCTACCTACCGGTAACTCGAGAGACCTGCTGCCAATCACTGTGGACAGTTCTGAACTAGGTTGACCAATGATCTGACTCACTCAGCACAATGGGTTTTTAAAAATGGCTTTAAGTTATTACTTGGCCTGACCCTTGTGTACTTTCCTGGGCCCCAGAGGTTAGTAAACTGGGAAGTGGTCAAGAGACAACAAACTGATGAAATGGATAGGTGTTGGAGAGCCTTACAACTCTTGGCTTACCTTCTTGGCTGTGTGGTTTTGTCCTAGGAGATAGCAAAGCACTTCGACATAGAAGAGGATGGCTATGAAGTGGTGGAAGAGGCGATTGACACCATGACCTGTGTGGCTTGGTATATCAATGACATGAAACGGAAGCACGAGCATGCTGTGCGCCTGCAGGTAATTTGAAAGGGGAAAGTTGTCCCAGGTGTGGCATTAAACATAGAGAGCTGTGGCAATTCACAAGTAAGTGTTGCGCATTCACACTGGCTGATGCACCAGGCAGTGGCACCTTTCACAACCCATAAAGGGAAATTCAAATTCCCTTAAATACGTATATGCAAAATGAAACTGACTTGCAAAACACGATGGCAACCATGTGTGTTATTACTATCTTTAGTGGTTTGCTCTCTTTCCTGCTGCTTCCTAGCACTACAACATTCCTTACCATGAAATGTTGCTAGCTAAAGGGATTTTTAAGATAGACCGAGAGATAAAAGGCATTTTTGGTGCAGATTCCCTTTTCCGCATTCCAGTTTGCAATGGCTAATTTCCCCCTTTTTTCAGACCTCAGTACACACATACACTGTGTTGTTTTTGCTGTGCTGTATCCCCCCCAATTATTTCAGTCACATCACAACAGCACACTTTTCAATGTCTTGTGCCATTCATTTAAGCCCTTTCATAAAATGTTTCACTTCATGACCCTTCCAACAATACCCATGGAGCTTAACATCAAGGAGATGTGACAAGACTCAAGCCTGGAAATCCCAGATGAGGAAGTGATTATCTGCATTTCTTTCCTGATGCTTAACAAGTTCAGGGACTGACCTCTAGTACTGAAAATCAATTTTTGGTTTGAGCCTTAACACAGAGTCCTGCAAATAGCCTCAAAATATCACCCCAGCAGGTTTTAAGTGCATTCCCAGTTTCCTTGCACTTCCTTATCCTCTCATCATTCCAGATTTTATTTACAGTATTCAGTCTTGCAAACACCCTTGTGAGGACTCCACCCTTATCAGCATTAGTGTCATGGAAATTTAATGAAAGTTTCCAAACATTGAATTTAATTTTTTCTCCCCTTGAGGTTTTAGAAGTGCATGAAGGTTGCTGCAGGTGGTGTTAGGCCTTACCTTTGTTTTCAGCCAATTAATTTATTTCTGCAGGGAATTTGAGCAAGGTGATGGTGGCACCCTATGGAAACAATAGGCAAGCTTTAAAATAAATACAGAAGTAATTTGAACTGGGGCAATCAATTCTTTAGTCATCTGCAATATACAGCGGTACCTCGGTTTAAGAACAGTCCTGTTTACAAACAAATCAGTTTACAGACTCCGCAAAACTGGAAGTAGTGTTCCGGTTTGCAAACTTTACCCCTGTCTACAAATGGAAACCAAACAGTGGAAGGGCACCGGATTTGGTTTAAGAATGGACTTCAGGAACGGATTAAGTTTGTAAACCGAGGCACCACTGTATTGGCATGAAAACACCCACAAATTGGAAACTACATAAGGATTAGAAAGAAAGAGCAAGTTACTAAAAATGAAGGGTTGCCACCTGTAGCGATTTGTCCAGAGCGAAGGAAGATGGTGGGAGCAAAATTCTTTCTAAATGACTATTTTTATGGGTTGGTGGTTTATATTACACAAGCTGTGGATCAGATTCTGATCTGTGGGGGCTGTGTAGCAAATCCTCCTTTACTAGGCTTCAGGCAAGATGCAGGAATTGCTGATGGAATGTCCTGTAATAATACCAGAGCTCTGGCTGAATGATTTGTCATGATGCCCCTTCTGGCTTCAACCTGTAACACTAGAACCCTCTGACTCAGGAACAGGGAATCTGTGCCCACGCTAAGATGTTGCTGGACTATAACTCCCATCATCCCTGAACATTGGCTGTGCTGACGGGGCTGATGGGAATTGGAATCCAGTTTGAAGGTGTACATGTCCTCAGAGGGAACATTGAGGCAGAGAGAGAAGCAGCCTTGAATAGTTCATTAGAAGACTGGTATAAATGACAGAAATATATAAAAATAGGGACTTGTGTTCCCTAGCTGCTTTGGTTCAGCCTCACAGAGTGACTTTATACAGGACTAATCTACCTTTCCACTGTCTCATTTGGAAGATCCTTCAAACCTTTCAATCTAAGTAGAAGAAAGGGACTAATATTTAGAATACTTAAGATTCCCTTCTTTAACTTTTGCAGATGAAAGAGACCCTCTGGGTATGAAACCATTCAGATCATTTTGTTTTTTGTAATGCTAGGCATTTATTTTCAAGACTGCTGTCAGATTTTGAAAATATTTTGAATGTTTGTGAAGGTTAAACAGTGGACACATTGGGGGGAAACTTATATTCTGAGTTGTGTTGAAATGAATGTATTCTGCAGGCTAAACGTATAGCATTGTATCCAATGCTGTCATTCCTCTTGTACAATGGGACTTCCCCCCACTCTGCTCTTATCTCCCCTCAAGCTTTCTGCACACACTCAAAATCTGCTCCAGAGGATAGGGATACCTCCTGGAGCAACTTTTGGGGACATGTGGGGGAGAGGAAGCCCTGTTGCCACTAGTGGAACACTTCTTGTGTGGCATTGGGTACTACCCACATACCATAAAACATTTCCCCCCAAAAAAATTCTCAAGTGGCTGTAATTCTGTCACAGCACAGACTACAACCAATGCTGGCATCTTCGTGACTCTGGGGTTGCCTTGAAATGGCTCCTAATAGGGATGGAAATATTTTACCTTTTTTCTGACCTCCCCCCCCCCTTTGCTGTTTTACAGGAGATTCAGTCATTGCTTATAAACTGGAAGGGTCCTGACCTGACCACTTATGGAGAGCTTGTGCTGGAGGGCACTTTCCGTGTCCATCGGGTCAGAAATGAGAGAACTTTCTTCTTGTTTGACAAAATCTTGCTGATAACAAAGAAACGGGGCGATCATTATATATACAAAAGCCACATTCCAGTAAGTACCGGTAGTCCCAACCTTGCAATTCTGTTCATTCACAGGGATGAGCGAATCTTTTCAGTTTTGGTTTCTGTCAATTTTCCAATCTTATGTTCAGTCATCCACATTTCCACATCAGTTTGTTTGTTTGTTTGTTTGATTGATTGATCGTTTACACTCCATGAAAATTCACCAGCATTTTAGTGTGAATTTCTCCTGATACATACGCATTTATGCAAAGCAATTTCCCCTGACCTAACATATTTTTATGTTATTTACCCTGATGTGTGTACTTTTATGCACACTTTGCCCTAATATTTGCATTTTTGTACACGTTACTTGGCCGGAGAACTGCACTGCAACATTCAGAGAAATGCGAATTCCAAAGGCTGGCTGAGTTTCGTTTATTTTTCAAGTGCAAAATAAGTAGATTCACTATTAAATGTGAACTGAAAAGAAGTTCATCTCCCCCTCCTCCCTATGAGTAGGCAGTGTGATTCATTCTCCCTCCCTGTTTTCGAGGGACCAGGAGGGCATCTTGGGTATCAGGGTAGGAGGGGGTGTGAGCATGAATCATTCTTTGTCACTTTGGAACTCATACCTGACAGCTGAAACAGATGTGAATTTATGATCCAGTGTAGAAGGCCCCAAGGCAAACTTTTCTCTACCTGACCTGACTCTCCCACTGCTGCTGCTGCTTTCCATCTTCCAGCACAATCCTAGGCATAACCCAGGAGGGGAGAGGGATGATAAGGGCATCTCTCAAAGGACACATACATGAGAGCAACAGTGTGAATTTGTTACCCTTCAAATACCCAGCTGCAAGAAAACGAGGAGGATTGTTCCACGGACACATTTGCATTAGTGAATGCAAAATCAAAGGAGTGGTGGCTTTTCCAGACTAATTAAGAGGAAAAGGGTATCAATGGGTGTGCTACTATTTCCACACAGCCAAAAGGGAGTGGGGGTGGGATACATTTTTCGTGCTACTGGCTTGTATATTGCCAGTAGTGCCTGCTGACCCCACAATGTGATGGTGTGAAGTGACTCTGCCCCAAATTTCACCCCTGTCTCCTCTCTCTTTAAAATAAAAAAAATTCCTTCAGTAGCACCTTAAAGACCAACTAAGTTTTTATTTTGGTATGAGCTTTCGTGTGCATGCACACTTCTTCAGATACAGTGAAATGGAAGTTTCCAGGCACTTATGTAGAGAAGGGGTGGGGAGGGGTGGGGATGGGGAGGGGGGATCACTCAGAAGGGTGGTGGAAATGGGTGATTGACTGACTGATAGCTGTTGATGACCGCAAACGACTGCAAATGGTTTTGCATGAAAAAGCAAGGGTTGAGATGGCTGAAGATCGCTTATCATGTATAATGAGATAAGAACCCGATATCTCTGTTCAAACCAGGTCCCTCCATGGTTTTGAGCTTGGTGATAAGTTGCAATTCAGCAACTTCTCTTTCCAGTCTATTTCTGAAATTCTTTTGTAGTAAGACAGCTACTTTGAGATCTTGTATAGAATGTCCTGGGAGATTGAAGTGTTCTCCTACTGGTTTTTCTGTCTTCTGGTTCCTGATGTCAGATTTATGTCCATTTATCCTTTGGCGTAGGGTTTGGCCTGTTTGTCCAATATAGAGAGCTGAAGGGCACTGTTGGCATTTGATGGCATACACAATGTTAGAGGATGAGCAATTAAATAGTCCTGAGATGGTATGTTGGATGTTGTTGGGGCCAGTAATGGTGATGTCTGGGTGTATGTGGCAGCAAAGTTGGCATCTGGGTTTATTGCAGGCTCTGGTACCAGTGTCCATGTTAAGTCTGGTGGTTGTATTATTGTGGGTGAGGAGTTGTTTAAGATTGGGTGGCTGTCTGTAGGCAATGAAAGGTCTTCCTCCCAGAGCTTGAGAAAGGGAGCGGTCATTGTCCAGGAGAGGCTGTAGATCTCTGATGATGCGTTGTACTGTTTTAGCTTGGGAGCTGTATGTGATGACTAGTGGTGTTCTGTTATTTTCTTTTTGGGGTCTGTCTTGCAGCAGGTTCTCTCTAGGTATCTGTCTGGCTCTGTTGATCTGTTGTTTAACTTCATCAGGTGGATATTTTAGTTCTAAAAAGGTTTGCTGTAGATCTCTTAGGTGAGATTCTCTGTCTGTAGAGTTGGAACAGATGCGGTTGTAACGTAAGGCCTGGCTGTATACGATGGATTGTTTGGTATGTTTGGGATGGTAGCTAGAAGCATGTAGATATGTTTGTCGGTCAGTTGGTTTTCTGTATAAGGTGGTGTCTATACGTCCATCCTGTATTTTTATAGTAGTGTCCAAAAAATGTATTTCTTGCATAGATTGGTTCATTGTTAGGTTGATGGTGGGGTGAAAGTCATTGAATGTCTGGTGGAAGGTTTCCAGGGTCTGTTGTCCATGTGTCCAGATAATAAAAATATCGTCAATGTATCGCAGGTACAGGAGAGGTTTGAGTGGGTAGGAGTTAAGGAAACGTTGTTCTAAATCTGCCATGAAGATGTTGGCATACTGTGGGGCCATGCGGGTGCCCATGGCTGTGCCGCTGATCTGGAGGAACAGGTCATCACCAAATTTGAAGTGGTTGTGGGTAAGGACAAAGTGGCAGAGTTTGGTAGCAAAGTCCGCTGTGGTTTTATCTGAAATGGTGTTCCTTATGGCTTGTAAACCATCATTGTGTGGGATGTTGGTATATAGAGATTCCACATCCATAGTGGCTAGTATAGTATTGTTAGGAAGATTGTTCAAATATTGTATTTTCCTCAGAAAATCTGTGGTGTCACGTACGTAGCTGGGAGCACTGATAGCATATGGTTTCAGAACAGAGTCCATATAGCCGGAAACACCCACTGTAATGGTGCCAATACCTGAGATGATGGGGCGTCCTGGGTTTCCTGGTTTGTGTATTTTGGGTAGAAGATAGAAAGTTCCTGGCCGAGGTTCCGCTGGTGTGTTTGTGAGGATCTGTTCTTGGATGTGTAGGGGTAGCTCCTTAATAATCTTGTTCAGTTCTTTTTTGTATGTTTGTGTGGGGTCTGAGTCCAATTTCATGTAAAAGGCAGTATTGGAAAGTTGTCTGTGGGCCTCTTGGATGTAATCAGTTTTGTTCATGATGACGACAGCTCCACCCTTGTCTGCCTCTTTAATTATAATGTCTGGGTTGTTCCTGAGATTTTCTATGGCTCTCCTTTCAGCATGGTTTAGATTTTGTTGTAAGCGATGGTGTTTTCTGGTCACATCCGTTTGGATTCTGTGGCGGAAGCATTCGATGTACAGATCTAGTGTGGTATTGCGTCCATCAGGAGGGGTCCATGTGGACCGCTCCCTTTCTCAAGCTCTGGGAGGAAGACCTTTCATTGCCTACAGACAGCCACCCAATCTTAAACAACTCCTCACCCACAATAATACAACCACCAGACTTAACATGGACACTGGTACCAGAGCCTGCAATAAACCCAGATGCCAACTTTGCTGCCACATACACCCAGACATCACCATTACTGGCCCCAACAACATCCAACATACCATCTCAGGACTATTTAATTGCTCATCCTCTAACATTGTGTATGCCATCAAATGCCAACAGTGCCCTTCAGCTCTCTATATTGGACAAACAGGCCAAACCCTACGCCAAAGGATAAATGGACATAAATCTGACATCAGGAACCAGAAGACAGAAAAACCAGTAGGAGAACACTTCAATCTCCCAGGACATTCTATACAAGATCTCAAAGTAGCTGTCTTACTACAAAAGAATTTCAGAAATAGACTGGAAAGAGAAGTTGCTGAATTGCAACTTATCACCAAGCTCAAAACCATGGAGGGACCTGGTTTGAACAGAGATATCGGGTTCTTATCTCATTATACATGATAAGCGATCTTCAGCCATCTCAACCCTTGCTTTTTCATGCAAAACCATTTGCAGTCGTTTGCGGTCATCAACAGCTATCAGTCAGTCAATCACCCATTTCCACCACCCTTCTGAGTGATCCCCCCTCCCCATCCCCACCCCTCCCCACCCCTTCTCTACATAAGTGCCTGGAAACTTCCATTTCACTGTATCTGAAGAAGTGTGCATGCACACGAAAGCTCATACCAAAATAAAAACTTAGTTGGTCTTTAAGGTGCTACTGAAGGAATTTTTTTTATTTTACTTCGATCCAGACCAACACGGCTACCTACCTGTAATCCTCTCTCTTTGTTTCACTCTTGCCAAGAAAGGCTACCCTTAATCATAGCTGCCAAGTTTTCCCTTTTCTCGCGAGGAAGCCTATTCAGCATAAGGGAAAATCCCTTTAAAAAAGGGATAACTTGGCAGCTATGCCCTTAATCTTTCTGTACATCAAACATTTATATATTTATATGTGCCACTCTAAAAGGTAAAGGTAAAGGGACCCCTGACCATTAGGTCCAGTCGTGACCGACTCTGGGGTTGCGCGCTCATCTCGCATTATTGGCCGAGGGAGCCGGCGTATAGCTTCCAGGTCATGTGGCCAGCATGACAAAGCCGCTTCTGGCAAACCAGAACAGCGCACGGAAACGCCGTTTACCTTCCCACTGTAGCGGTTCCTATTTATCTACTTGCATTTTGACGTGCTTTCGAACTGCTAGGTTGGCAGATGTGCCACTCTAGCCCATCTCAAAAGCACAGGAACTGATGACAACAACAACATGTACATTTGCAAGGTGGTAATAGATCTGTTCCAACCCAGTACAATTCCATTTGGCTGTTTTAAGCCTGAGAGGTGTATGCAATGGGTACTTTTTCTTTACTTGAATCTGTGTTCCTACCATAACCAAGTATGAAGATGCTTTGGATGTGCTGATGGGATCAAATTCTCTGGGGAAGGAGTGGGGAGAGAGGGTCAGTGGATGCTGGGGTGGGAGGGGGGGAGTGATGTTCTTTAGTTCTGAATACACTATGTTTTTCTTCTTTGTATTTTTATGTCTGTTCTAAAATTCAGTAGACTGCATTGTTTTTAAAAAGGAACTGACAACAACACAAGAATTGACAAACACGCCCTTATAAATATTATAACAAACCTTATAGTGTCTCCCCCTGTCCTTGGCCACCCAAAGTTGGTCAATTTAGAAGGTCTTTGTCGTACTTCTGAGGATGCCTCTCTGTTTATCCTGGCAGCCCTCGGATGATTCAGAGAGATGGCAGATTTGGGGAACTTTTGTTGTTGACGTTGTAATGGGTACATTGGTTTGACATCTCTCCCTCTGCTCCTCCAGTGCTCCTCCCTGATGCTGATTGAGAGTACACGAGACTCACTGTGCTTCACCGTCACCCATTACAAGCACAGCAAACAGCAGTACAACATCCAGGTGAGATAAGCCACTGTCCTTTATAAGGGGGTTCAAAAGTGATTTGGGGGTAAGGTGCGGAGATAGTTGGAAATGTGTGTTGGTGGCGTGCCTGAATAAGGGCAGGCGCTGAGTTGGGAATAAGAGGGCCTGTAACAGGACCTGAGAAAATGGGTCTTGATGGGTTTTAGTGCAGAGAATGCAAGTGTCAGGTTGTGTGTTTTGGAAGGAAGAGGATGTGAATGAGGGGTTAGGACAGTTTGGTGGTGCGTTGCAGTGCCAAGCTTTGTCAGTGTGTGGAGATACTGGTGATAAGAATGCCAGTTGGGGATTATCATAAGAGTGTGAGTTGTTAAGTGTCCGCAGAAGGTGGGGCTGGTGGCAAGGTTTGGGAAGGAGCCCTGGTGTGTGCATTTGCATGGTAACAGCAGAAAGAGTGGCAGCACTCAAAAAATAGCTGAGGTGTAGCTGAGGCAGGTGAGTAGTCCTGGCTTCCAAGCTGCATAAGGTGTACTTTTGTTCCCAGGCCAAATCGGGGGAGGAGAAGCGGGTTTGGACTCACCACATCAAGCGCCTGATTCTGGAGAACCACCATGCCATCATCCCTCAGAAAGTAAGTGGAAGCTCTCCTTCCTTCTCCTTGGAATGGATGCTGGAGACCCCATGGAGTTCTCTGCCTTTCGTTAAAACTTAGTCTGAGCCATGTCTCAAGAAATGTTCTTTTTCTTTTTTTGAATCAGAGGGGTGCTCTTGGAGGTGTTCTTTCTTCTATACCAGGCACCCCCAAACTTTGGCCCTCCAGATGTTTTGGACTACAATTCCCATCTTCCCCGACCACTGGTCCTGTTAGCTAGGGATCATGGGAGTTGTAGGCCAAAACATCTGGAGGGCCGCAGTTTGGGGATGCCTGTTCTATACACCTTTGCCTTTTCTTTACTCTTGAGTATGCTTGATTGGTTCTCTTTACTGAATCCTACCAAGCCCAGCCATATCAAGCTGGGCCTCGGCCTAGCAGCTTCCATAACGTGGGTAGGAGAGTTTTGGTGTTTGGAATTTTGCCTGCTCTTTTGTCCAACTGAGAAAGGGGCAACCATTGTGGTGGAATTTGTTCCTAGTGTTTGTTCCAGGGATGATGGGGCTGAGGGGAACCTCCTTCCTCCTTTCCTATCTCTCTGCTATTCTTTGGGGGAGGGAAGAGAGGTGGGAACTCCCCATTGCCTCAGGTTTCAGGATCCTGGATTTCCATTTCCTTTTCAGTTTAGCGCTAAGCCAATACCTTCTTTTCTTCAGGCCAAGGAAGCTATCTTGGAAATGGACTCATACTGTAAGTTTCCATTATTTTCTTTAAAAAAATAATTAAATTGTCCCAGTAGTTTGTTTTTAGAAATGCTCCTCCTGCTTACTGTGTCCTCAGCAGGGCAAGAAAGCAGATATGTCAGAATTTCCCAACCCAAGTCTAAGAATGTACTCTGCCTCGTGGGGTTAGGTTCTTTCACCTGGTTGCAGGAAGATTACACAACACAGAAATGAACAATAAGCGGAATGTCATTCTGAGATGCGATGCTGTATTGATGATCCAATTCTCTGTCTCCTGTAATTAATATAATTATTCACCTCCTTGGATTGCGAATTGAGCCTGAGTTTGCTTGCGGGAGCCTCTGCTGCTAAATGTAATATTCAGGGGATTAGAATGGTAAGGTGGTGTTAGCTTGGTTCATGCATGAGGGGGGTTGGTCATACCAAGGTGGGGGCAGGTAACAGGTTCTCAAACACTCCTGCTGCTTCCTTTAGATCCTTCTCGCTACAAATACAGTCCAGAGAGGCTGAAGAAGTCCTGGTCATACCAACCTACAGAAGACATTCCTCAGTATGGCCGGCAGGGGCGCCGGCAATCAGGTAAACAGGGGAGGGTATAGGGATGTACCTATCCAAGCAGTGGTGTGTGTGTGTGTAGCTGTTGTTACTGTATCCTGATGGCATACCTTGTGTGTACTGTTGCTGTTGACTATAGGGCAGAAGTTTTTGTTTTCTGTAGTGGCTTGTCCAGTATTCTGTTGATAGAAATTAATATTTGGCCTTGGAGCTTAGTGCAGCTGACAGGTGCTGGAGCATTTACTCTGCCAAGGCCTAATGACCTCTGGCACACCACAAGCACACACAGAATGTTCAGAGAACATACCTTTGTTTGTTCTGGACAGTTCTATGGGAATTTTTCTTCCAGTGTCACTGTGAACTTGTCACCTTTACTTCAGCAATACAGGAAGCACCATGAAGAATCAAAACAGAAAGGAGAACGGGTCCAGTGCTTACTGGTAGAATACTGTTTCATTTTCGTTCTACGCATTTTGGAGTGAAATACTCCCCCTTCAGGAGCTGTAGATCAGGTATAGGGAACCTTTGGCCCTCCAGATGTTTCTGCATTACAGCTTCCATCAACCTCAGAAACTATGTCCGATGGCAAGGGATGTTGAGAGTTATAGTTCAGCAACATCTGTTGGACTAAAGATTCCCCATACCTGCTATAAATGGAGTTAATGGACATTGAAATACTGATTCTTAAACATAGGATAATATTCATTTATACCATATACATTTTTACATACATAAATGCAAAATAAAAACTACAAAACATTGGTTGTCATAGACCATATTGAACTTTTGTTTTAAAAAACACACTATTCAACAACACACATAGAGCTAAAAAGAGGTCTTGTTTCAAGTAAGTAATAGAGCCTGTTCTCCTTCCTGTTTTGAACCTCCGCTTCAGAAATAGGTAATTCAGAGTTGGAACATGCCAGTAAACATCTCTGTACTCTCCCCTCACCTACCGTAGTCCCTCTTGCATCTGCCATCAGTAGCCTAAACTGTGGAAAAACTGTGGCAATGGCAACCTGACTCTTTCTTGGCAGCAAGGTGATGAATTGGTTCAGCCTTTTGATCTAATCAATCAGTGCTGCTGTTAGGACAAGTCTTCGCTGGCCTGGGGCTGATGGGAATTGTAGTCAAAAACATATGGCGGCAAACGTTTGGTAAATGCTATCCTATGCAATTTCCACACTTCCAAGAAGTATTTACCATTCTCTCACAACATTCAGGCCAATCTGCTTCCAAATTCAGGAGGCAGGGATAGGTGGACACACTGCCTTGAACACACGTAGCTGAGAAACTTTAACCGGGCTAGTCCTCCATCCGCAGCCTTGATCTGAGTCAGTATCCCAGGGTGTCCTTTCCCATTCCTTCTACCTGAAATCCAGGCTGGAAGCTGAACTGGGAAGTCTCCCACTGCTCCCTCTGACTGCTCTTCAGATTGTTGTGTAGAACAACCACCTTTCACCAATGTGTCAGGCAAGCTTGTGCAAGTCAGGGCAGGCAGGTTCCATTTCATTGACTCTCCTGGGTGTTGTACTTTCATACCAAAACATGGAAGCCATTCCGAATTCCTTTTGTTCCTACTTGACTTCTTATCCATTCCTAACAAAGGTGCTCTTGCTGTCAACAACTCCTTACACGGCATAGGTTTGGTTTTTTTGGGGGGGGGGGCACACACATCATGGCCTGCTTTTGCAACTCACAACTCTAGTAGATACCTGTTGGTTTCTGTGTGCTGGGCTGAGTTTGTGGCATGTAAAAGTGTGCTGAGGTCCTGTGTGCATTGTTTGATTCTTGATTACTGTGCCAAGAGAGAACTGCTGAGCTCAAGTCTTGGGTGCTGCAAGCCTAGACAGCTTCTAAAGAGAACTCACTAGAGGATCTTCTGAAGGGCACCTGCTTGTTAAAAGCAGATCGTTAAAAGGTTTTATCCAGGAGTGTTGAGAAAATGGGCCTCTTAAATAGCTATTGGGTGGTATTATGGACCTAATGTAGTCATGTTCATTAATTTCAACAGGTCTGCTCTGAGTAAAACGCAACGCAATATTCATGCCTGCAACAAGAGTGTCAAAACAACATGCTCTTTGTGCCCTGAAAATAATTTAGAATGGCCCAGAGAGCTGGAAGGAGACCCTACAAACAATCTAGTTCACACTGCCATTGGCAGCAGTATAGGACCGTACAGCATAGGTTCCTCTTACGCACCCCCCAGCAGCAGACAGTTCTTCTCTCCTAGCATCACCACCTCCTCCTCCTCCGTTTCCAATGGTACGCTTACCAAAGGAGGAAGGCAAGGGCAGTGGTAGCAGCATCTCTCTGGGTACCAAGCAGTTGCCATTGTACTTGCCCCCAGTGCACTGTTCTGGGACATTGTGGGCAATTCAGCATTGTGTTCATCCAAGTGGCAAACAAGGGAATCTGGGGCAGCAGAGGTGGCAGCGATGGATCCCCAGCAGGTGCCCAAGGATGCCGACTGCTGGCGCTGGTCCAGGTGCACCGCTGCACTGAGTCACAGCATCCCTAGTGTGGTGCAGGCCCCAGCAAGGCAGGGCTTTAGCAACGTCCACAGCAGAATGGTATTGACTCTAACAGGTATCTTATCTGTTATCCTATCCTTAGAGCCTTTCCGTGGCAAAAACACTGCTGAGAGGCTCCTAGATGGACTCGAGCGTAAAGGCCGCAGGAAATCTGGTGCGGGCTCCACTGATTTAGCATGTGGCATGAAAGGGCTCTGCCATCTGGTGTTGTGGGGCTGGGAGCAAGCAAGTGGAGCTCTTTGGGTCAAACCTTACTGCGGAGTAGCTTATGGGCTTTGCCTCCTGGACACGATGCTGGCTGAACATGCCTCTCAGTCTCCAGCAAACGTAATACAGTAGATGATGCTGGCTTTTAAAGCTCTATAGGCAGGGCTGTGTTCATTCCATGCGTTCACAAATTGGTATCTGACACAGAATTGCGAGAATCCCATTTTTCCCCTCCTCTTTTTCTTTTATCAACTATACTGCTACTGTAATTATATAACCTACATAGTTAATTTCATTTAGCAAAGTCAGCATAGAAAATAAATCACGTTCTACAAGGAGAACAATAATTCGATTAATTTGCACATGTGTCAAAGGAATGATACTAATTACAGCATACAGTCAACTCAATATTCAAAAATCTGATCACACCCATATGTTACACATCACCATTCCCTCTTCATAGTTGCTTATTTAGATTAATTCTACATTAGTGCATTAGTTAAATCAGGGGTGGGGAACCCTTTTAGCTCAGGGGCTGCATTCCCTTTTGGACAATCTTCCAGGGGCCGCATTTGATGGGCAGGACCAGAGGCAAAAGTGGGTGGAACAATGGCCGAACGTTACGTTTGTATAGTAGGCCAGTTTTGACGCACACTCCAGGCAAGCAAAGGGGCATTAGCATAGTTCAAGGACACAATAGCACCAGACACAGTAAATATGAAGTTCTTGTGGCTTCTGAAAATATGTGGGAAATGTCTTTCGAAATCATAGACGCCTAAGAAGGGCAAATAGGGCTTCAGGCACCTGGAAAATGGGACACCCTGTTTCCTGCCTGGGTTTTTGGCCTCCTTTCATCTTATTTGCTGCCCCCCTGCAGTCCAACTTGGATTGTCAAAGTGGAATAAATCCTGCATAATAAGAAACTGCTGAGTTTGCAGGGGGGAGGGGTTTGATTCTGGGCAGCAGAATCTGGATTTTTATTTTTATTTGCTGATGGGAGTATACACAGCCCCTTCTGTACAAGAGTGGGTGAGAGACAGGGCTCACTTTTTTAAAAAATGTGCTGGTTTATTTGGCCTCCTAGTTCCTTCAGTCTTGGTTGCTTACAAGCACAGATTTATTTATTTAAATTTAAACAATTTATATACTGCTTAACTACAATAATCTTTAAGCAGTATGCAAGGAACAGGATACAGAAAAGGTAAAAACCTGGTTAAAACTAGAAAATCAAACTTCAGTTAAATGCCTGTTGGAATAAAAATTTTAAAAGTCGTCTGTAGGCACTGGAAGTCCAAAAGGGAGGGCATTCCATAAAATTGGGTCCACAATACTGGACACACTGCTCTTTGTGGACAAGAGCCACACATCTGACCCATGGAGAACTACTAACTGGGACTCCCCTGAAGGCCTGTGATTGGGCAGGGATGGAGGGATTAGGTGGTCCTTGACAGATGAAAGACCGGTGATGCTGTTCTCTGAGAGGCTTGTTCTGCATAGCACAGAGGAGGCTAGTGCTGTTCTGCACTTCACTCAGATGCTTCAAGGTGTTTCCTTCTGGAGGGGCAGAGGTGGCGGGCTGAGGCTGGTGCTGGGGTTCTCCCCACCTTTCCTGGTATTTCTGGGCTCTGAACCAGCATTTCAAGAACTGATCTTGCAAACTTTCCTTTCATTGCAGAACCAACGAAACAGATTCTCAAGCAACTGAGCAACAGAGGTGAGTGGGTGTCCCCCTTTCCCACATTCCCCCAGCCTAGGTGGAAGAAGCTCTGTACTGTCCAGATTCCCCTGCCCCACGTTTACTTGACCAGTGTGGGTGGGATTTGACAGGTGCCCATCCTTATGCCAATGGTCACTCCTATCTCAGATTTATTACAGCTAGCAGTTTGGAGCACAGGGCAATTCTATATTGCTAAACAAGGCACCTTAGATGCTGAAAGGCAGGGATGGGGGAACTTGGAGCCCTCCAGATGTTGTCGGAATATGACTCCCACCAGCCCCAGAGAGCAAGGCTGGCGAAGGGTTGACGTTTCCCCACCCCTGCTCAAAGTGTGTGAGCCTGAATTGTTCCTTTACTCAGCCACCTCTTCAGCAGTGACTTCTTCCTGTTGCCTTGTGGCTGCCCCACTGCCTTCTCAGGGGAACCACAGTCGCTGGAAGGAACTGTAATAAGATATGTGATGTAAAAATGGCTCTCCGCCAGCATGTTTGTTGTGTCTGCTGCTTATATAGAGTAAGAGTGTGCCTGAAATGGAGATTGGGAAATAGGGAGGAAGACTACCTGGGCAGGGAAATGAGACCCCCCACCTTTTTCCTAATGGTCTCTTTTTCCCCCCTTCTTCTTTCTGTGCTACAAATCTGGCAATAGGACTAAAGGTAAGAGACAGAAATTCTGGAAGACAAAATAAATGAGGGAAAGGAAGAAGGGTCTTCCCTTTTTAAGGAAATCAAAGTCTGGGGTGACATGCGATGGGCTTTGGGTCCCTTACAAAAACGCCACCTTAAAGGTAAACTGCTCTGGGGTAAATGTTGGTGCAGGGGCCATTATTCATTTTAATAACAAAATGGCATTTCCCTCTGACCACTCCCATCTCCCATAGGGTTGCCAGTAAGCTTCCCACAGCTCTGAGCTGTGTGCTTCTGCTCCCATGTTGAGCAGGCAGTGATTGAACGCAGGTTGAGGAAAGGGCGCCCCAAGCGGTGTCTCTGCTGGTGCCCCAGCACTGGGGCCTTTCTAAAAGCCCCTGCTTGCCCTCACTTCACGTAGCATGCAGGCAGTGACGGAGCCCTTTTGGAGTTTGGGGAGCCCTCGCACCCCACCAACAGCTTGCCGCAGAAGCAGCAGCAGGATCGGCAGGCCCTTCCCCAGGAATCTCTGGAAGAGTTGGCTGAAAGCGATGGCAGCGAGAAGGATATGGGGCTGGAGGAAGAAGACGAAGAGGAGGAGGAAGAAGAGGAGAGGCTGGTAGGAACAGAGCAGGTGGCAGACTTTGCAAGCTCCTTGATGGCCGTCCTCCACTGCTGGCACTATCGGGCCAACGCTTTGCTTTTCTCCTGGGGCAGCACGGTGAGGTGCCCGTTCAACCCCTGCTGCATCTCCCTCCTGCATGCTGGCTTGGTGCATGGCTCGCGGCTGCCCTCTGTTCCTTCTGTGCCATCTTCCCATTAATCAGATGTGGGGCAGCCCTAGAGGTTCCCGTGTGGTTTCTTTTGCAGCTGTTTTAACCCTTCGGTGATACTACTGACTGACTTGGTGCTTTTGTGCAGTCCTTCATGAGGGCTAACAAGATTTGTGGCTTGATAACAAAAGAGGCTCGTTGGGTCTTACCATCTCTGTATCTGTGGGAGGTCCTTTTCCTGCCATTCCCTGTCCTCTTGCCAGGAAGGTTCTTCCACGTTAGCAGCTTGATAATGAGACAAAGCTAATGTTAAGCAGGATCCTCTTCCAAGTCCTGCTGCCTGTGCCATTGGACCATCCCTGGATCCAGCACTAACTGCGCACCTTCCAAATAGTTTATCAGCCTGCAGTTTTTAACCTGTGCACTCCGCCGGCCACACCAAAGTGCTGCAAGATGTGTATTTCATCCAGGAGCACTGCTCAGGAAAGCTGTGTTCCTGGATGAAATTGGGACTGGCTTAAGCAACTGCAAGGCTCCTCTGTGCCAGGGCAGCAAGGGAACCACAGGCACCAGCACCTGCGTTCACCTGCTGCTTGCAAGGCTGATGGATGCGACATCAGGTGGTTTTTGTTGCTGTGTCCAATGGCTAGAATATTGGACTTGGACCTGTGTGGGTACTTGTGATGCATTTCAGCTGTCTGGGACAAGCTACGATTTCTGACTTCCTCTGTAAAGTCATATGGTGTTTCAGAATGACAAATAACAATGGCTAGGGATGTTTGGCTGCTCTTGTCCAATGGCTCCTTCCCAGTAGCATGTACTCAACTCTCTAATGTTTCTGTTTCGGTTCAGGCCAAGAGCCACAAGGCACAGGAAAGGCCCAAGCAATACCAGTCGCCAGGCAGCAGTGGTGAGAAAATCAGGGTCGGGGATAATGTCTCATCTGTCCCAAAGGTGAGTGGTTGGCGGTTGGCAGAGGTGCTGTTTGGGGAAGTGCCGTTGCTCGGTGGGTAGAGCTCCCAGGTTCAGTCGCTGGCATCTCCAGGGAGGGGCTGGGAATGTCCCTTCTGAAACCCTGGAGAACCTTAACCAGTGAGATCACAGGTCCATCTAGGTCAGGACTGTCTGCTCTGTAAGGCAGTTTCTTACATTCCTTGGGGAGAATGGAATTTCTGCTCATGCCAATTTTGAGACAGGGAAACTCTTGGCCCTTCACACTAAAAATAGGATTCAAAGCCAAAGGCTCCTGGACATTCCACTTCCCAGAATACTCAGTTCACATACTGGGTATTCTATGCCATTGTCCTTTCCAATGGATGGTCCACGTTGTCCCCAGAAGATACGACATTAAAAACTAGCAATATTTCTGTCTGCTGTTCAGTCAACTTAGTGGTTGGTGTGTTCCCTGCCTTAGAAGCCAAACATATTTGCTGGGTTCAAGAGTTGGTTGCATTTGAGTAGTAACTATTAACTTAGCCCTTAAACTGTTTATCTGCAAGACCACCATTTTTTGGGTTGTGCGTTGTTGTAAAAATTTTGCAGAGCTACACGGCCCTAGAATTAAGTGGATCCTTGACCCAGGAAGAGTCCAGGTATCCTGGCAAGCAGACAAAGTTTAAGCGTCTCCTGCCCACCAAATAACAGAGACCAAACCAGGACGTGCGAAGCAAGGCACTTTTATTTTTGCTGTTGCAACAGGGTCCTTCCTCTCACACAGGAGAACAAGGAAGGAACCCCAAACAAAGATGTCTTGCCCTTAAAAAGAGATTTGAAATTGGTTTCAGCCCACCCCCCAGAAGCATCATCCATATGTCACAGAAGGGGTGCAGCCCAAGACCCCCCCTCCCTAGATTCATCATAGGTACATCATGAAAGGGGAGGTCTGGTGGCAGTAATCTGAGCACCCTGGACCCTGCCCCCTGCCCCCAGAACCTAATCAACAAAATTGAGAGATATTTACATTTCCCTGTTTCCCAGCCAAGTTAATCACACCCTTTTGTCTGGCAGTCAGGTATCAGGATGCCAGGGATTATCACTTTAATTCCTGAGACAATGAGAAGGTTCCCCCCACCCCCCTTCTTCCTTGCAGAGGAACACCTGGTCAGAGAGAGTCAAAATGGTGTCAGTCAGGCCTGTTTTCCTGTGCTGCTTCAGACATGTTTCTGTACATTCATGTACATGTTTTATGAACAATTATTATATATATATATATGACCTCAAAATTCTTATAACAGCGTTAAGTGTGCAAAACTTTTTTTCTCTTTTTGGGGGGCACGTTTTCTAGGCGCGATCAGCTCTCGAACTCAGCATGGTCTTAGAAGCTTCTCCCCTTAAGGAAGAGTACCTGGAAGAGGGTCCTTCAGACCCCGAGTCTGTGGGCAACCCAGAGCCAGTCCTGGCAGGCCAGTGGGGGACCCTGAATCAACAGCGTTCAGATGGCCTGGAGCCCACTGAAAATACCGAACTAAAGCCGCTTAGTAGTGAGGAGGAGGAGGAAGAAGAGGAGGAGGAAGAGGAGGACAGACGTGCACCCCAGACCAGAAGCATCCTCCCTTTCTCCGTGCTGGATCAGGCCAGCGTCATTGCAGAGCGCTTTGCCAGCAGCCTCTCTCGCCGCAGCAGCCTGGCACTCGAGGAGGGCAAGGGCCACTTGACTCCAAAGCAGGCTAGCCGCAGTGGCAGCGTCTTGAGCCTGGACGGCAGTGAGAAGGCCGGATGTCGCACGAACAGCACCACGGACTCCCTGCCGCAAGAGCCCCTGGGTGAGCCCAGCAGTGCCTGCAGCGGGGCTGCCTCGCCTGGACTGCTTGAGATGGACCATGCCTCCTGCAAGCGGAAGGAGTCCATGCTCTCCCATCAGGACCGGCTGCTGCTAGACAAGATCAAGAGCTACTACGATTATGCGGAGCACCAGGATGCCGGCTTCAGCGTCCGGCGACGGGAGAGCCTGTCCTATATCCCCAAAGGGATGGTGAGGAATTCCGTCTTCAGGATCAACAGCCTTCCCCAACCAGAGCCTGAGCAGGAGGGGCTGAAGCACAAGAGGCCGGGGGGCCCTGCCAGTGGTGGGGCTGGCCCCACGGCAGCCTGGGTGTTGTCAAATAGGCCCGCGGCTGGGCTACAGGCCCCCCGCTCCGAGGCAGCCTCTGTTGGAAGCCCCCTGCCCATCACGGAAGTGGAGTTCAGGCCACCGGCTGAGATGATTAAAATCTGGGAGGAGATGGAGAAGCCCAGCAGAGAGGGCCGGAGTAGGAGGCTTGAAGATGTCACTCGGCCAGGCACAGCGAACGGTCAAGTGCCCGGGGGCTCCTCTCTGCGGCACGCGGAGAGGCTCCGGGGCCAGGAGAACGGCTTTGACCTCCACGAGCCGCTTCTCATCCTGGAGGACGAGGACCTTGGGTCCATCACAGAGGAGTCGGTGGTGCCCTCGCCTGAGAGCAAGTCTCCCTTGGAGCGGGCTGTGCCTTCTAGGAAGCCCTGGAAGCTGGGCCATGAGCTAGGGGGCTCTGAGCAAGATCGGCATCTCCCCCGCTTGCACCCCCGGATAATGCAGCTGGCCCACCTGACGGAGGCAGAGCTGGCGGAGAAGGTGAAGAACAAGGTCTACCAGCTGGCCCGCCAGTACAGCCTCCGAATCAAGGGCCAGAAGCCTGCAGCACATAGGAGGCTTGCTGAGCTGGAGGAGGAGATGAAAGGCAATACTTTGACTGTCCAGCAGGAGGCAGATAAGAAAAGCAAGGGTATGTATTGGCCAGAGGGCACTGTGCTATCACAGGCAGGACCTCATTGTTCATATTATATGAATTTCAGCAGTGCCTAGAAACCACAGCTGTGAGCATAAATATAGGAGATTCATTGTGATTTATATTTTAAAGTTTTAGAATGATTAATGACTTGGCCTTTCCTCTTGGGCTCGTAGGAGGTAGTAACCTTCATTAAAAACACCCCGCCAGCAACATCCACCAAAAATAAAGATTCACAAAGTGTCAGATATAAAACAGTTGTAAAATATAATATATTGAATGTTTTAAGAGCCACGTTTTTTAAAAAATACTGAAATGTGCTTTTTACAATAGCAGTACAGTCATACCTTTGGGTTATGTACTTTCGGGTTGCGTACTCCGCAAACCCGGAAGTATTTTTCGCCGTGCGCACGATCTGCGCATGCACAGAAGCGTTCTGCACAGTTCGTGCATGCGCAGAAGCGTGCTTTCGCACTTGTTCGGGTTACGTACTTTTCGGGTTACGAACTGCACCCTGGAATGCATCGGGTACATAACCCGAGGTACCACTGTAGTGGATTCTGTTTCCAGAGGAGTTTATAATCTAGAGCAGAACTCTTTGACAGCCGGAGCCAAGTACCACTTGCTGGGCCAGAGCAATATCACCTGGGCAGGGAGGACACAAGAGGCAGTGCACACACCACATTTTTGTGGCTGCTCAAAATCACGAACCTGTGCTACTTTAACGGCAAAAGCCCAAGTGGATGGCCTGTTTTTCATACCTCCCAGCATCCTCAAGACAGCTTTCCATGCTCCTGTTTCTTTCCCTGGGGCAGCTGTGTTTGGTGAGTACTGTCCAACCCCTAAACCAGGAAAAAGCACAATTTGTAAACATCGTGCAAAGGGAGCAGATTTGCAGATCTGCAGATTATGGAGATAGAAAGAGACGTTCTGGGGAGAAAACTCTCTTTCCTGGCATCTAGGAGAAAGTTGAAATGGCCTGAACTGAAGGAAGGGGGCTCCGTCTCTCCATTCTGTTCCTACATTGGGCTGCACTTACTGCTGAACTCTGCCTTTTTCTCAGTGCTGGGGGAACTCTTGTCCCAGTGTATCCAGTCTCCTCAGAGCTCTCTCTGTCCTAGCCACACACAGCTTTCTCCTTCCCCTGGCCGCAGCCCTTATCCAGGCCTCCTCCACACCTTCCTCAGGTGCTCTTTCCTGACCGGAATGTGCCCTTGAAGTGTAATAATGCCTCTTTTCTTGCCTGGCTAGAGAGGGCAGGGGGGATTATAACAACCTCTGAAATGTAGTTTACAGTGCAAAGGTAGGAGTCGTTTCTGGCCCTGCATAGGAATGTTGCCCTTGAGCCGAAAAAGGTTTTCCACCCTGCTTTAGCTTAATTCAATTAATTCCATTGCTTCTCCCTCTATTGGAGAAGCCCTTGGTGCCCCATCCAGCTACTGTATATCTCTGAGATGGAATTGATGGAGGGGGTTGCAGAGGTGAACAGGGAGGGCTCTTTCTGGCTTGGATATATCTGAATACGAAAGGTTTCCACCAGGACAAACCTCCATCTCTAGGATATTTTAACAAGGGTCCTCACCAAAGTGCCCAAGAACTTGGCAATTCTCGGCTCCTCAAGCTGAACAGCCTCTGGGAGCCTCCTTCCCTCCTTGCTGTTTTAAAGGGAAACAGCATGGCTGCTGTTCAGCCGACAAAAATGGAGCTGCTGAGATTGGGGAGTGAGGGGAACCACCTTTGCAGCCCACCCACCCAGCAAACTCCTTGCCTCATTGCTGCCTCACTCATTCCTTGTTGGTTTTTCTTCTAGGCAAACGGAAGCCAGCCTTGACCCTCCCCAATACTTACGAGCAAGTATTGTTGCAGGAGGCCAGCCCACTGGCTCTCACCCCATCATCATCCTTGTCTCTGGAGAAGTCCCCCAAGCGCTTCTCTTTCAGCCCCTCCTCCAGCAGCCCGCGGCTTACCTCCCCCACCAGCAGCACCCTGTCTTGCAGCCCCCTCAGCCCCGTCGTAGCTGAGAAGTTCAACTGGCCAGACGTGCGGGAGCTCAGGTCCAAATATTCCTGTCCATCAGGGAATCAGAAGTGCAGGCCGCAACCCGTCAACAGGAGCCGCTCAGCCCCTGAAAAAATGGTGGACACAGCTGGTAGAGCTCTGGAGGAGCACCAGTGCTCCAAGAGGATTGTGAAGGCAGCGGACAAACCCCAGCAAGGGGGCATGCCAGGCTGCAAAAGGGAAGCTCCACTGGACTCCATCCCCCAGGGCCACGCCTGCCACGCGCACAAGGAATTGAGCGTTACGGCCGAGACCTCTCTAGAGGAGAACCGTCAGCGAGTGGTTGTCATGGAAAAGCTGCTGGATGTGACTGTCGATCCGGACGAGAGCTATGTGCAGATTCGCTCCCCTACTTCCCGGGAGAAGATCTCTCTCAAGGCCGTGGTGGAGAGGTGCAAGGCCTACCAGGACTCGGAAGAATACCGCAGGCGTGAGGAGGACCTCCAGGAAGCAGCTCCCCACAAAGCACTTCAGCAGGTTTGCCGGGAGAAAACAGACAGCAGCCAGCAGAGCCTGGTAAAGAACCTGAGGGAGAAATTCCAGACCCTCAATTCCAACAGTTGAGCTCCTATGCCTGTTGCTCCCATGCTGCTAAGCCCTCTTTTATGAACTAGGATGGTTCTGGAGTTGACGTCATTTTTCTCCCCCAGCTTCTTGAGAGGAGAAAGGATGGGTGACAGTCTCTTCTTCCTCCTCCTCCGGCCTGGATTTCCACCTGGCTCATTGTGCTCCAACCTTCATGTCCAGCTGCCTCTACCCTCTGGGAAGTTGCTGAGCTCATGGCTGTGCATTCTGAGCCAGGTGGTTGCTGTCCTTCGTTGGCCGCGCTGTTGGGAAGTACTCTTCACACGTTTCCTGGAAGCACTGAGAAGCTTCCCATCAGGACAGGCATACCACAAATCAGAGACTCCTTTGCAGCTACCCATACGGTCCACCGAGAAAAGGTGTGTCCTTTCCCTTCAGGACCAAATCCTAGCTTTGCCAAGCCAGAGCAGAAATGAATGAGCCTTCTGTTGCTCAGCCTCATAGGATAACCATAAGTTATTGTTCCAAATTATGTTTTGTCTTTACTTTTTTTATTTTTAAAAGCGTGATTTTACTGTGGCCGGCAGAGGGTTGATCTGTTCTAAGACTCCAAGTTTGATAGTATATAATCTTAATAATACTGGTTGTGTACACATTTCAGTCTGTACGCATTGTGCAATAACCACTTTTGACCAGAAAATGTGGCTGTGGTTTCTTCACTTGGAGGGTGGGGGGAAGGGGGGGGATTGCAGCCCATGATTTTTTACTGCAGAAGTAAGATTGAGAAGAGTCTTGAGCATCACATAGCTCTCTTAAGTTCACCAGTGGCATGGGCTAACACTAGTGTGGTTCTGATCCACTATAGTGCCAGGAGGTCTTAAAAGACCTGCACATCCCTTGGTAGAAGATTTATTCTGTTCACTGGTGAGGCTGGAAAGATCACTTCCCCCACCCCAACTACTGGATGTTTTTAGATCAAATTTCTCAAAGATAGGACACTTTGCCAAAGGAAGCAATGCAGCTCCACTAGAGGAGAGCTCTGTATGGAGAAATAGGAAGGTGCTGCACTTGCCCAGTCTTATTATCAAATGTTGGGTTGAAGGGTAGGCAGTGGCGGTTGAGAGATGGGGAGCACAAACACATTCTGGATTTCGGGGGCAGGATTCAGGGTGCAATGGTGAGGTTTTCATCAGCTGGGTTGGGGAGTATTTGAGGTTATTTCTCCACCAAACAGCAGAGAAACAATGCCCACCTTCTTAGGGGTGAGTTTCAAACAACAGAAAATGTCGAGGGCCTGCTCCATTCCTCTCTCTACCTGCCAAAGAATATCCCAGAGGTGCTTAGGCATAATCTCTGGACATGTTCAAGGATACTTTGCATTAAAGGCTATTCAAGATAACTTTTCGGGGTGCTCCCTTTTCTTCTCTAAGCTTGAAACGGTGGGTGTTCCAGGCAGCAAAATGACTGCATGGTGTTTTGTTTTTCCTTGATTTTGACAAAATGTATATATTGCTTTATTGTAAGAACACCTCTGAGGGGTTTACAAAAATATAAACATTTAAATTCTCAATATGGGGATTTTAAAACATTCAGAGCATTATTAAATACAACAGTAGCTGAAGAGAGATAAAACACATGTACCAGTAACCGCTCCATGTCTGGGTAGGCTTGCCTAAACAGAAATCTTTTAAGCAAGCGCCAAAATAAAATAATATAGCAAAGGTGCCTGCCTGATGTCAATAGGAAGGGAGTTTCAAAGTGCAGGTGCTGCAATATGAAAAGGTGGATTTCTTAAAAGTGCAGAAAAGGTCTTATGTTGCACCTGTAACAGCGGCAGTTCCGCAGATCCAAGCCATCAAGAGGACACATGTGGGGTAAGGTGATCCCGCAAGTAAACTGGTCCCAATCCGGTAAGGGCTTTACATACCAATAGTAACACTTTGAACTTGGCAAATGGACATCTAGAGTTTTGAGCAGAGGCGTTAAATGCAGACCCCTAGGCTCTCACACGTGTCTTTAACCATACTGCAGGTAACTGTGGTTGAGCCCTTAACAAACAGAAATTGCACACAAAATCCAGGAGCCAAGAAAGGTTTATTTGTTCATTTATTAGAAAAATGTTATTAAATTGCTTCTGAAGCACATTCTGAAGCTTTAGCTCTTTTCTTTGGACAGTGGAAGCACATTGGAGCAGGTGGAACTTGGTGCCTAGCTGTTTTTAAAAGAGTATGAGCCCCCAAACCCTATAAACCTGTAGGAGAGGTCCTGGGCTACTTTAGCTGTTCTCCGGATCTCCAAGAAACAGCCCTTGCTCTTCTGAAGCAAACATGTTCTGGGCCTGGTGCATGTGGAGCTCCCTTCTGACAGGTCCTGACCTCTGCATTAGTAGTGGGGTCTTGGAGAGCTAAGCCTGATGGAGGAGCCGCTTGACGGAAGTGAAGTTGCTTTAGATCAAGCTCTAAGAAGGAAGAGTTAGGCGCAGCCAGGCATGGGAAGACTGCAAGTTGCCAGACAGCAAATGGTTCCTACTTGGGAAATGATAACACTCCCTGGGTCTGTAATGGGTAGGAGCACAATGCAGCGAGACATAATGGCACACAGACGACGACTGCACTCGAAACGTGCCAAGCTGAAACCAAACAGAGGTTTGGGAGCACAGTTTATGGTGCTGTGCCCAAGCAAAAGGTTAAAGAAACGGGAGCAGAACAAGTACACATAAGGTCTGAAGCAACTTCCTTATTTAGCACGTAGCCTAGTATAGGGCAGTGGTCATACAGCAGGAATAGTCTCAAATAACATTTCAGCCTAGCTTTGTGTGTTTTCAGCTTTCTGAAAAGGAGCATTTTACCATACCTGAAACTCAGGAGTTGACAGGTGAAAATATCCTCCAGGAAGAGAAGGGATGACTGAACTTGCTAAAGCCAGAATGCTTATGAGGTCCCAAAGGTATATTCGTTGTACAATTGCAGTCGGGTAGCATGTTTAGTAAATATTTCTCTTCCTAGTGGCATTTGCTGGAGAATCGGCTCCTCCTAATTCTCATGTGCTTTGTTGCCTTAAAGAAAACGGTCCTCCTAAAGTTGCAGGATCCTTACTATTCCTTGCCTGCCTCACGAGAGATTTTCTTTTTTTAAAAAATCCCACAATGAAGTCAAAACCACCTGCCTTTTTTCTTTCTTAGTTGAGCCATTCTGTGCTCACTTCAGCAGGCTGATAAAGTATATCTCTCCTCTGTAAGTATGGATTGGAAGAGTGGAGAAAATACCACTTTGGGGGCATTCGGATTGGAAGAGTGGCAGGCAGTGCTTTCTTTTCTAGAAAAAAAGGTGTCAGTACTGCTCAGCTGCAAGTGGGGAGGCAGGCGGGGGGGGAACCCTCTGCATGTTCTCAGAGACATACTGCTCTTTCCCAATGCTGGCATCATCATTTGGGCGCCAATGAACAGGCTGACGATAAGCAGCCCGCAGGTTTTGGGCACAGCTTTGCAAGGTCACCAGAAGAATGCCGATTCCAAGCAGGCTGGGGGCTCTTGTTCTAAGAGTGCCCATCATTTTTGCCAGAGAAGAGTTTCCCCTCCCTTTTGCACCTTTGAGCTCTTCCTAGTAATAATCATCAGTACCCTGGTGGAGAGAATACTTCCATGTTTTAGCCTTGAAATGGAGCATAAAGGCATTCTGCTTAAATAGGCCTTGTTTCACGTGTGCCTAGCTAACTGCTTTCAGTGAGCGTAAAGGTAAAGGGACCTCTGACCATTAGGTCCAGTCGCAGATGACTCTGGGGTTGCAGCGCTCATCTTGCTTTACTGGCTGAGGGAGCCGCCGTACAGCTTCCGGGTCATGACTAAGCCGCTTCTGGCGAACCAGAGCAGCACATGGAAATGCCGTTTACCTTCCCGCTGGAGCGGTACCTATTTATCTACTTGCACTTTGACGTGCTTTCGAACTGCTAGGTGGGAAGGAGCAGGGACCGAACAGCAGGAGCTCACCCCTTCACGGGGATTCAAACCGCCAACCACCTGATCGGCAAGCCCTAGGCTCTGTGGTTTAACCCACAGTGCCACCCACGTCTTTATCTGCACTTTATCTACACCCCTTTATCTGCACAGGCTAGGGCAACATGCCTTGAGGATCAGTGCTGTGGCAAATTATCCACAATATTTAAATCTTTGTTGTAATATGCATGCTATATCACTGGCTAGTATCCTAACTGTGCAGCAACAGAGAAGTATTAGTGGGTTGACTCCTCTGACTGAGGGTCTTTATGGGCACTGCTTGCTCTTCCTCTGGAAGCAAGAAAGGCTTGTGGAAGCTTCTCCATTAGAACTAATGGGGCTCTCATGGCTACCTGCCTTCCCATCTAGAACCAGTCAAGAGTGTGGCACTGCTCCTCAGTCTTGGTGTTGCACTTGTGGCAAAACCAGTGGCAAAACCAGATTTAGTTGGCTCTAGCTAAGCCTACTGCAGGTCTCCTTGCCTTTTGCCCTATCAGCCCCCAATTGGCACCAGTTACCAGCATCATTGAGGGATGCTTAATTAGTAAGGCTGCCTGCTATACTTTTCAACTGTCTTCTCCACCTCCCCTTGCAATCAGCCCTGCACCTATTGATTAATTTCTTATTTTAAAACCCAATTTTGCAATATGTGGGTTATGGTACAATCTGCTGTTCAGCAGTCACCTACTTGTGCATCCTACTCTGAACATAAAAGGGGGAAGATCATCCTTTATGGCAGTGATGTTTTATAATGGCAGAAAGAAGGAGAAGGCTGCCAGCTAAGCTGTTTTATAACTGCACCGGTAATGTTTAGTGGGGTTAATGCTACCAGACTCCACAACCCGGAACAATTTAATTCAAAACCATTTAGCTGTATTGGATTTTCGAATGTAGCATTGTGGAAGAATCTGCTCTGCTCATCACAATAGTGAGGGAGCCTATTGTCAGCTACCCATTACAGCCCAGGAGATCTGGAAAAGTTTAGCACTTTTGAGACTTGACAAAAGGTAACATGTGGGAGAACCTCAAGCCTGAGCTGTTGGTACCTGCATCTATGACAGTAAGTGTCAAGCCAAGCCCTGCTTTTTCCCACAGCTGTGGGTGTGAGGCAAAGACAGCCCCCCCCCAATCCCCATCTCTTTTGCTTAAAGAGACAGTTTCGTAGCTTCCTTTTCGAGCAAGGAGAATCCGAACCAATCTGTGCATGGTGTTTACAGAGCCTGCACACTCCTGGAGTGATGATAATGGGATGCCCCTAGGTTAAGGCACTTTTTGTATGGTATATGGCACCCACAAAGAAAACATGATTTAGAAATTGCAATGAGCCCTAGGGGTGGGGTGCTCAAAAGACAACTGAAGAATGGGAGCCTGCTGTTTTCAGAATCCTTAGTATTACTATCGCTGCGAAGAGGCCGTTGCAGGAAAGGCAATCTCCAGGCTCTACTCAATGTCAAAAGCAATTAGCTCTCCAACAATATGTTCCAAAAGAGCAATACAGCTGAGCAGCCATCTGTCTTTGGGAGTGGGGGATGATGAATTCCTTCCTTGGATAAGGGGCTTGTGAACTTTATCATAAAGTCAGAGCTAGATGTGCCTGTATATATTTTAAACAGCCATTCAGACACCCACACATCACAGGCAGAGGTCTCTGCAGAAGGGAGCAGTTGGGATTAAGACTGCATTTACAGTAACTGAGAAAGCCACACTCCATTCTACAGAAGTGTAAGCAGTGCAGTGGATTACCAAAGGCCATGCTCGGGCACAGTGCATCCTCGGAGGGCTAAGAGAGGAGCCGTTTGCTTCTGGAGAGCTGAGCCAACACAGAACAGATGATTACAGAAAGCTCAGGGGAGGGGAGGGCACCTGGATTCAGCCTAGTCACAAAGTTAACCCCGGCATAAATATAGTGGGGCTGATAAAAATCTCAGTAATAAGTAATGTGGGGCACAATCCAGCAAAAGTTAATGGTGGCTAAAGTCCACTGAAACCCAACAGGCTGCTTCTCAGTGGGGCGTAGCTGCAACTAACTTCAGCTTCATTGTATTCCTAGTGCTTGCAGCGGGTGAGCAAATTTCCTCTCTTTCACACACACACATTTCTAACACGTCTCCATTCTAACCAACTTAGTGCAGAAGTCTGAATACGAATCATGTTCTCCTCTTTGGTTGCAACCCTGATTCATTTATAATATAACCGAGCAAGGATTCCGCCACCAACGCAGTGGACTCTGGGTGGAAGCTTTTGGTGAGAAAGTTCTGTGCTTTGTGACACGGTATTGTGCATGTGTGTGCGCGTACGTCGCAGATGCCCCTGCAAAGAAGAGCATCAGACCTGCTGAAAAGTGAAAACTGACTTCCGGCATGAGGGTTGGATCTTGATGCATGGTGTCCCTGTGCTATAGATGATGGTGAAATTCCATGTGACGGTTCTATTCCAACAGACGATTTGGGAAAGCAGCTTCTGGGAACCAGGGCTTTTGGCAATGAGCTGAGGACGTATTTTTTCCCAAGCTCCGAGATAAGCAGAATTGCTCCAAAGCCATCATGGTTTTTCATTCAGTTCCCTTTTGGGGTGGGCTAGGTTCCTGCTTCACTCCTTTCTTCCATAAAAAAGCCCCTGAAATCGACACGGTGTCTTCTCCCCTGAAGCAGTTCTTTGTTCACAGAGAGGTGTGCAAAGCATGATCACGCGCAAGGTCAGCCTTGCTGAACACTGCATTCCCAATGAACCAACCGAGGACACAACTCGCAGCTCTGCTTGCAGCAGGGATGTTGCCTTGTTACCTGAAACACTGGATTGATGCCCTGGGTTGGGGGGGGGGGAGAGAGAGAGATGGGGATGTGGTGGGAAATGAGAAGCAAGGCTGTGTTGTGGAGATGAGAACAGTGTTTTGAGTGGTGCCACGAGTGCCCAGGGACACTCAGACATGCAGGTTTCCCCCCGTTATGCACATTAGAACATAGGCATCTGGCTGGACCAAGCCACCTGTCTGGCTATTTCTTTTTGGGAAAGAAGCTGAATCTCTTCTCTTTGTCTTTCTTGGTCAGACTCACGTCCATGGTAGTGATGGAAGGCAGAGGCAGGCTTTGGGCCTTGGTTTTAATGCTTTGGGATTCGATTATTGCTGTGCTGAAGCCCTGAAGCCAGGTGTGCATCTCATCCTGTCAACAACAAAATCCGGTTTACACACACTTCAGTTGCCAATTGCTACCCAAAGCAAATGTTGCCAAAAGAAAGAAAAAAGACATTTCGGCAGTTTTGACTATGTACTTTCTACATTTTTAAATGTTTCTTCAAAGATATCCAAAATATTGGCTGATTGTGGCTAGCTGCCCAAGAGAAAAGCTGAGGGGCAGGAACACATTGAACTAAGGAAGGGAAAAAATGTTAACAGAACAATTCAAAATAGATTAAGAAGCCAGTAAATTCAATTACCAAGAGAATGATCAGTTCATACAAAAAGATTTATACGTCTGAGTAGACATGTATATTCAGCTGCAGTGCTCCCCCCCCCCTAAAAAATATGTTTAGGGGTACTCTCATTTTCCTTCTCATATTGAATTACTGCCACTTAATGAGGCCAAACTTAGATTCACAAAATGTTTAGGGTATGCATACCCCTGTGTCCCCTCAGAAAAAAAGCACTGCCTATATGTATCTGCTTAGAAGTGAGCCCCATTAAGTTCACTGGTGCTTACTCCCAAGTAAGTGGGCATACGATTGCAGCCTCAATCTCCTTATTTAAAAAAAGGTTGCGCATTAATTCTACTCACGGAACTCTACCTAGAGACCCATTTTATTTTGCTTCCCTTTCTATTAGAAATCAATATTAGTTGCTTTCCACACGGCATTTCAACCATCTAATGCTAGTATTTCTATATATGGCTGCAGCCATTCAGTTGGCTCTGAATAGAATGTTGAACTTTCCTGACTTCCCCAAAGTTCCAGGAACAGTCATTTAAAGGCCATTTCCCTTATGCGGAGAGAATACAGGAGACTCAAGGAGTTTTCCCTCTAATATCTGGTAATTCAAATATATACGTAGGAAGGGCAGTTGAGATGCAAGCAGACACACATGTGCTACTAGTCTTAATACACTCAGTCCTCAAAAAACAACCGCAAGCCCCAAGGTGGCATTTTGCTAGCCAGCTTTAGTAACTTAAAATCGTTATTTGATGAAATACAAACTCATTTTCTCCTACCCTATGAAAACCTAAATATATTCCAGCTCCTTCCCACACCGTCAAGTGGGTGTGACCCTAGCTGTCCTTGACTGCTGATTTAATGAGCAGTCATGGTTAGTGGCCCAGCCATGCCAAAGCTTTGATTAGCAAAACAGTATGATGCAAAGTGGTACATGGAAACAGTGACACATTTACGGTTCATTCCATAAGCCCAGGATTCACTACAACACCTACCTCATCTTTGCCATGGAAGAGCCATTCACTCCCGTTGCTGAGTCTGCAAAGTACAAGAACCTGTAGTCATTATATAATACACTTTTTAAAAAAGTCACCTGGCCCTAAGGGTGACTTTAAAAGGGTGACTCGAAGAGTTTGCTTTTATTGTCAGGAGGTCCACACAGTGGCGGGGCCAAGCCAACTGGGCGCCTGGGGCGGCGTGCGTGTCCCTGTGCCCAGGGGCGGGGCCAGCTAGGGCAGGACGCTCCACGGGGGCTCCGAGGAATCTGCCTGCCTCCTCCCACTCAGCCACCCTACAGCTGAGGGGGAGGCGGAGGGCAGACTGTTTGGGGCAGCGTGGAGCCTGTGGGTGCCCAAGCCACTAAGTCACTCCCAGGAGAGACGCGTGGCTCAGGCACGCTGCAGGAACCACGGTGAGTGCCACCTGGCATTTTGTCACATATCCCCAGTGGTGACACCCAGGGTGGCCCGCACCCACCGCACCCCCCTTCCTCCGCCCCTGGGTCCACACAGAGTGTTGGAAGGGACTTCAAAAGGTCATCTAGTGTAACCTGACATTGCAGAAAATCCACTGCTATAGCATCCTTGATAGGTGGTGAAATATACTCGGAGTCAAGAGTGAATTTCATGCTCTTTATTCAGCTCATAGTCATCAAGGAGGAGAAGAGAAGACGAATGGCTCTTTTCCCAAAACCATCTGCTTATATACATTATTTACACAATGGGCCTTGCGTGATTGGCTACTTCAGGGCTACACCTGTGGGCCAATTATATTGTGGATTGACTTTTGCCTGCAGCCTGATTGGCTGCTCCTACAGGCCAATCAGGTAGCAGATTCACTTCTGCCAGCCGCCTGATTGGCTGCTCCAGCAGGCCAATCAGGTTGCGGATTCACTTCCACCTGGAGTTGGATTGGGTAGCTCCCGCTGATTCTGAATCCTATTGTTCTAGGATTCAGCTCAGTACATAACACCCCTCCCCTCTAAGTTCCAGTCCTGCCCGGGAAGTTGCATTCGTAGTCCCCAAGGTCTGCTGGCCGCCTCCGTGTGCGTTGTGGCCTGGGGTGTTCCTTGGTCAGGGGTTCTGGTTCTGGCTCGTGTTCCGAGGCTGCTGGCTGTGCCGGGGCTGTCTGGTCTGGCGCCACTGAACCACTAGGTTGTAGCTCTGGTTCCGGTGTCCTTCCAGCCTCGGGGCGCCCCTCTGTGCCTACTGCTTCTGCTTCCTCTGCCCACCCCTCTCGCTCTACAGGCCTCACTGCCCTGCTGTCCCCTTGGGACCCCTCTGTCCCGCTCTCCTCCCGGGTTCCTCCTGGGAATCGTCGCCGTATCTGGTCGCAGTGGCGGCGCCAACATTGCCCCCCTTCCGTTAGTACCTCGTACGACACGGGACCGGTCACCTTGGTGACTGTGGCGGGTACCCATGCTGGGCCTGCCCCAAAATTCTTTGCATACACTGGGTCCTGGGCCACAAATGTCCGGGGGTTCCTGCCTTTCCCCACCACTACCTCATCCTGAGCTCTGTCGGGGTGAAGTCGGTCCAGTCTAGTTGCAAGGCGCCGGCCCATTAGTAATTCAGCTGGGCTCCGGCCCGTCGTTGTGCTTGGGGTGCTGTGCTGTGCTAGAAGAAATGCGGCAAGGCGGTATTCCCAGTCCCCTTGTGTCATGCGGCGGAGGCTGTCCTTGGTGGTCCGCACCATGCGCTCCGCTTGGCCATTGGTGGCAGGGTGGAATGGTGCTGAGCGGATGTGGCGGATGGCGTTCTGCGCTGTGAAGGTCTGGAACTCCTCTGACGTGAATGCGGTTCCATTGTCCAAGACGAGGGTGTCAGGGAGCCCGTGGGTCGCAAACAGCTTACGTAGTACCCGGATGGCTGCCGCCGTAGAAGTGGATGGTACCAGTGCGACCTCCAGCCATTTGGTGTAGGAATCCACCACTATGAAGAATGTTTTTCCCTGGAAGGGGCCAGCGAAGTCCACGTGCAAGCGTGACCATGGATGTCGGGCGGACTCCCAGGGCTGGACTGGGGCCCTTGGGGGATCCGGGCGGGATTCTTGGCAGGTCTGGCAGTGTTGGACCCAGGCCTCTATCTCTCTGTCAATCCCCGGCCACCACACATCACTCCTGGCAAGGGCCTTCATCCTCACTACCCCTGGGTGTGTCTCGTGTAGGGCTGTGAGGACCCTTTTGCGGAGGGGCTGGGGAACAACAACCCTGCTTCCCCATAACAGGCACCCCTTGTGGGCCGACAGTTCATGTTTGCGGTTTGTGTAGCCAGCGAATTCTGGCCCGGGGCTGCTGCTGGGCCATCCTCGCCACACCCAGTCCAGGACCCGGGAGATGACCCTATCTTTTGTGGAATGGTGCGCAACTTCTTGTGCCTGAATGGGTCGGTCGGGAAGCAGCTCCAGGGTCATAACCTCTTGCGCAGGCGCTGGGTCGGGGCCTGTTTCTGGTAGTGGTAGCCTGCTGAGGGCGTCTGCGTGGCCCATCGCCTTCCCAGGGCGGTGGATTAGTGCATACTGGTAGCCGGCAAGGAAAATTGACCACCTGAGGACACGTGGAGACAACACTTGGGGGGTCTGCTTCTCAGGGGCAAACAGGCCAAGCAACGGCTTGTGGTCAGTCACTATGGTAAAGGGCCGCCCGTACAAGAAATCATGGAATTTTTTTACGCCCTTCACGATTGCCAGACCCTCCTTGTCAATCTGTGAGTAGTTTCGTTCGGCTGCAGCAAGCGTCTGGGAGAAGTATGCCACCGGCACCTCTCTTCCATCCGGGAGTTGGTGTCCCAGGACAGCGCCGATGCCATAGGGAGAGGCGTCGCATGCCAGCACCACTGGCAGCCTCTCGTCGAAGTGTGCCAAGACCGAGTTCGAGACGAGCAAGTCCTTGACTGCCTGGAATGCGGCCCTTTGTCGCTGGCCCCACACCCAAGGGGCCCTTTTATCTAGGAGTCTGTGTAGGGGCTCCGCTACCGCTGCCTTATGGGGAAGGAAGGCATGGTAAAAGTTCAATAGTCCCAAGAATGACTGAAGTTCGGGCTTGCTCTTGGGCGCTGGGGCCTCACAAATGGCCCGTACCTTGTCACCGGTTGGATGGACCCCTTCTGCGTCCACCTTAAATCCCAGAAAGTCCACCTGCGGCACTCCCAGTAAACACTTTTCCCGCTTCACCTTGAGGCCCGCCGTCTGGAAACGGTGCAGGACGGAGCGGAGGCGGTCCTCAAATTCCTCTGGTGTGGGCCCGGCGATCAGTACATCATCAAAGAAGGGGGTGACACCAGGAATCCCTTTAAGGAGAGAGTCCATTAGATTCTGGAATATGCCTGGTGCCACGCTAACGCCAAATTGCAGCCGCTTTACTCTGAATGCCCCTCTGTGCGTCACAATCGTCTGAGCCTCTGCTGTGGCTTCGTCCACAGGCAACTGTTGATACGCTTGGGCCAAGTCCAGTTTGCCAAAGATTTTTGACCCAGCCAGGGTGGCGAGGACATGGCTGACCACTGGCACTGGGTATGCATGGGCCGTGAGAGCCTTGTTTATGGTGCATTTGTAGTCTGCACAGATGCGGACCGAACCGTTAGGCTTGACGGGTGTGACAATTGGAGTTTCCCAGGGGGCGTTGGGCACCGGCTCCAGCACTCCTTGCTCCACGAGCCGGTCCAATTCCTCGTCTATGCGGGGTTTCAGGGCAAACGGGACCCGGCGGGCCTTGTGCCTGATGGGTCGTACAGCGGGGTCTAGCTGTAGGGCAATGGGGGGTCCTGTATATCGTCCCAATGCCCCATCGAAAACCCCTGGAAACTCTTTGCATATGGCGTCCACGTCCACTTGTAAGCTAGTGCGGTTCACCCCGGTAACGGCTAGCCCCAGAGGTCCAAACCATGCCAGTCCCAGTAAGCTAACGTAGGGGCCCTTAACTACCAGCAAGTCCAATTGTTGCTTTCGCCCTCGATATTGCACCCTGAAGGTCCCCACCCCCATAGTAGGGACCTTACGTTTCTGGAAGTCCCGGAGGGTGAATGGGGCCGGCCTTAGTTTGGGACCCCCATTAGGGCACAGTTCCCTTAATGTTCGGGCCGAGATTATGGATAGAGTTGAACCCGTGTCCAGCTCCATGCGGCATGGGGCTCCCTCTATCTGTACCTCTATATAAATTTTCTCTGTGCTGGGATGGGGCAACTGGAATACCTGGTAGTCCGTGATCTCCGTCGAGTTGCCTTGGTGCATGGTGCCGTGTGACCTGGGGCTCCTGGGTCGGTCATCTGATGCTTGTCGACGGGTGAGTCGAGCCCGACACACCCGGGCGATGTGTCCCAATTTTCTGCACTGCCTGCACTCTGCGTTGCGGAAACGACAGGTCCTCCTCTCGTGGTTCTCCCCGCAGCTTGCACAGTTCCCTCCTTCTCGTCGAGGCTGCTGTGGTGTGTGTGCTGCTTGAGTGCGCCGCTGTACTCGGTGTACTTCCTCCCTGTCAGATTCGGATTCGTCGGTGAGGTCTTCGTGGTAGACCCTCGGTTGGGATGGCGGGGCCGGTCGTGCCTCTTGCGTTGACCTCTCGGCGGCTTCGGTTGCCAGGGCTTCCTCCAGAGCAATCTGGAACGTGAGGTCTTTTTTGGCGTAGAGGCGTCGTTGCAACATCTCGTCCCTCAGGCCACCGACGAGGCAGTCACGAAGCATGTTCTCCAATTCTGAGAAGTTGCATAACCGGGCGGCTTGGCGGAGGGAGGTCACAAACCCAGTTATGGTTTCCCCCGGGGCTTGCCGTTTTGCGTAGAAGGCATTTCGGCAAGCTACCACCGAGGGCTGTGGTGAGAAGTGCTCCTTCAGCCGTTCCATTATTGTTTTGTAAGAGACGGTAGCGACATCTCTAGGTGCAAGGAGAGCCCGGGCGATTTCAAACGTCTCCTCTCCACAGACGCTGAAGAATGTCGCCCTCTTCATGGCATCGTTGGTGACTTCTTTCGCTTGCAGGAGGAAGTTGAAACGGGCGGCGTACCCTTCCCAGTCTCCTGATGCTGGTTTGAATGGCGAGAAGCTGCTGTCGGTTGCCATTCTGGGTTCCTTGGGTCCTGGAGCTGAAGCCTGGATGCACGGTGCGATGCAGCGGTGCAGCAGGTGGCGGTGCTGCGGTGCAGTGCGTGGTGGCGGTCAGCTCAGCAGGATCCCACCTTCGTCGCCAGTGAAATATACTCGGAGTCAAGAGTGAATTTCATGCTCTTTATTCAGCTCATAGTCATCAAGGAGGAGAAGAGAAGACGAATGGCTCTTTTCCCAAAACCATCTGCTTATATACATTATTTACACAATGGGCCTTGCGTGATTGGCTACTTCAGGGCTACACCTGTGGGCCAATTATATTGTGGATTGACTTTTGCCTGCAGCCTGATTGGCTGCTCCTACAGGCCAATCAGGTAGCAGATTCACTTCTGCCAGCCGCCTGATTGGCTGCTCCAGCAGGCCAATCAGGTTGCGGATTCACTTCCACCTGGAGTTGGATTGGGTAGCTCCCGCTGATTCTGAATCCTATTGTTCTAGGATTCAGCTCAGTACATAACAGGTGGCTATCTAGTTTCTGCTTAAAAACATTTAATGAAGGAGAGTCCACACCTTCCAAGCTAGTCCGTGCCATTGTTTCAACAGCTTGTACTGTCTGGAAGTTTCTTCCTAATGTTTTGTCAAAAATTCCTTTAATGAATCATTGGTTCAGATCCTACTCTGGATCTAACTGGAGTTAACTGGGGAGCGGGAATCTACTCTATCCTTTATGTGTTGTTGTTTAGTCGTTTAGTCGTGTCCGACTCTTCGTGACCCCATGGACCATAGCACGCCTTTATGTGACAGCCCTTCAAATATCTGAAGGTGGTTATCATTTCACCTCTCAATCATCTCTTCTCCCGGCTAAACTCCTTTAACCTTTCTACAAAGATGACCCCTCAACATCTTTGTCACCCTTCTCTGAATACAGTGAGAAATGCAAATATGTGCTACTGCATGCTTTAAGAACCAAATCATTACAGAGTTGGAAGGTACCAAAACATCACCTCGTTTAACTCCCTTGCCCTGTCTCACAATCCAGTACAGTATGTGCAATTTGTGAAGAGGAAATGCAATGCATACAAACTGCTCAATGAACTAACTCTGCCCTGGGCTCATTTGGGAGGAAGGGCAGGTTATAAAGGTCATCATAAGCAAACAAACAGTTTGAGAAACAAAATAAAAAAATTCCTTCCAGCAGCACCTTAGAGACCAACTAAGTTTGTCATTGGTATGAGCTTTCGTGTCCATGCACACTTCTTCAGTTTGAGGTGACTCTGGCAAATAAGTGTTTTAATTATTGTACCAAAGTGCACTAAAAAGATCTGAGGCAACAAGAGAAGCGCACAATTAATAAAAGGGGGAAATGCTAGTGTCTGGAGGGCTTTCTTGTGTAACAGGCTGAGATGGGTTAACTAAAGAACATCTCAGTAACTCAAGCGGGGAAAGCTGCAGGAAAGCGGATTCAAAATTATCAAGGGGTTAGAGGGACACCCTAGAAGGAAAGGTTACAACATTTGGGGTCTTGGATGTAGTGGGGAGGGAGGGGGCAGCTGCCCCACCCTAGATCAAGTAAAACAATAGAAATACTTAACTGACCAATCACGTCAGTTCTGCCCCGCCAACAAAAATCCTAGCTGCACCCATGTTTGGGGTGGTGCATAAAAGACAAAGTGACGTGTGGTCCCCCCCCCCCATGATACTAGAAACCCAGGATCATTCAGTGAAACTGGATGGTGTTAGATATAGGACAGACAAAAGGAAGCACTTCTTCACACAATGCGTAGTTAAACTATGGAACTCACAGCTACAAGAGCTGTTGGTGGCTATCAACCTAATCTTTGATGTAAATCCCATGATGCACATGGGATAAGGCACACTGGCTGTATGCTGCCTCCAGGATCAGAGGCAGGAATTAGCTATTGTGCACATGCCTTGTTTGTGGGCTTCCCATAGGCATCTTGGATTCTTGGTTGCATTGTGGGAAACAGGATGTTGGGCTGGATGGGCCTGTGGTTTGATGCAATGGAGAGTTCTCTTATGTGTTCATCACTTTGGACTCAGTAAACATTTTCCAGGTTTCATGACCTTAAAATATGTGTTCCACTCTGACCCACACCTTGAAAGGCACCATTTCCCCAGATAACCTCTAGGTTGTTCAGACGGAAGATTGCCTATACTCAGAAAGCTTATCTTGCTAAAGGATCTACAGCAATGTTATGGCCAGAGACTGTCTGCCTTAGAGTTTGACCCAAACTGGCTCACGCTTGAACAAAGTTTTGGAAAGCTGTTAGGGGCCTTGCCTCAACTTGAAGACATGTTTTTTCTTCTTGTAACCAGCAGCTACTTCACAGAAGGCATTCTTCAGCCGGAAAGGCTCCTCTCCATGGTAAGGCACACCCAAGGCCAAACTTTTGGCATCCTTAAAGAAGGTCAGCTCACTGTTTCTGAGCACACAGTATAACGTATTCCAGGACCTGCCAAGAAGAAACACGGCTCAATAGGGGACACAAACTCTTCTGAGGCTGCATGCCACACTCCGTAACACAGCCCATTAAACACAACAGGACTCACTTCTGAGTAAACTTTTATAGGACTGTGTTGCATGACTCTTCCCCCCCCCCCCCAATCAGACTCAAAAGATTTTTTTGTTCATTCCTACCTCATTTTCTAAAATCAGAAAAATCTCTTAACTAGAATTTGCTATTAGTGTCTTTGGTAAAACTAGTTTTTTAAAATATCAGATTTAACTTTTGGTGTCGGAACAACATTGTTATTATTGTTGTATTCCCCAGGAGAGACAAAAGTTATATATACCTGAAGATGTTTTTTTAAAAATGATTTTTTTGTAGTAGGCAAAACCAAACCAAAGATCTTTCAGAGAAAGAAAAGCAAGAGAGACTTATTCCTAAGGATCTTTGTTCAGGAGTGTCTATTAAGGGAACAAAATGATACAGAACATGCCAAGACCAGCTTCGGATGCTTCTGTTCCACTAAAAATATCCTCTAGAGCAGATTGTGTGTTTGGCCATCTTTTTTTATCACTGTAAGTGGTCAGAGAATTTAACAAAAGAAACTCTATGGCCCTTACAAAGAATGACTAGAATCCAATGTTTGGTATGCAATGGTTTCACCGTTTGAAGGTGATACCCTCCAGAGAAAAGGAAACAGTTTTGGGCCCAGTTTGCAGTTTGAAATAGACCCACAATTTCTAGAAAATGAGGTGCAGTTTAATGGGAGGGGGCTGCATAAGTTGCCCCCTGGAAAATTGATGCAGTGTTAGGCAATGTTCTGCTTGCTTCAGAAGGGTCAGTTTGCTTCCAATATGTTCTACTTGTATATTTGTAAATACAACAAATATTACAAGTATGGCTATAAGTCTTCAGTGCTCTCTCTTCCAAAGAAAACTAAACTCTCTAGTACTAATCCCATAAGTTTCCACCAGCTGGGGAAGTGAAGAGTGAACGTTTAACAATAGCCATTCCACTTCTTTCCAGGGAAGGGAATAAACTGGGGGTACATTTCCAAACTAAAGAAACTGTTGAGGGCAGAGAGAGCAGCTTATTCTATTGGTTACAATAGATCGTTTCTTTCAAACCTAATTTTGGTAGACAGAGGGGACCCTGAGGCACATTGAATCATTGGTTCACATTGGGGCACATTGGCAACCTTGATAGCAAACCATCAGATCTGAGGAGAAAGTACAGAAAGCAGTACCAGAGTACTATTTTTTCAATGCCGTAATTGTAGAAAGAAAAATACATTTATGTATTCTGAACTGTGAGGGGAGGAATAAATTTTAGATCAGAAAGCATTAAAAAAGTTTATTCATTCCATGTGGAAGACAAAGCCTTTGTGTAACCTGGCGGGAAGGGATTGCAAAATACATGTGGTAAAAGAAGGGTCAGAGGAGTCTGCAGACAGAGTCAGTGATACCATGGATTGGTCTTCTCTTCCAACCTGTTACTCAATATGCTTGTTGGCTACTCGACACAAAGATGTGATGTACTCACCCTGCAGCTTTTTCTGATGATGCGGCACAAGTATATTACAGAGGCCACAGCATATTCCAACTATGAGACAGCGGCAGAACCAGCCAATAAGTGCCAGATCCCACCTGTTGGGCTAAAATAGCTCAAGATACTTGTAAGGACTTACAGCAGGGGTCGGCAATCTGCGGCCCGTGGGCTACAAGCGACCCACGGGGTCGTTTAAATAGCCCACAAGCCACCTCCGAACTGAGTCGCCCGCTTAGTGAGTCTCTATGCACGGGGGGCTCGCTTCCACGGCACCGGAAATCGCGTCTGCGCATGCTCAGGTGCCGAAAATCTCGTCTGCACAGACGCAGATGCTGAAAATCGCGTCTGTGCAGACGTGATCCAGCCCACAGAGCAATCTCTGTGGGAGTGAACCGACCCAGACAAGGTAAACCTTGCCGACCCTTTACTTACAGGCACTGTGGACCACACTTTGTTCTTGAATTTAAGGATATGCAGGGCTGACCTGTTCTTGCCTTTCTGAGCTGACCAGACTGGGCTCCTGCAGTGCTGTGCTTCTGCATTTGTATGCCACAAATGCTACAGTAATGCTAAGAAAAGTCTCACAACAACCACACTCGCTTTGGCCCCAATCTCCTCTGGAGCACAAAGGCTTTGCCAGTATGGGCCTTACACTGCAAGAAAGCTTTTCACTTCTCCTTTCCATAAAGCCCAACGTGCCAAGAACCTTTCACACATGCAGGGGTGGCAATGCTGGTGCCACCACCTATATAATCTCCATCATTTGCCTCGATCTGTTGTGAACTCATAGGATTTGACTTTATTTCATTTGTCCTGCAGCGGAGAACTACCTGCCTGTGGCCCCCAGCAATAGCAACTCTGTAAAGCAGCCTTTGTCAATGTGGTACCCTCCAGAAATTTTGTACTGTACTGCAAGTCTCACCAGCCTAGCCAATGGTCATGGATCATGGGAGTTGTAGTTCCAAACAATCAGAAGGCACCAGGTAGGCAATGGCTGCTGTGTATGTTAATTAGGGAAGCTGTTGCCAATTCTTCATACGAGAGACAAGCCCAGAAGCCATGCAAACATTCAACTGTACCTGTTCGAAGCCCTCTTGTTAGGTGCCTCTATATCGTGCTTCCGTCCTAGGTAGCCCTCAAGCTGTACGCTGTGAGATCTATCCAGCTGTGCAGGAAGGGTGGCTGTCTCATCGATCTCACTCACAGGGGTCTGGACCACTTTGAACAGGGATTCCTTTGTGGAAGTTTCCTCACCAACCACTCTGATCTCCATCTCAGGCAGTTTTTCCTCGGGCAGCTCTTCCGAAACCAATTCGTGATGTGGTTTCTCATTTTCTTGCATCTGCACGAGAGAGACAACTTGTTTAACCAAAAACAGAGCAATTCAAGATGGTGTGTGTTTCTGGCTTTTGCTCCATTCCACAGAAGGAACTGAGGGTCATAGACAGAGGCAGTTGACTGTAGTGAACAAATGCTGTACCATACCACTTCAGAGGGCAGGAGGGAAGCATATATTGGAATGCCCAACACCCCACACGTTCCCCTAGCACAGTAGTGGGGATTGCTTTGTATAGCCCACTCTCTTACTACATGCAGGGAGCTTTTTCAGAGGGGAAGGAATCAAAATATATTCTACCACGCCTATCACCTCAATGCTTTTACTCAAATTATGTTTGTAAAAAAGAGATGCCACTGCAGCCAAGTTCCTTCCTGTACTATTTGGGTACATGGAGAAGTGTGTGTGTGTGTGTGTGTGTGTGTGTGTGTGTGTGTGTGTGTGTGTGTTTTATTGCTTTATTTCTAAAACCAACACCTAAAATTTGATTGTAGATGCAGTGATCTCAGTGGATAACCTGAACACTGGGCTTTAAACAGCAATGCTAAAGTCACAGAGAATAAGTAGTTTGAACCTCACCCATCACACACACACACACACACACACACACACACACACACACACACTTTCCCAGTCCATGTCTGAGTGCTTTCCCCAGGAAAACCCACTCTTTGACACCGAATAGGAGCAAATGGCAATTTGGGCTTTCAGCAGATTGCTGTTTGTTCCAATTCAGCGGGAAAGAGAGGGGTTTGCAAGGAAAGTGTGGGGCAAAAAACCCAAAGAGTTCAGATCTGGATCTGGAAAGCTTGAACCTGTGCCTACAAATGCAAAGCAAAGGTAAGTGTGGATGAGCCCTAAAATCCTGCTGGCACATCATAAAGCAGCCTTTCCCAACCTTGTGCCTCCAGATGTTTTGCAACGCAAATCCTAACAGCCTGAGCCAGCAGGACCGTGCTGCCTGGGGCTAATGGGAGCTCTAGTCCAAAACATCTGGAAGGTACAAGGTTGGGGAAAGCCATCTTAGAGGATCTACAACTACTCCTGGGAAATGACCATTATTTCAAAGAAGGTTAAGTTTGTAATAGTCTACAGAAAGCAATATATTTTATGCATTGATTTACGTAGCTCCATCAGTGTGTATGGTATTTTAGAGAATATGAAAGGAAAAGCTGCAGAAGTTAGCAGAGAAGGAATATATGGTTGTTTCAGATACACATGGTTAGGCTTAATTAGCCGACAGGCTACATTATGACATATAATCATAGAGTTGGAAGGGACCGCAAAGGCCATCCAAGTCCTCCACCCCCCCCTGCAATGCTGGAATCTCAACACGCGGTCATCCATCCAACTTGAAACCATACTAGACCCTGCTGAGCTTTGCAAATGTGCTAGCAGTTTTGTTGCTGCACCACTAGGTGGAATACATAGGAAATAATATGTTTGTGCTAATGACTGTGGGCAGAAAATACTACTTCTGATGAGAGATTTCAAGTAAGAGAGGTGTCACCATGTACGCGTTATGGGAGGCAGTTCTGAGCATACAGGGCAGCAAGGCGGAGAGTCTTTTGAAGCAGGAGACCACCTTTGGATGATAGATTGTTGGGAAGCTGGACAGCTACTCATGCAATCCCTACTCATGACCAGCAGTCAACCACAAACCAAAGGACTGAGCCTGAGACAGATCCTAGTGCCCTCTCTTTTTCATCAACAATAACACCAGCCAGGCACATTATCAATTCACAGACAAGTCCTCCAACCATCATCCACCACCAGTACTTTTCAGTAATTTACCCTAGCTAAGTGGAAATCCGTAATGAAAAGGATGAATGGGCACAACTCAAACATTAATCCTGCAGAAACCGGTGGGCTCAGCTCTCCCACATATCCTATGTCCAGTTTTTCAGTACCAAACTACATGCCTGGGGAAACGATATAATGCAGCCTCCCTGGTATCAGACGTCAGGGCACCAGTGGAGTTTGCCTCTTTAAATATTTCCCTGACATACAAAATCTCTGATGCAGCATGTCTAGCTAACCAGCATGCCAGACAGGTTTAGATCCTGTCTTCCTTACACGATAGCACTCTTTGTGTAAGCAGTGTTTTTGCCACAAGGAAACACTTCATTGTGGAATTTCCATACCAGTATTATAGTGCCTTACAGGCTGTGCCATGCGATTTTTCTGAATGTGTAGATTGGCATTTACTTGCAAGGACCCTCATTCCAGATGCACAATGATGCTTTGGTTTGCAATGGTCCACACAACTGATGATCCTGGCTTGGAATCATCATAGGCTTGTCCGGCGTTTTAGATGTTCCACAAGATGTAGTGGTGGCCAACTTGGATAACCTTAAAAGAGGATTGGCTACATTCATTGAGGATCAGGCTATCAATGGCCATGTTCTACCTCCTCTGTCAGAGGCAGTGTATCTCTTGAATACCACTTGCTGGGCATCACAAGTGGGGAGGTTGCTCTTGTGCTCAGGTCCTGCTTGTGGGCTTCCCAAAGGCATCTGGGTGGCTACTGTGAGAGCATCCAGATGGGCCTTTGACCTGATTCAACAGGCTCTTCTTGTGTTCTTACGATTCCAAGCTGCCTAAATGGATCAGCTGTTACAGCGCAAGAGGGACAGAGAAGTGCTTTGTGTCAGTAGGGGCATATAAAGCCAGCGACATTAGGCACTTCTTGAGGCTTATATTTGCATCTCATACTGCCTCCACTTCAGTGGGTCAGAGGAAGCAAAAGGAACTGAGGTCAATAGTCCACAGCTCAGCTAAGAAGAGAGAACATATTGTAATGTCTCTGTTTTGCATGTGTGATCCCATAGAAGAGTTTAGTAGCTGGCAGGGAATGCAGAGATAAGCACCCTGCCCAAAGTCACTTTAGAAACAAGTTGACTGCAAATCTGTTCAGCCTGGTATTGCCTAGAAGTGATAATTCCATGGAGGACATTGTAGACCTACATCAGAATGTTAAGGGCCAACTAAATATTACAGGGGACAGGTAGATGTTGCTGACCCATCTCATTCCTGCCTCATCTTCCTGGTAATATTTGGTAAAGAACATAAGAGATGATGCCAATGTGTTCTTCTGCATATCCCTGCTCTCTACAAGTGAAAGTCTAAGTAAGGGCAGGGAAATAGTGACATCACTTTTCTTTTAACAAACATTACCGGGAGTTGTATGTTGGCAGGGAGTTGTCCTTGACATCCCAGTATTTTCTGCAATATATAGTTGGAAACCTAAAGTGGCTTCAGTTGTCATCCCACCTCTCCACTGAGCTGAGGTTTTGTTTGGGGGTGGGGGACAGTGGCTAGGGATCTCTTAATAGCTTATTCTCAGCAGCAACCACAATTCCCAGGATTCCTTTGGGGGAAGCCATGACCGCTAAACTGATATAATACTGCTACAAAGGTGTAGCACAGATATGCAGGGTGAGTCTCAGGGTTGTTCCTGCCCAATAAACTTCCAGCACCACACAAGTTACCAACATAGCTACACAATGTTGAAAGACTGAATAGAGGATGTTGAAAAGGGTCCTTCTTCCAGGTCACATCCGAAGTCCAGTTTACGCAGTTGTTTCATTCCTGTGGAAACTGCAGCTGCCGGTTTCACACAAAATCTATGGTGGATGCAATCTGAGCTCATGAGGCAACTTGTAAGCTGGTTTGTAATACCTGACTGCAATATTGCTCCCAGTTTAACATAAAATTTAAACCAGATGAGATAGAGTTCTTATATAGGTGAAACTCAGAAAATTAGAATATCATCGGAAAGTGCATTTATTTCAGTAATGCAACTTAAAAGGTGAAACCAATATATGAGATAGATGCATGACATGCAAAGCAAAATATGTCAAGCCTTTATTTGTTGTAATTATTTGTCGTTAGGCAGGTCAATTATAAATGGAGTGTAATTAATGAAATGTAATAGTGATGTTTATTTTTGTATTATTGTAACTATTTGTTTTATTACTGTGGAATTTCCAAAAGAAAGCATTTGTAAAAATTAAAAGAAAAATAAATAATAATAAGTTGCATTACAGAAATAAATGCACTTTTAGACAATATTCTAATTTTCCGAGTTTCACGTGTATTCAGCTGGAAAGCTAACCTGAGAGTGATTATTCAGTTTGCTAGCGCTTGGAGGGGCATGGTTCAGCCGTGGCCAGGAGCTTCACTTAGTGTGCCAGAAGCAGTCACTTCCAGAAAAGGGGGTATCTGGCCACTACCACACATACTTGGGACCACTCTATGGGAGGGTGCCTTTGAAAACTGTTCAGTAACTATAGCTGGCTCAGAATACCAGGCAATTACTAGAGGTCTTTATTTGGAGCATTTGACTGTATTGCTTCTTGCACTGGCTTGAGGCGTGTGTCCAAGCCCAATTCAGCCCTGGCTATAACCTCTAAAGCCACATATACTGTAGTTTAGGTCTGGGAAATCTGAAGGGCTATCTGCTCCCCACTCATGATTCTGCCCTCCTTTTAAGATCCTCTGGAATGCTCTGCTGTTCACCCTACTATCATCTAAGTTTGCTTGATGAGTACCTTCGTGGTTGTGCTGCCCAGGCTCACAGACTCCCTTCCCAGCCTTCAGACAGATAATTAAAACTCTTTTGGTTAAGATTTGCTTTTGTTACCGCAGAATAGGTTTATGATGGTGCTGTTGTTTGCAAGTATATAAGCCCCATTGAGGCCTAGTGGACTTACCTTTGCATAACTGGTAGAAGAATTTCCTTATCAACTGCATTTCCTTTGTGTTTGCAACATTGAGAACTGCAAGTGCATTGTGTGATTGTGGGTTTAAGTGCAGAGTATAATCATAGAACCACAAAGCTGGAACGAACCCCAAGGTAAGCAATGGCTCTAAACACGAGACTCAGGAGCCAACAGCATCCTTAAAAAGGTAAATGTAAAGGACCTCTGACAGTTAAGTCCAGTCACAGACAACTCTGGAGTTGCGGCGCTCATCTCACTTTACTGGCCGAGGGAGCAGACGTTTGTCCGCAGACAGTTTTTTGAGATCATGTGGCCAGCATGACTAAGCCGCTTCTGGCAAAACCAGAGCAGCGCATGGAAATGCCATTTACCTTCCTGCTGGAGCAGTACCTATTTATCTACTTGCACTTTGATGTGCTTTTGAACTGCTAGGTTGGCAGAAGCTGGGACCAAGCAACAGGAGCTCACCCTGTTGCGGGGATTAAAACTGCCAACCTTCCAATCGGCAAGCCCTAGGCTCAGTGGTTTAGACCACAGCACCACCGGCGTCCCTTAACAGCACCCTTAAGTGCCAGGAAAATATTGACAGTTTTATCTTATGCGTGTCTAAGTTCCATTAACTTCAATAGAACATTGCCAGGTGTGGCCAGGAGTGCAGCCTAAGGCATCTGTACTTGGACCACACAGCGTAACTACCCCTCAGCATGCATGCAACATTCAACCAGCTGTGCAGAGTAGTGCAGGTCAGCCTTCACCAACTTGGTGCCCACTGGTTGGGGTTGATGAGAGTTGTAGTCCAAACATCTGGCGGGTACCAGGTTGGCCAAAGGCTCTTTAGGTTATACTGGCTAATTCTGCATTGGCATCACACATTGAATGTAAAGCACACTGGTAGATCTGTGCTTGCGCCAGGTCAGAGAAATTACTGGCCTGATGCCAGAGGTAGGATTCTATTCTTCTTGTCTTCCTACCAATGCTGACTTCTAATGGAGCAGTGCTAAGGCCAGAACTTATTTTGTTGAGATCTTCAATAACTGCGTGGTATTTACCTTTCAGAATGTCAAAAGCTTGCCTTTGGGGTGGGGGGAGTATTTTCCTCACCATTTGTTGTGTGAATAAATTCTGTGATAAAAGAGCACAGGTGCCTATTTTACCACGTAAGCACGCTGTAGGAAACCACTGCTAATCAAGGCTTCCTGCCATGAGCACAACAACAGTGAAAGCTGTCTTGTCATAACATGGCAAGTTATAGGAATGATACAGTACATTCATTTAATCAGTTGTGACATGGCTTTTATGGCTATGGTGGAGACCCTGTGGTCCAATGCCTTGTCCTTTCGTGCTGTCATCTGCTGGCTGGCTGGGATTCCCGAGTGCATTTATTTTTCAGTGCTGTGACAGAAACACCTGAAAAATCTAAACCGTTTGACTATATAAACTACAGCTGTGCTTCCTTTTCCTGGTACCCTCTGCCCTCCTTATCTCATTGCAACAGGCCTTTTTGATACACCACAGTGAACAAGACAAGGTATGGAACAAGCTGCCCCAATGCCTGCTGGAATCCATAGAAACTCAACTTTGTGAACAGCTCCACAAAGACTTGTTTTCTCAAAAGTAGTTACTCTTTTGCAGGGCACCTTATCCAGACACTTGGCCTTTGCCACTGTGACAGTGATCAGCTATTCCACAGGGAGGAGCAAAGCTCCAAGACCTTAAATACCTGCAGAGAGTGGATGGTCACAATAAACCGGTCCCAGAAGAAAACTGATATTACAGAATAGTCAGTCCCCAGGGGACTTAAGAAAAATGGCTTCTGAATCGCCTGCGGGGGGGGGGAAATGCTTACAAGTGAGGGTTTGTTGCAAGCGTGTGTACTGAGAAAACAGTGGCTTCAAGTTGCTGCCTTCTTTTGTGATTAGCCACAACTTACTTTGCAGTGTGCAGCATGCATACCCAATTGCCACAAATGTCAAGGCCAGTAATTGTCACCAAGTTAGTAGAAAAGGCTGGATGGAAGCAGATATGAGAGACAAGCAGCAACAGCAGCAGAGATTCCCTTCTCTCTTTTTTGGGCAGGATGGCCTCCTTCAAAACACTCCTCCAGGATTTATCCTTAACAGCGAACCTGTGAGGTGCAAAATGGCTTGACTACTGGAGAGGCTGTTTCAGACAGGCACTTACTGCAGAGGTGGAGGCTTGGCATCAACTGATCTAAACAAAGGTTCAGAGAAGACACCAGTGCTGCTTGGCACCCTACTCCCAAGTATGGCCCAAAGCCTGCGGGGCAAGAATGGAAGGAGGCTCATGTATTCTGGGAAGAAAGAAGCAAGTATGCATGGGAAGAAGCATAAGAGGGGACGACAGGCACAGATTAAGCCCAGGAATAGTAGTAGTAGTAGTAGTAGTAGTAGTAGTACCCTGTTTCTCATATTTTAAGACATACCCATAAAATAAGCCATAGCAGGATTTTTAAGCATTCAAGGAATATAAGCCATACCCCGAAAATAAGACATAGTGATAGGAGCAGCAGCAATGCCGGCCGCGGCAGGAGGAGGAGGAAAAAAATAAGACATCCCTTGAAAATAAGCCATAGTGTGTTTTTTTGAGGAAAAAATAAATATAAGACATGTCTTATAATATGAGAAACACGGTAGTAGTAGTTGTTGTTGTTGTTGTTACTCCCAAGGAGTACTTTGGATGACTTGTCCATTAAAGGCACATTGAGGTTTTGTCCTCAGATATTAAGCTGGCGGCAACAGGACACAAAGAAAATTTTCAAGATATTGTAAGCAAGCTGCTTAAGGGGGAAAAAGAGCAGTAAGACTAAGAAGAAGGGGGAAAGTGAAAGAAGGCTGAGAGAAACAACGGCACAGAGAAGCGCAAAGGCTTACAGAAAGCAACAAAAGTGTTGGCAGAGTTGTGGATATTTTGGTGGACAGTGCAGGGATGAGTAAGAGTAGTGGAAAGAAGTTGGCAGCAAGAAGGGCCTGGCTGCAGATTATCTGATGAGCTGTGTGTCTTGCACTGTTAATGAGGAAGCACCTATCAATCATCATGTAGGAGGAAAGACCTGATTAGTGTATGTGGCGAAGACCGATCCTCTTGAAATGATGGCTTGTGCTTTCCAATGTAGATACTTGTGGAGTTTCTAGATGTTCAGATACACAACTGCCTTGGATAAATACAAAATGAAAACGGATGCGGATGCACACATGTGGGTGAGTGTGCAGGACTGAGATTACTGTGCCTTAATACTGTGTCTTCACACTCCAACAAATGAGCCTTTTTAGAACAAAGTAGAACATTTATTGGCTGCATTGTGCTTCTGTTGCTTAGGAAAACTTTAACTGCGTGTTTGGGGCTTATTTTGTGAAGCCACGGTGCCTCTGAATCACGTCGAGAAGTACATGTGGAAGGAGAGCTACTACCACATCTATCTGCAGTAACAAGCATCCATTTACAGAAGGGGTGGGGAACCCGTGGGCCTCTAGATGTCACTGGCCAATGGGTCAGTTTGAAAGGAGATGTGGTTTGGCAACATCTGAGGGCCATAGGTTCTTCAGACCTGATTTATAGCAAAAGTGAAATGCAACCAAAGAACTGCTTTTTGTTGGCATGTTATGCTGAGGTGCATTGCCACAGGTCTTCCTTTGTACCTGTGTGCCAGGGGGCACCATGCATAATAAAGTAAGCCCAACTTTTTAAAAAAAGAAGAATTAAGAGTTTCCATGAGTTTGGGCGCCTCTGATATAGCAGGGATTGTCCTAACAATTCATTTTGATGTTTCTGGAAGCACCTGTAAGATTAATAATATCACAGCTACATAGGAAGAAATCTTTTAGGTATGGTTCTTTCTTAGTTGATTTTAAGAAATGTCATAATCACAGCACCTTCACCATCATCCATTCGTTGCCCATGATCTTCCGTTTTATAAGCACAAAAAGCAGCCCACTTTTCCAGGAAGGCCATGGTCACTCTATAAATTGCTAACAAAGGCAGCAATGCAGACATGAATTCCATCTTGTGATTTCTCTTCACTAACTATAAGTGTATTTTACGCATTTCTGTAGGTTCAATCACTCCACTCTTCTTCTCACCAGGCCATTGCATTGCACCTACTCATTAGCGTTAAAATGTATTCTGATTTACGCATCAATACACCTGACACATTCTTCCCTTGCAAGAGAATGAAACTCGGATCCTAAGACGATAGAGCAACCTGGGATGTGGGCCTGAGTAGCCCATGCTGGAATTTTGCTCATCACTTTCTTTTCACCATGAGTACAACAAGGCCTATCTTGATTCCTTAAAAGGGCAGAATGGAATAAAGAAGAAAGCAAATGCTTATTAAAAACAATGTACAAAAAAAATACGTTGTTGGAGTGGCCAAGTTGGATACAAAGTCCCCAGACAGATCAGATCTTCTTTTCAAAAGGGTTTCCCAAATGCCTGAAAATATATATATATACATAAAACAACCCTCTCTTCTGGATACAGTTGGGTTTCAAATAAACATTTGACTTCTTGATCCATACAGCATTCGGAGCTGTGGGTAGGGAACAGGAAATACTCCACAGGAACAGCAGGGAGATCAGGTGGTGAATATCTTTGAAACATTCATTCATTTGATGCGGCTGGACTAATTAAAATCACTTGGAAGCCAGGAGTTTCTTTGGCTTCATATAGAGCTCAGGATCAGGCCTGCAAAGAGGAAAGTGCCTCAGGAATCACTCCAGAGAAGGTGGGTCAATGATTAAGCTAAGAGTGTTTGTACTCTTCCTCCACCTGACTTCACACTTTTTCTACAAGAACTATCAGATACTGTACTGTACCTACATCCAGAGCTCTAAACCCAATGTACTTCTGCACAAATGCCTTCCTCTACACCACTATTAAATGACCAGAAATCTTGTCTTCTTTTCCATCTAGCCACACTACTTATGATACCCTGGGTTTAAGGTATCTGACACCGAAACTATTTCAAAAAGCACACTGCTGGGCTTGTGTGTTGTTGCCAGGATCCTAACTGAGAAATGTGTGTAGTTAACAGACTAATCATGTACGGTCAAAACTGTGCACCTGCTATAAGTATTAGACACTGTCAGATACAGTAGCTCCTTCAATGAGAATACAGCAGCTCTCCAGTTCAAAATATATATGCAAGTGAGTCTATGAAGGACCTGTTACAGCAAAAATATAATTTGGGGGAACTCTAGAACAGCCTTTCCCAACCTTAGGTTCCCAGACGCTGCTGGACTCCAACTAACTATCAGCTCTACCCAGCATGGCCAATAACCAGGGATGATGGGAGCTGCAGTCCAGCAACATCTGAAGAGCATCAGGTTGAGAAAGTACATATTAAAATAGTAACATTAATCTTTATTTAACAGATCCATTTTGCAGATATACATATTGGCTCCAAATTTCCCGATGGCTCCAAATTTCCCAATGTTTACTCTATCAAAGAAGAAGACTGTGAAGAGCACTGCAAGTTAAAGTTCTAAATAACTGAACATAAGAGAATCCTTTTTCTCTTTCTTTTGCCAGAAAGATACATTTTGTGTATTTTTACAAAGATGCAACAAAACTGGATAACTGAATTAAGCTGTGGAGGTTTCCAGGAAGGAGGAACTAAAACTGATAACTGACCAGTGACGAGTCTTCTGCATCAGGAGAAATGGCATCTTCTAAACTTAACTCCTCCTTCTTCTCCCCCTCTTCTTCAGGCCTAAAGTAAACACAGAAGAACATAGTCCAGTATATAAAATGGAAACAACATGGAGCAGAATAAGTCATCCTCCCTGTACTATTGCTTGAGCAGAGATGCCCACTAATAGAGGAGGAGGTACCTTCCAGAACAGATGGGGGGGGGCTGCAGGATTACAGCGGTGCAGAGTGTGGAGCTGATGTTTCCAGTTGTGTAAATAATGTGCATGCAAAACCCAGAACTCAACCCCATACAACCAAACTCAGTAAGGAACAACAGCAACAAAGACACTAGGAATCTCAGCCCTAGGTTAAGTAGGATAGTTTTCACAGCCACAAGAGGGCAGCATCTCAGTCCTTTTTTTTCCTTTCCAACTCAGCAAAGATCAACTCTACATTCAGGAGATAGCTGTTGCCTCTGCCAATACACCAGACTCAAAAAAATAGTCTCAGGTTGCACTCCAGCATAGGACAGAAATGTTAATCCTAATTGTGGAATTACACCCCTGGGACATCAATTGATATTGTTCATCTTGAGAGCACCATCTTATTCAGTGTTATGAGAGGAGTTTCACTTATTGTGAGCCAAAGATGTGGATAAGGCAGTGTTGAAGAGGTCCAGCAAGCTAAATAATAATAATAATAATAATAATAATAATAATAATAATAATAATAATAATATATTATTTATACCCCGCCCATCTGGCTGGGTTTCCCCAGCCACTCTGGGCGGCTTACAACAGAAAAATGAAATAAAACAATTAAACATTAAAAGCCTCCCTAAACAGGGCTGCCTTCAGATGTCTTCTAAAAATCTGGTAGCTGTTTTTCTCTTTGACATCTGATGAGAGGGCGTTCCACAGGACAGGCGCCACCACCAAGAAGGCCCTCTGCCTGGTTCCCTGCAACTTGGCTTCTCGCAACGAGGGAACCGTCAGAAGGCCCTCGGTACTGGACCTCAGTATCCGGGCAGAACGATGGGGGTGGAGACGCTCCTTCAGGTATACTGGACCGGGGCCCTACATGATCTCTGGATCAGTGTCTGGAGGCAGTAATGGACTGGATGAGAGCCAACAAACTGAAACTGAATCCTAACAAAATGGAGATGCTGTTGGTGGGTGGTTCTTGTGTCTGGGAATTGAGGATGTGGCCTGTTTTTGATGGAGTTCTGCTGACGCTCGGGGAAATAACAGCCCAAAGGGCAACTTACATACATGTAACCTACCCCATCTCAAGTTCTGGCTCTGTCTCAAAGTCAAACTCCAGGTCTGTGGTCCTAGACACTTTGTGCTGCGAAAGGTCTTCTGGAATTGTTCTATTCCTTAGTAATTCAAGCTGAAAAAGAATATTTTTGAGAGATATTAAAGAACACACAGGGTGGGGTTTTTTTTTGTATAGGTAGATGTGAAAGAGGACACTCCCCATTCCCAGTTGCACCTGTGACCTCATTTTCATCTACCCCAGCCCTTCAGGGGTCAGTTTTGCCTTTCCTACACCTACACATTTTCTCCATCTTGCACTTCACTGTGCTATTTGCCTTTTATGTTGCCATATCACTGCTCTAGGGTCTAGCACTGAGAGGGTTACTGAGAGAGTTACTACCGGTAGCAGCCGTTAGGGTGCTATAACAAGCATTGAAACCAATGTTTCGGCCAATAATTCATTTACTGACAAATATACATATATTCATCTCCAAATTATTAATTTTTCAGCCTAATACTCTCTGCAGAAATATTCAAGAAAGAGCTTTATGAAAAGCTTCACATGAAAATAAAATGAAACACAAACTAGGCTTTCTAATAATACAGTGGTACCTCAGTTTTCGAGCAACTCGGAAGCCGAATGTTTCAGAACCCGAAGGCCGAAAACTAATTGCTTGCATTTTCAAATGTGCCTTGGAAGTCGAATGGTTTCCACTGCGCTCCCCCCCCCCCCAACTGACTTTGCCAACCACCCTTTGCAACTCAGTTGTCGAACGTTTTGGAAGTAATACGGTCTTCAGGAATGGATTACGTTCGACAACCGAGGCAACAGTTGGATCCCTGTATTCCCAACCAGCTTGGTTAGTAGGTTTCCATTATTGTTAACCATACAAAGTGCTGGCAGGCTCTTCCTTCTATGGGCTACTTACTGTGGTCAGACGCTGCAAGGCAGCAAAACGTTCTTCCCATGTGGCTGTGGATTTCTCAAAGGCTTCATGTCTTTTCAGTAGCTTCTCCACAGCATCCACAGTTTGCCCATAATCACCGCTGGAGAGATAGGGCTCCTGGGCAATGAGCCACGCCTCGGCCACTGAGGCATCCCTGGAAAACTGGCATACCTCGAGCACTGGTGTGTGAAGAGGAGAAGGGAAACCAGAGAGAGGGCCATGACACAGCATGTAGGATGCACACACATTGATGGCTGGGCCTTGCCCTACATGGAAAAGGGCCCACTTGTGTGGAAAAGCCTCATTCGAGTCAGCCCACCTAGGAAACACTCGTGGGATACTTACACAAGCGAAGCCAGTCCCAACGCCTGTCCCACTTCTCCACCATCTCCCTCCTCTTCTCTGCCAGCTGCATCAATTTTTCTTTTATCTAAAAGGAGAGGGAGGAAAGTTTTCTCTCTCCCTCCCTGCCACAGGTTTCATGGCAGTTAGGTTAAGTGCACAGAGTTTCCTGCTCTAATTATGTATAATGCTTACATGAATTCTGCTTTTCTTTCTTACAAGAAAAAACCCCAAGACAGCACACGCAGACAGCAATGATGACATGGGCAGATGCTCAAAGCTAAGCACACCTAAGCACACCACAGATTTCCCTCTGTGCTGGGTTGTGGACAGAAGGCATGGAATACCTATTAGATATTCACATAATATAGATGAAGTGTGGGGATTATTCACTCTGTAGTTCCTTGGGACAATTAAAACTATTGTGCATGAGCAAAAACACAGGCAAAATAGGGAGCAGCTCAGGCCCACTTATGCCATGGCAGCAGACCCTGTCTTTAAATGATAATTTGCTCCATGCATGTGGTAGGCACTGAACTGTCCTTCCTATTCAAGCTTTTTCCACCCTCCACAGCTCCTCTTCCCCCTCTTGGAGCAATGCACACACACACCATGAGGTTGCAGGCATGCACTGTGCAATGGAGAACTCCCTTCCACAACTGATGCCTACAAAAAGCTGGCTGCATTTTCTCCCTTACACTTTCCCCATCAGCTGATGGGCAGGAGAAAGAAGTGCTTTGCCAGCCTTTCCAAAGTGCCAAGCATAGGGTTGACAATGCCCCATGTTCTAAGGTTCCCAACTGGCTCTCAGGTGCTTGGGAAACTCACATAAGGGATTTTAACAGGTGGATGGGACAAACCACCCGTCACTCATATGATGACATAATGACTGTCAGGCAGGCTGTCCTGCTCATCTGTCACAGATGTTCATGGGAAAGGCTCCCCTTCCCCTAAACAGAATTCTGAATGGGTTGCTGAAAATGTCAGAAGGGGAGAGTGGCTGCTCTGTCATAAATGCCACTTGGACTCAGGGCTGAAGGAGGAAGCACCTTAGTTCCAGAAAGCCACTGCCTCCACCAACACCCGCAGGAACCTAAGGTGGGGGGCAGCCATGCTTAATGCAATCTTGCATATGTATGTATTAGTCATCTGTCACAACAAACCTTGTGCTGGGGAGCCCTCACCTCATCTGCAGCATGGTGTCTGCGCTGCAGCAGGGCTTTGCCAAGATCAAAGCAAGTGGTGAAGCTTTTCTGCCTGGTGTCTATCTCGGACTTTATGCCCTGGTGGTGTTTCATCAGAAGCTCCACAGACGAAACATCCCTTTAAACGGGGAAGATAATGGAAGAATAAACAAGCAGCAGAACATTACTAACACTGAGCGATCCTCAGCGGTGCTGAAAAGCCCAAGGACTGCTTCTCAAGTTGTAGGAGATCTCCTGAAAACCAGTCTCAAAAGGCATTCAAAGCCTGAATCAGCAAATATGATGTGCAACTGGCTTTCAGCCAGGATGGTTCCCAGAATGTTACAGCTCACAGGGCTGATTTTTTTTTAAAGGGGGGAAAAGATTATGAACTTGGTAAGCAGCTCTTGAGGCTTGCACCAGCATGCCAGGAACTGCAGTGCATATGGTTTCTCTAGCATCTGGGTGGGAAAAGAAAAAGTGGGGGGGGGGAGAGTCCATTCCCATTCCATCTTATTACCTGGGCTTCTCCTGTGTTTCAATCTGCCGGATCACACTCTCCATCCAAGATATGAGGTCCCGGACCATGCTGAAGAAGCGGAACTTCTCTGCCGTGTCAACCAGCTGAGCCCGCCGCCCCTCACAGGCAGTCAGCAGGGCCTTCCAGGCCTTCACCACCTCCTGCTCTTGCTTCTGAATAGCAACGGCCCTTTCCCCAGCATAGGCTGCCTGCAGGCGTACTGCCACCTCCTGGAAATGCTGAACCTGCCAGAGAAGAGGGAACTTTATATTGCAACCCAAGAGTGTATATGGTACTTCACACCTAAGACTAGGGTGACTTCCAGAAAACCTGTTTAATGGGCATTCAGCCTGATTTGTCTGCATCATTATCTAACACTTTCCTTACTATAAAAAGTCTCGGCTTTTGGGGAAATTTCTTTCAGAGGGTCCACATCAAGCGTCTGTTGTGCAGCCTGAATTTGTTAGATGCAGCAGAAGCCTGCTCAAAAATACCAGCAGTATGGAAGCATGCTGGCTATCAAGTCTCTCCCAGACATGGTTTCCTAATTTTAAAATGGAAGCACAAAGGACCAGTTTCTTAGGGAAACGAAAACATTGAGAATCTGGTTTGGGCTCCATAGCGCAATAAATCAAGTATGCCAGTTAAGCCAGAAGAGACTGTTTTCCTTATGTTCCAAAATCTTCCAAGGCAGGATGCTAACTTCAATCAGATCTGGAAAACGCCACTTAGACCTGTTCAATTTCCCTTTAGCCAAGACACACAGATGGCAGAAAAATGTGGAAGGTCAAGGACGAGTATCCCTGGAGTGCTCAAACACATATATTTCTTATCTATACCAGGGATTATACCAATACAGTTCCCCATGTCTTCCAGTAGTGAGCTATAGACCTGTAAGGTATGTGGTTACCTGCTGTCCCAACAAGTGTATGTCTCGCTCAAACGCTGTGTGCATCCTGTGGAAAGACTCTGCTGTGTTGACGTCCCGGCCCAACTCCTCCGGCAGCTCCTTGTGCTTCTCCTCAATGAGAACCAGGATCTCACCACCATCATAGAAGAACTTGTGCAGTTCATAGGAGGCAGCCAGCAGCTGTATCCTGGTATCAATCAACTCTAACAAGTCAGCCCAGCTCTCATTCAGACTGTCCTTCCACTCCGCAATCGTGGCAGCTTCCGGGTGGCCAGCATCAATCAGCTGCTCAATTATGAGATTGACACCGTCCACCCGCTCCTGCCCGATGTTTCCTGTTTCCCGGGTGAAGTCACGGAACTTATCTCGCAGTAGCTAGCCAAGAAACAAACCAGAAAGAACATGAGCATTCTAATAGGTCTAATCTCATTCAACAATGGATGCAATGTCACTTTCTGTAGATCCAGAAGCCATGTTCAGTCCCAAAGTACAACACGAGACTTACTTGAACACACACACGGGGGGGGGGGGGGAGAAAATCTGCCAATTTTCTCCTTTTTCTCTCTAGGATACCATATGCAAAGGAGGGTAGGGCTCTTTTATTTTGCATAGTGGTGTAAAAGAGTGCTTTTATTTTTCTGTTGGAGGATGTCATCCAAAATTGAAAAAGCCACATATGAAAGCTTATGCCACAAGACATTTGTTGGCCTTTAAGCTACCACAATGTTCTTTCTTGTTTTTTCTGCAGCACACTAGTGTGGCTGCTCTTCTGAAAACAGCTTACAACAGCCACTCTCGTCATAACAGACGCTCTCTTCAGACCTTAGCCAAGTGCAGGTATGTTGGAGTGACAGCGTCATGTGCTCCAGCCTGTCCCTGACTATCACATAGAAACATGGTCTGAAGGGGACTCCTAAGCAAGTTTGTTTGAGCATGCTTACAAGTCCCCCATGTGGCTGGGAAGCCTGCATGATCAGGGCTCCCAAGGACAGGGAGGCTTGTAAGCATGTTCAAGGGAACACATTTGCAAGCCCAATTGTGACCTTGCTGCTGAATGTGGTAAGGTCAGGAGTAGAGGTGGCAAGGTTGGCGGACACAGCACCATGTCTCCAACACACTTTTACTTTCCTAATATTTGAAGAAAACTATAGTGATTTCTGCACTCCAAGCTGCATGTTTTTTGTTATAAAAAAAGGTAGTGCCTATACATGAAAATACAAAAATATATATTAAACACAGGATCATTTTAACAGTTAAAAGGGAAAAAAGAAAAAAAGAGAGAATTAATATGTAAATATATATGTAATCAAGAGGACAAAATAAGAAAATTAAATTATCCTTTAAATTACTAAATAGTTTGCAACAGCCTATGTGGTTACTTATTTTCTTGTGCCTTATTGCACCAGTACATAGCAAGATTATTCCACTTTTTTAAAAAAATACTTGTTTGTTTGTGCCTTTACTCAATCTTACAACATTAGTTAACTATGCCATGTGGGCTGATTCCCATACCCTAACAATCCAGAGTCTTCCAGCATAAGAATAAATGATAAATTCCACTTGTAAACATGCAGTGGTTAAACCCTGCATACACCGGGGGTTCCCTGTATGTTAAATGCAATTGAATTTTAACACACCCTGTACCACCTAGCAGCAATGTTTCATCTGGCCACCACTGGACCGTGTGCAGTCAAATAACACCACTCACCACCCATTGTCCTCATCCACATGAGATGGGAGACTAAGACACCTGGCCACAATGGGCTGCCTAATGCACATTCTGACAGTGCTTGCTCACAGTGACATGGTCGAGGTCTTGGCCCATCTCTGGGGATGATGCCACTACATCTCTCTCCGCGATCCACTGCTCCAGGTCATCCACTTCTCGCTTCAGCTTGAAGAGGTGGCACATGTGCTCCAGCTTACGCCTGCGCTCCTCAGACTGGTCTTTCAAGCCCGCATACTGCTTGTCTACTTGCCCCTGCAGCCGGATTATCTCCTCCCTGAAAAACACCAAAGGAGCCATATCCTTGCCTGAGCCATATCGCCTGCCAAAGGAAGAAAGACACAATCCAGCAGATATGCAGTGGGCTGCCTTTCCGGAGAGCAAATGACAAGATATGGGATCTATGATGGGGTCAGTTGATACCACGCTCCACAGAACTTTTTTTTAAAAAATCTCCTCTCTGTTCTCTTCCAAAACTTTGAGAGACTGGGAAACAGCAACCAAACATACTTACCCTTCCGGGTGTCCAGCAGAGAGCAGCTTCTGAGCCCGGCCAGCCAGCTGCTTGATGTTTTTCCCGTACTCTTCTATGGACCTCTGCTGGCGAAGGTGTCTCTTCAGCATCACAATGCCGCTCTCTTCATCCTGGGAAAAGAAAACTCCTCCAGTTACTGATGGGATCTTCTCCTGCTCCGGAGTGGAGCCAACCCAGGAGTGGCCGGTCCCATTTCACTGTGCTGCCCCACCACTGCCCCACCCCCGACTTGGGGTTGTGGTAGTGGCTTCCAGCAATATTAGCACCTTTACCTTTGGCTTCTCATCAGTCCCCATATAGAGCTCCTGCTCGCTTATCCAGGCCTCTGCTTCACCAGCATCTAAGTAATATCGCTGGGCCTCACTTGCTTCTTCCAGGCGCTGCAACCTCTTTGACGTTTCCTCTTGCAAAGTGCTCCAGGAATCCCTCAGCTGCTTCAGGCGCTCTTCAGTATCCCGGAAGTCTCCATCCCCCTCCGCTCCAGCCAGCATGGCCTCCCCTCTGAAAAGGACGTCCTCAATGCGTGGGGCATGGCCAGCAATTTCTTTCTGCAGTGTCTAGCAAGGGACAGAGGCACTTTTAAGGAGGTTTGGATAAGATCAGAAACCCATTTGAAGGTTTCTGAGTAGTCATTAATAGGGGCTACTGACAACAATGTCTAACATGATGGCAATATTCAGGTCTTGCAGACTGCTGCAGAGGGAAGCATTTTGGCATCTACCTGCATCCCCACCCTACCCCCCGGGAACCCCTTTGACTCAGGGTTTGTACACACCAGTGTTTAGTGTGGGCTAGAGTCTGCCTGTGTCACCATTTATGAAGCATTGTCCACACAACATCACTCTCAAATCAAGCTGTAAGGGGAGGAGGCTTGGCAAGAGGGTGAGGCATCTGGCAGAGAGTGGTGAGTAGGCAAAGCTGGAGAGCTCCTGGTACATGCATATTTGAGAAATCCTCCCACTCCATTTGCTAACAGCTATTATACAGACACCACTGAACTTTTGGATGTTTGCAGCCACAGCCTATGTGTTCATTCCAAAATGCAATTATATTAAATTGGGGGGGGGGGACAAAACTCAGAGGTGGTGGACAGACTCACCTGCGTTTTCTTCGTAAGCATCTGTACTGACAGGAGGTTTGTGCCATGGTCAGTGGATTGAGCAAGAGGCAATCGCTCTTGTACCCAAAGCTGGAATACAGAAGAATGACTAAAGTGCAGGTACAGAAAAGTCAGGCTATATATGTGTATACCAGTGGGATGGGTGGGAGATGAAGTAACACTCGTATCTTGGATCCCGAACACCCTGGAACTTGGATGTTTTGGCTCCTGAACACCACAACCCGGAAGAGATTGTTCCGGTTTGTGAACTTTCTTCTGGAACCCAAATGTCCGATGGGGCTTTCACAGCTTCTGATTGGCTGCAGGAGCTTCCTGAAGCCAATCAGAAGCCACAATTTGGTTTTTGAATGTTTTGAAAGTCGAATGGACTTCTGGAACGGATTCTGTTTGACTTCCAAGGTACAACTGTATTACTCTGTTTATCTAACACAGACTGCCTATGTGTCTCATGGGGACCAGTTGTACTGTAACAGAGCCACCTGCCCTCTAAATTAAAGTAATAAGGTTGACTAGAAGCCTTTCCTATTAGCACATTCAGATGATTGCTCACCAGTTCATCATCCAGATCCCGGTCCAACTGGTATCGAGCCTTGGTTGTCTCCAGCTCCTTCCTCCTCTTACCCAATGGCTGCAGAAGATCCTGGAACCTTCTCTCAATGATCTCATGCTTGCCATCTACTTCATGCAGGTCTCCTCTGGATGGAGGGGCGTGAGACAGCAAGTCTTCCATCTCTTTCTTCCTCACATTTACTTGCTCATCTAGTCGCTGAAATTAGAAAGCCTCTATTAACTCGGCCATCTTGTCAAAATTTATATTTTTTGGCCATAGGCTTTGGGCTTGGTCACATATTTACAAGTTCCACCCTGACTTTCCATTCCCATTTCATTTCCTAGAAAAACAAGGACACCTTTTTTATTCACACCTGAGACTTGAGAGACTTGAAGAGAACCATCATGAAAACAGTAATTGAGGAGGGTTGGGCCTTTTTTTGTGAGGGAAAGAAAATGGTGGTCTCTGCAAAAAATGGAGAGCCCCTGTTCTGATAGCAAAGGTGATAGAATACACTGGAATCAGGGTGAAAAGGGATTATTGCGATATCTAAGGTCTTAACCACACTTAGATTCTGCCCTGCTCTTTCCAGGCACAAGTCCTAAGCTCCATGTCTGAGTGCTGGTTGGGGTTTTGGGATTTTTTTTGTCCTGGAGCTTTCCCCACCGAAACCCACTCTTTAGCACTCAATTGGAGCAAATGTCAAGTCAGGCTTTTCGTGGATTGCTGTTTGCTCCGAATGAACTTTAAAGAGGTGCTTTAACAAGGAAAGTTCTGAAGCAAAAAATGGGGGGGGGCAGTTCAAAAGCTGGTGGACAGCCCTGCCACACCCCCTAGTGGGGGCAGGGGGGTTGTTAACAGATAACCACCCCCACCCCCGCTGCCTGGCAGCAGGGATTTGCACTGACTTTCCAGATCCCGCTCTCTCCCCCTTGGCAATGGGTATCTGCATCGACTCCTCCCTCCACCCTGGAAGTGGTATTTGATTAAGTTTTTATCAGACTAGACCCACTGAAAATAATGTACTGTACCTAATTTAGTCAGGTTCGTTAATTGGCGAATGCCACCCCCTGTGACTTACTTTCAGGTTCTTCAGTAGGATGTTGACACTGGTGAGATCTTTCCCTTGGGCATCAGATTTCAGCTGCTCCTCCATCTCACTAATCCATGCACCAAGATCAGCACAGCTCTGTGCATAAAGGTCAGAGCGGTTGGCATCAAACAGGTGCTGAGCCTTCTCATCTGTAGTTGCTTGCAGCTTGTCCCAAAGCTGGTGCAGCTCCACTAGCCTCTGGGAAACAATTTGTTCATACTGGGGCTTCTGCTCTGCTAGCTTCCGCCCTTCCTGGAGAAAAGAGATAGGGGATGGGGGGAAGACACGGAAGCACTTGTCAGAGCAAAGGACTGGCTAAGAGGAAGGCCATCTATTTCTCATCAAGAAAATACAGAGTAAGAAATACAGGGTTGGCAGGAGATGGGTCTTTCTAGTCAACTACATGCAGTGCTCCAAGTGGTTGCAGGCGACACAACATTAGGTGGTGGCTGGATGAGGACAGGATAATGCTCCAAAATATCAGGAGTCACTAAGCTATAGAGACAATGGGAGAAAATTGCTGGGAGAGATGTCACACTACTCCAAGTCTTGCAAGAACTTGCCTCATCTATATTCTCTAGCCATCCTTGGTTAGAAGCAAGTTCTGCCATGAAAGACTGGTGCTTCAACCATTTGCTGTGCAGGTTCCGGGCTTCGTCGTAGGATATGTCTTGCGCTGTGAGCATCTTCTCATCAATCCAGATAGTAAGCTACAAACAAAGGAAGTTAATTACTGCAAAGGGAGGTTATAGACTCCCTTAACATTTTGCTAGTACTCGAAGCTAAGTGATAAATGCAGGTAAAATAATTAGCTAAACAAACTCAAGACTGTTTTGCTCATATTCTTACTTAATTCTCTCCCCACCCACCCACTTTTTAATGACTGGTTGTGCTTCTCCGAAGTACTTGGAATCATAGGGCTGAGATAGGGAATTTCTTTTTCCTGCTCCAGAGGCTAGGATCCAAGCCAATGGATTCAAGTTACAAGAAAAGAGTTTCCGACTAAACATCAAGAATAACTTTTGGACAGTAAGAGCTGTTTGACAATGGAATAGACTCCCATGAGAGGTGGTGGACTCTCCTTCACTGGAGGTTTTCAAGCAGAGGTTGGATGGCTAACTGTCATGTACGATTTAGTTGAGATTCCTGCATTGCAGGGGGCTGGACTAGATGTCCCTCAGGGTCCCTTCCAACAGTACAATTCTATGTTTCTAGGAACTGAAAGGTGCAGTGAGGAGTATTACTGCAGGCATAATCCAAAGTTATAACCACCATTTGGAGAAGGATAAATGCAGATGCACCTTAGATTGGTGGTAGCAGGAGTGGTAGGCCTAGCATCCTTACCTCCTGGCAATTCTGTAGGAAGTTCCGCAGTTCATGATTATCCTTCAGCAGCACCAAGGCCTCTTGAGATTTTGCAGTGTTTCTATTGTACCTAGAAACGACAATAGTGCCATTGTTAAATGGCTATTCTTTATTCAATTTATATCCTGGCCTTCCTCTCATTTCATATCTCAAGCACAGAGGCAGAAAATAAGAATCACACATCAATGGGGCTCAAGCCTTGTATGTGGTCAAAAACAGAATGCTGCTATGCAGGCTAGAAATGGGACAGCTCCGTCGATAGAGCATGAGACACTTAATCTCAGGGTTGTGGGTTCGAGCACCACATTGGGCAAAAGATTCCTGCATTCTCAGGGGTTGGACTAGATGACCCTTGGGGTGCCTTTCCAACTCTTCAGTTGTATGATTCTGTACAGTAATCACTGCAAGGTAAACAGGGCACAGCACAAACCAGGTAAACTGACTTCTCCATCCCTGCCTTATCTACATTTTTGCTCCTCCTCAAATGGCAGCTTTCAGTTTGGAACTGCAAGTTCAGACTGTTGTCATGCTTGTCTTTTATTATCCTGGTTAAAGATGTATGAATTTTCCTTTTTAATAGGACTTGTGGGGAGGGGAGGGTTTGCAGCTCAGAAAAGGCCTCCCCAGATCTCCTCATAAGCATCTCTTGTTTGGGGCTATTATTGCCTCAGAACAAAAATCTGGGTGATGGTTTTGCTCTGTTTGAAGATTTAACCAAATTAGTCCCTTTCTCTCTCCCCACACACCTTCCACACACCTTCTCCAGAGTGCTGTTCACTGTGATATCAGAGTACAGTGCAGTATCTTGTAATTTCAGGTAGGTGTTGGTCTAACGCAGTCAAAATATATTTTTAAAAATTTAAAAAATTAAATAATTGTCCAGTAGCACTTAAGAGATCAACTAAGTTTGTTCTTGGTATAAGCTTTCGTGTGCATGCACACTTCTTCAGATGCACTGAAACAGAAGTCATCAGGCCCTTATATATAGTGGGAGGGTTGGGTGGGGTTTTTCTCAGGAGGGTAGTAGGAGATGGGTGATTGACTCAATGGGTATGGTAAACCTGTTAGAGACTGTTAAAAACTGCAATTTGTCCTACAGGAAAAAGCCGGGGATAGTATGCAGATGATTAGCATATGTAATGAGACAGGAATCCAGTATCTCTATTAAGACCAGGTCTCTCCATAGTTTTCAGTTTAGTGATAAGTTGTAATTCAGCAACTTTTCAGTGTATCTGAAGAAGTGTGCATGCACATGAAAGCTTATACCAAGAACAAACTTGGTTGGTCTCTAAGGTGCTACTGGAAAAAAAGTTTTTTTAACAAATATTATTTTGTATCTTGTAATATAAGCAATAGTCCTGAGCTGTCCCGTTGAAACTCTTCTACGGAAATTACCTCTCTTGAATCAGCTGCACCTTTTCCTTGATTTTATCAGAGTAAATATTTCCTTCAGCCACCAGCTTGTTCCCACTGGCCACCAGCCCAGCAATTTTTTCCTCGTTTGCTTCCATAGTAGCAAGGAAATCTTCAAATTTTCGGATAGCAGCCTCAGATGCTTCCAAGGTGTCCGGGGGCTCGATGTGAGCCAGAGTGTATTCCTAAAGCAGATATTGAGGAAGAAAACAAGTCAATTATTTAGGAACACAGCACAGGAAGTTTTTTTTTTATAAAAAAACCCCTCTCTTCTGCAAGGCCTAAGGCCAATTCTAGTCCACAACAATCTGCAGCAACCATATGCATGTCAGCTAAATAGAAAGCACTTGAAATGCCTACATAAAATAGAGTCCAACTTTTGTAAACTGCTTGTATCAACTTGCCGCTAAGCACAGGATTCGGCTTTCAGCATACGTCAGGAAGACTTGTTTCTCTAATATTTCTCAATATGTGCTGAAATGCAGCTCTTGTACAGGAGAGGGTGCACAGCATGGGCAGGATTTTTCTGTGGCTGCCACATGCCAGCTGACAAGCTTTGTAAGACATCCAAGTGCTCAGATGGCAAATTCAACTACTGCTTCTCTGTAGAGCACAACACTTACGACACTCAAGCACCAGGATGCAATCTTGAGACACTAATGTAACATACATAAAAGTTATAAGATGCATGTTCCCTGCTGCCATACCTGATTGGTAAGAATGATTTCCACTTGCTTTGCATCTTTAAGAAATTCCTGGAAACCAAGACACTTGTTGAGGAATTTCTCCCTGCTACCCCACATTTTACATAAGGCGTTCCAGCCTGTATCCATCCCCTGAAGCCGCTGCTCTAGCTGCTGATACTCAACATCTGTCTGTCCTTGGGTCACTCTGTTTCCTATCCCCTTGACACTGTGGTAATCATCCTTGTGTTGATCAATTTCTTCCTTAATGGCAGCATGCTGCTGCAGGAGGTGCTCAGCTTCTACCAGTGAGTTGGGCGCCTCTTCTGAAGCAACAGCTTTTTGCGCCTTGAAGAGCCATGCCTGGAAGTCATCTAAGTCCTGCAAGAATTTGTGCAGCTTGCTAGCTTCTCCAAGAGAGGCCTCCTGGCTCTGCAACGTATTCTGCAGGTCCAGCCAGACTCCAGTGACAACTGTCAGTCGACTGTAGATGTCGTCAGCTAGGTCAGGGTGCTCTTCGGCTAGCCGGTGTGCTTCCTGCTGCAGGGATGCAAGCCGGGCTTGGATAGCCGCTAGGTCACGCTCAATGCCATATAACTTCCTCTGCATGGCAATCATGCCTGCCAGGTTTTTGCCAAGGTCCTGAGTAGATTCAATGACTTTGTTTTTTTCCAGGATCCATTTCCTTGTCTCCTCGCAATCCACACAGTAGTTGTGGAGGCTAAGGGCAAAGTCCACAGCTTTCCGCCTCTGAGCTACCATCTCCTGGAAGACTTTCCACCTAAAAGAAGCAAAGCAAAATGAATGAATGAATCATTGCATTGAATGCAGCAGAGATCTTTTCTTTAGCTCCTTCTTCTTCATGCATCTGTTTTGGTCCTTTTAAGGGGAACTTACCTGGCATTCAGACGCTGCTGACACTGCCTCACACTCACACTGCGTGGATGCCCACTTTCTATTAGTCCAAAGGCAGCTTGATTGACCCCTTCAATCTGAGAAGCCAAGTTGTTCATTTCTTGATCCAGAATATCAAACCTGAAATCAAGATCAGTTAATTAATTGAAAACTCAACATTTCCCAAAGATGCACAGTGGATAACTTCTAAAGTCCCACTTAGAATGTGTTGTCTTGGTCCTATTCCTCCAAAACCCAATTTGAATTATAAGGTCTCATGCCACATTTAGAAAACACATAAACTCGGGTATTGGGGAATGGAAATCCAGAGTAAAAAAGCCTCTCCCCATGCCCTTGTGGCCCTGAGTCTTGCATACATGGTAATTTTGCTTCCAGTCTATCTTCATATAGTACAGTATTGCAACACAGGAATACAATGGAGGAGGTTCAGGGCTCAGGCTGCTAAGGACTAGGCCTGACACACTGAACCTTGAATTAAGCCCTTCATCTGCACTTTAGTGCTATATTTTTGAGGTCATTTCATGCATAAGAAATCATGTTTGCCAGGGTAATGTGTAGTTCTTTACAAAGTGGACTGCAACCCACAAAAATGTGTTCCACAATTACTGTAGATCCTACAGTTGCTCCTTAATTGTCCCAGTTAATGTATGAAGCACTCCCTCCACACCCTTAACTTGTTTAGCTTGAGACAAATGTTCCAGACATCCAACACACACTGCCCAGGGAACAATCTCAGACATTTACCTGTGTTGCACGACATCCAGGTCCTCCAAGGTATCAGGAATCTCCATTTGCTCCAACCACTTCTCCTTCTCACTCATCCAAAGCTCACATGCATCTGTCTCACTGAAAACTTTGTAGAGATCCAAGGCATCCTGCAGCTTCTGCCTACGCAGATCTGCTAGGGACACAACTTCATTGTACATTGCCTGGATGGCCTTCAGTCTGTTCTCAAATCCTGGATCATCCCGAAACTCCATGGGGAAGTTCTGTGCTTGCCTGTTCAGGTTGTCCATGACTCTCTTGTTGTCTGCTACATCGTCTAAAAGGTCCCTGTGCTTTTTAACAAGGGCTAGAGTGGAATATTCATCATGCCCTACATCCTCACTTGACACCAGACGGTGGGCATCTTGCAGCCAGGCCATCAAGTCATCCGCATCAACCTGGAACTGGAAGAAGCTCTCAGCATCCTGCAAGTTTTTCTTGTGGAAAGCTGCCAGTTCCTGCAGCTGGGCCCAGAGGGCTTTCACTTCCTCAATCCTTCTGCGGATTTTAAGTGCACCAAAATGATTCTGAGCAATCATAGTTTCTCCCTCTTTGATGGTGTGCTGCAGGTGGGTTTCCTGAACACGCAGCTCATCCTCGAAAGCCTTGTGTTTCCTCTGCAAGATGAGAACGCTGGTCAGGTCTTTCCCATAATCCAAGGAGGAATAGATTTGATCTTTCTCTTTGATCCAGCTTTCAGCTTCATCCAGTTCCCAAAAGAATTTCCAAAGGCGCTTGGACTGCTCCAGGCGAGCTTTCCTTTCCTCAGCCAAAGCCATCAGCTCTCGATGGCACAGCTGCAGGTGGTTCACCCGATCCTGTATCACCTTTGGGTCACAAGGCCGATAACCTGCACAAGCATGTGTGGACAGAAAGCTACTATCAGCAGAGATGCATAATGCATTTTCCTTTAAGTCAGAAAGGGAAAAGGCACAACATCTATAAGGCGCTTTCTGGTGGTTTTTAAAAAAATGCTAGAGACAGCCCACCTAAAAGGTGGTTAAGTCATAGCTGCCAAGTTTTCCCTTTTCTCGCGAGGAAGCCTATTCAGCATAAGGGAAAATCCCTTTAAAAAAGGGATAACTTGGCAGCTATGGGTTAAGTAGCTGTGACATGAAGACAGGCAGCTATGTAGGGGATAACTATAATTGTGCTTTCCATTTGTTCATTGATTCTAACAAAAAAGCAAAAGCAGAGATATGTGCTTTGCAGAGCTTCAGAGGGACAATGCACACCACCCAAAAAATTAAAAAGGAATCGTTGCATGAAATGGTGGAGTACAGATCTGATTGGAGAAATGATGGAATTTGCTACTGAATTTTATTTTAAAGGGTTACATGAGTGCTTTCAAGCTTTAGATGCACAGTGGACAGACTCTAAATAGTTTAAAGTGGACTTTTAAAAAATGCCACATAGACCCTGGAGTGTAGGAACTGTGTCATTCTTCATTAGCGCCACCCAACAAACAGAAACAGATGAATTTATCAGTTTTGGTTTCTCTAAGTTTTTCATTCCCCCCCCCCCTTCTAAGTTTAGTTCTACAAATTTCCAAACACTTTGTGGAAAACTCACCAGCATTTTAGTGTGAATTTCTCCTAACATAGAACATATTTTCTTATTATGCACATATTTACAAAGCAATGTTCCCTAATAAAATGCATTTTTGCATGTTATTTTCACCAATACATGCATTTTTGTGCACGTTTTTCCCTAGTGCATGCATTTAAAAATTCTTCTTCTTCTTCTTTTTTTACAAAGTACTTGGCTGAAGAACTGCCTTGCAAAATTGGGAAAAGTTAGAATTCTAAAGGATGGCTATGTTTCAGCTTGCCTATAGCTTCAGAAAGTATGAATTATGTAGGTTCACCTTTAAACATGAACTGAATCAGTTTTCTTCCCCATCCCCAGTCACAAATACTATCCAGTAAGCTGCTGGGGTACTGGCACACACCCACATTTCAGCCAGCACTCCAACCCACACTAGTCAACCAGTAGAGGTGAGAATTGCATTTCTGCCACACACAATACATTGACATTCACATCCTGAGTAAATGTAATATTCCCTAAAGAGAAGCGCATCTTTTGAGGGAAGACAATGGGAAGCAGTACAACAAATGAGCAACAACTGTGTTTCTTGCACTGAAAATCATTATCTGGAAAAGCCTCCAATATCACCCGGACTCCACCTCCCAATCCTTCTTTCTACTATCACACCAGCTAGGGCCAAAAGGTAGCCGTGTGAAACCCCAGGACCCTGCAGTTTTCAAGGCAACAAGTGCTATAGTTTCTAGCTGAACTTAAGGGTCCTACTTATGAATTAATTTGTGCACCTTGGACCCGTTTTACTATGAATTCAGTCAATTTAAGGTGGAACAGGAGATGACTGGGATATGAAATATTTATTATTACGGTCGAGGACCAGTTCATAGAAAAATATAAAATACAGATAAAAATAAAATACTGTGAGTCCCTTTTGAAAGAACAGTTTCAGGGAGCATAACGTATAGATGACGCTTTGTGGAACATTTAAAATACATTGTTAATTATATATACAATGCTGAAAGTTTAACCCTTAAAATAGAAGCTGCAGAAAACTGAGCCTAACTCGCTCGGGTACCATATGTTGGGAAATTCAGACGGACTCGGGAGAAGGTCTGTGTCTGCATAGTTGGGCACAGAATCTGGCGACCACCCTGGTTATCTCCTGGTCTTTGCCTAGCAGGAGCATGTTGTAGAATTGCTTTTCCGGGAGGCTTACTAACCTCACCAGTATGGGATCCAGGATCTCCCTTCGAGCTTCTTCATAGAGGGGGCATCTGAAGAGGAAGTGCTCTGGACTTCCTATTTCCCCTAGAGGGCATACGCAGAGTCTTTGGGCGTATGGGATTTTTTTGTAAAGCCCCTCCAGCACAGGCGTGGGCAATGCCGCACTTCTGGCAAGTGTAAAAGCCCTTCTTGCGTTTTTTGACAGGAGAAAGGAGAAATAGGGTGCCGGGGCGGCTATGTATCTCTCAATTTCTCCAGATCTATATTCAGGACAACTTGGATGACTGGGATAGCTCCATCGGCAGAGCATGAGACTCCTAATCTCAGGGTCGCAAGTTCGAGCCTCACGTTGGGCAAAAGGACAAGACAACCCTTGCGGTCCTTTCCAACTCTATGATTCTAAGAGGACAGAGGCATTTTCTTTAAACCATTTTTTAAAAGGAAGAGGCAAGGATACAGATTGTCTCCCCTCACTCCTTCCCCTTTTATACTGAGGGCTTCTCACTATTTGGATATGTAGATTTAGCAAAATTAACTAGTAATTCAATCAGAGGCGGTAGCAAACAATATTTTGAACAAAATTGGGGGAAATTCGGAAATTATATGAAGCAACAATGTCCCACATTAAAATCCTGGATTCATTTCTAAAGCTCTGTACTGTATGTAAGGATCATAAAACAAAAGGGAACACAGGTGAAGTATAGAATGATGAGGAAGCAGTAACCAGCTAAAAACTTAAAGAGACCAAGATGAAGACCCGTAGAAGTATGAAAGGAGAGGAAATTTTTGTTTGTTTGACATGTTTATGAGATATATTTGGTGTACGTTTTATTTTAGTTGAATTTGATTGAGAAAAGAGACTAGACAGGAAGGTCTAGCTGAATTCTGTATTAGATATTAGTTATTTTTCAGATGAAAATTTGGAAGTATGATGATTTGTATGCAGTCTTATGTTTTGATTTGATACGTTTTAATTTGTTCTGTCTTGATTTGATATGTTCTGATTTAAATCTCAATAAAGTATGATAAAAAAACACTTAGGGCTTCTCAACTCAGAAATTATCATTTATCATTCACTCACTCACTCACGCACGGAAGTCATAAAATTCTTCTTGGAAAACAAACACCTACCATCTCCATTGGCAAATCTAAGGGCAGCTGCACTGACATCACGAACCTTCTCAGCCTGGATGACCATGTCCGCCTCCATCAGCTTATGCTTCTGAAGAAGGTATTCCACTTCCAACAGGTGCTTCCCAAATTCAGGAGACAGGAGTTTAGCCTGTAGGAGCACAAAGGAAGAATGTACCGTACCCTTTTCTCTGCCTCTGCTAGGGGCAGGCTACACATTATGTACAACCACATGTAGTGCAGCCTGATGGCAATTGTTATTTTAAGAAAAAGCAGCTTCAGAATGAATTGATTTTGAGCAGAAAAGTAGCAGAAATAAAGCTTAATCCTTTTCCTGCCTGCCATTTCTTCATTCCAAATTACCACACACAGCTTGCCTCCCTAGGGTTTATAATGCTGCATTTTGAACCCAGGGGGGCAGGGGGGAGTCACTTGGGAAGATAATCTGTCTTGGGGAAATGGCAGGCAAGGGGAGCACAGGATGAGCCTCCACCTCAATTTGCTGGCTTCTTTCTACCAACCTGCAGTGTTCCACCCAAGCCCTTCCTTACTTTCATCTCATCTATCCAGTCAATACTGTGCAGCATGTCTTGGAACAGCTGCTGCAGCTTAAGGTTCATCTCCAGCCGCCGCCGCCGGGCCTGCAGCAACTCCAGCAGGTACTCCCAGAGCTGCAGGATGTTGTCCTTGCGAGCATTGATGCGCTTGATGTCGTGGTAATTCTCCATCTCCAGTTCCTTGGCCACCTCCTCTATGGCCTGGACCCGTTCCTTGTAGGCTGCTGTATCAGTTTCAATGGCTTCATGCTTCTTCTTTGCTGCCTCCACAGCTGGCAAGTCATTTCCAAAGTTATCCTGCCCAAATTAAATTCGCCTTTGGTTAGCAACTGTGTGGCGGCATGTTGCCTTTTCTTGTGCATGCAATAGAGCAGAGGGTGTCGGGAGGGGGGCATGCAAAATTCCCCAGAAGGGATCTGGGTACCATTTTAAGCTGGTGCCAACTGAGTGCTTGTGTCCGTCCGTCCCCCAACATCCCCTGCTGTTTCTGTTGCCACCAGGCAGATCAGAGACTGGAAGCAGCACATTACCTGTGCAACAAGGCGCTGGTTTTCATTAAGCCACGTCTCCCGCATTGCTGCCTTGCGATCAAAGCGCCGGGCGAGCTGCTCCAGCTTCTCCTGCCTAATAAGCTCGTTCCTCAGCGCCAGCTCCCGTTCATGCTCTGCCTTCTCCAGCTTCTCCCAGGCCTGTGGAAATGTGTGCACACAGGAGAACGAGAATTCAGTACACAGGTACAGAATATACAATCAAGAGGCCGCAGCAATTCCTATGTAATGCCGCATCGTACATTCTACAAAGCATTCCATTCATATACAGGCTGCGCTAACCAACCTCACATCAGCAAAATGTTGCTTGGCCAGATAAAGAGCTATTGTTCCTCCTTGTATTTTTCTCTAAGGGATTGTTCTCACAACACTTTTCTCGTTTATGCAAGTAGCCCTGTTTTTTTTCCAGGCCCCTGCTCATGTGAACACACACACACACACACACACACACACACACACACACAGTGTGGCGAACTGAACAATAACAGATACTAGTTGGTAACAACTCTTATGGTTCCATCAAAACTCCCCCCCCCAAAAAAATACTACATTCATGGAAAATGCTGCAGACTATATATGTGAAAACCTCATTCACGTTTTATCATTGTCCATGTGAGCATTTATTCAGTGTTGCTAGAATGAATAGGAAAAGTATTGTACAAAGCAGATCTAAGGTACTTGATGGGAAACATATTCAGCTTGTGGTGTGGGATCACACCCAGCTGTCCCTGTAGCTTCCTCCTTGGTTTCCACATTAGCTGCTGATCACCTCTCTAATCTTGATGTATCGGGTTTTTTTGCTATGCAGTAGTAGGGATTGAACCATGGGTGATATGAGTCCAAATTATGTGCCCTGTTACTAACATAAGGCACTTTCCCAACCAGCCAAATTAATTAAACAAGAATTTTTAAAAGTTCTAGAAGAAAAGTCCTAACACTGAAATTCTCAATCTATCACATTACAGGTAGGTAGCCGTGTTGGTCAAAACAAAATTTAAAAATTTAAAAAAATCCTTCCAGTAGCACCTTAGAGACCAACTAAGTTTGTCATTGTTATGAGCTTTTGTGTGCATACCAATGACAAACTTAGTTGGTCTCTAAGGTGCTACTGGAAGGATTATGAACTTTTGTGTGCATGCACACGAAAGCTCATACCAATGACAAACTTAGTTGGTCTCCAAGGTGCTACTGGAAGGATTTTTTTAAAAAAAATTATTTTATCCCATTTCTGTTAACCATTTTAAGCAACTGCATTAGGTACCCTGTTGATGTCAGACACTAATTTTCCTTCATGAGGCGTATACACTTTCTGATTGTTGGCTCGCATTCTTGACTGGATGGTAAACAGCAGGACTTCCAGGTTCCCCTTCTCCTGAAACCTGCCCAAGAACACAGCAAAAAATGCGAAAACATACCTTTAAGTGAAGAAGGCACAATGAGCAACACAAGCAATGTCTATTAGTGTCACTGAGTATTAGTATGTTCTGAGCTCAGGCCATAGAAGCTTAATGGTAAAAAGTAGTGATATAAACTAATCATCTATCCAGAAGTCTAACTTATCAGCGTTTAGGGCAGTTATTGCAATTTGCATGCAGATGAATAATAAATAAAAATAAATAAAAAAGAATGACAGTGACAAAAGTTCTTTTAAGAAACTGGAACACAAACACCTTATAGCTAGTTGGCGTTGATTCCAACCTACACATATGCAATAGGGTCTTTGGGGTTGCAGCCTCTAAAACATAACACCGGCACTACGTGGTATCTTTTTCAAGCTACCACCAAGTTGTCACCTTTATGTTTAGAAACCCTTGCTTAATAGTTATAGAAGGGGAGGCATTTTTTCCCCTTTTCCTCTCTTTGAAACTCAAGGTCAGGGGATCGCTAGGCATTCACAAAGCAACATTTGCCAAATTCCTCCTGTCTGAAAGAAGAAGGAAGGCAGCAGAACTGCACCAAAAGAACCCACTGAAGCTGCATTTTATTTTGGCATCGTGACAAAATGTAATTCAGGGTGCATCAACTGCCTTGTTCCCCTTCAGCTTGGCTCCTCACTGTTATTTGTTACAGTATCATTAACATCATCATCACAATGTGCCAATCTGTACAGAAAGCCTCGGACCACAACCGAATGAGTCACAATGCAGATGGGGACAGTTTAAGCTACTGGGTGGGTGGGGGAAATGGTAAACATCAGCAAAAAGCTGGGGGGGGGAGATATCCTCCTTCCAGTTGACAGGTGCTTACTTGGGTGGTTTTTCCACTGTGCGGTATGTACTGAAGGACTGGAGCTGCTGCTGCACGCCTGCCAGAGAATTAGCAAACTTGCGGCTGTTGAGAATGGTAATGGTCTGTTCTATCCACGTCAGCAGGTCTGAAGCCAGTCCACTGTACTTATCGATCATTTTCTCAGTCTCCATCGCATGGTCCATTACCTGAGGAAAGGAATAAACAAAGTGTTGCTCCCCTGGCGCCTGCTGCTCGAGGAAATATGTCAAGCCCTGTTGTCAACCTACAGATCCTGCACATGGGAATCTTCCGCACTGTCAACAAGCCTGACGTTAGAAATTCTGGGCTGCAAGGCAGGCTGGAAGTCTCAGGCCTGTCAGGGGAGATTAACAAGAACCACCTGTCCAGCTGTAAAAGGAAGTGTGAAAATAGCAAGATGCCACCAAATGTTAAGGCAGAGGAACTAAAACCGAGTTATCACACACAAACTTCTTTATAACCATACTACTCCCTTATGAAGGCTCCTAAGGTTTGAGGGCGGGGCAAGGCAGATGGAAAAGCCACTCCCTGGTAGTTAACAGAGAGTCTCTCACCCCTCACTGGGAATCAAAGAGTAAAGCGGAATGGGGTATTTTTTTATACATTTGCTTTTAAATTATTGTAATGCTTTTGTGTGTTTGATGGATTTTTAAGTAATTTAGAGGCATTTTTATGGAAAGGGATGGCTATGTCGAATAAACAATAATACAATATTGTTCGTATTCAGTAATAACAAGTTCAAACTAGAATAGCTATGAAGAAGAGCTATTGAATGGACTAGCCTATACAGTATGTGAAGAAAGCCAGCCTAGCAGAAGAAGAGGTTGAGAAGTGGCAGGGCTGCCATTGCAGCAAATTACTGGCCGTAGTTGCTTTTCAGTCATTATGGCTTAGTAAGGAAGTACTGTAGTAAAGGAACTGTTTTCTGTGAGTGGAAAGGGGACTTGCCTGCTGTATGGTGGTATTATGTGACCATGCCCTTACCTTTCCAACTCTCTTCCCCTCCACAGCAAGCACCTTCATCTTGGAGAAGTAGTGGTAGAAAGCAACTACGTAGGTGATGATGGATTTCTCATCCGGGTTCTCCGTGAAGACATCTGAATAGAAAACAGAATGTCAAGAGAGCTCTGCACTGTGCCCAAGAGCTTTGTTTTCCAATTTGTAGCAGGACATCACAATGTAGCAGAGCGAGCCACCTCACCGCCCAGCCAACCTCAGATAAGAAAACAATGGAATGCATGGGAGGAAAGATAGAGGCATAAGAACTTGTTTTCCTAAATGGAATAATGCATGTAGCAGCCCTGACGCTCTAATAAGCAAACAAAAGCAAAATAATTACGACCTCAACTGTACTGAATTCCATGGAGAGGATATGTGATATGTCTAAAGGAAAGAGGTATGTGCCTTCTAACAGTACAACAACTTACTGAGGAGCAGGAACACTTCCCACAATTTCTAGGGGCAGGTGTGTCATCTAAACTGGATCATGGGGTTCAGCACCACTGTATTCTGATTTTAAGAAAGCCCTGCTTGGTAATTAATTAGCTGACTCATGGGCGTACCCAGCATGGGGCAGGGGGGCAGCTGCCCCCCCCCCAGAAGCAAAAAAATTTTTTTTTTAATCGTCCTGCTTCACAGTGGCTGCAGCTGAGCTGGAGACGCGTCAGGGTCCCGCACGAAGAGCCTGAAGCGGCTCAGCAAGGCGCAGTGGTGTCATTAGCTTTCTGGCTGCCCGGGGCGGCAAATCAGAAAGCATGCATAAAGGCTAGCGACGCCGCTGGGAGGAAGGGACCCGCGTGAAGGGAAAGGAGGAGCAATGGAGACAGGGAAGCGGCTTCCTCCTCCTCTCCGTTTTTCCCTCCCCTCCTCGAGCTCCAGCGTGAGGGCAGCATGGGAGCTGCGTCCCTAACCAGCCCAGCCACGGCAGCGCCACCACTTACTGCTCCTGCCGGCCACGACCCGACGCCGTGCCCAACCCCACTGGCCCCGACTCCGAGGGCTGCACATGGACCGCGCCTGGCAGCTGCAACAATAGCCCACGACGGCGCAACGCCTCAACAGCTCCCAGGTCAGCGCGCCCTCGGAGCGTGCAGCAGACGCCGCCACTGCTTCTGCTTGGGCTGCAGTGGCAGCAGGAGCCGCGGAAAGGGGAGGGGGCTTCGCAGCAGGAGGCAGAGAAGGCGGAGGGGCTCTAAGCCGCAGAGCCAAGCCTTGCCCCCGGGGAGGGACGGAGGGAAAGGAGGGCGGGCCTCAGCTCGCGCCCCCGCCGGGTCTGTGGGAAGCGGAGGCAACTCGAGCGCGCAGCTGCTCGGCTGCTCGGCCAGCCCTCCCTCTCTCCCTCCCTCTCCTCCTACTCAGGGGGGGCGGCCGTCGGTGGAGCTGCTCCCCACAAAGTGGAGCCCGGGGCCCCCCACCTCCCTGCGGCATGACAGGGTCTATTCGGGGGTGGATCCATTGCAAAACGCAGGTTTACGTGGATGGTCCCCCAACGCTGAGGGAAGCTCTATGGCCCACTGGCCCTATGCAACTGGCTCTTTGGACAGAGACTTCCCTCCAGACCCTTCTAACCGGGTACCCTGTTATTGCTGCTGCAGAGACCACCACCCAATTGAATGAAGACTATAGGATTCTGCCCAAGGCCTAAACCACAAAAGTTGTGACTAGTGCTAAGGGGATTTTTTTTAATGTACTCCACAGCTGTCAAACCAGGAGGAATCTGTGCTCCTCTCTGCTGTTGGGTCTACAACTCCCATCACTCCTAACCATTAGCTATGCTGGCTTTACAGAAAAACATTCATGGAGCACAACTGGAGGAATGACTTCCACCAAGAACTTTTTCATACTGTATGAAGCATGGCTGATTTGTGTCTATGTGCAGGGCTTAAATTATTTATTTGGACTTTTATAGCTTTCCTTTCTATTATTAAAAAATCAGACTGAATGCGGCTCATAAATAAAAATATAGGAAAGAAGGAAAACAATCTCAACAACAAAACACACATAACACATCATCATAAAACCCATGATCAGGAACAGCAGGCTAAAAATATAGCATCAAAGGCTCTGATTAAAAAAGGCATGCACCAGAATACAGAAATATTTAGAATAAAAGAATCATGGAGATGGGAGGCAGGAATCTTTGTCCCAACATGGGACTTGAACCCACAACAAAGAGATGAGGAGCCTCATGCTCTGCTGACTGAGCTATCCCTGTAACTCCCTTTCATTTCAGAGAAATGCAGCAACAGAAGAGTTTTTTGGTGGATTGTGCTGTGAGAGAGCTTACAGCTGCAAAAAAACCTCAGAGCTTTGCATCCAGCTTTATGTATACATAACTTCATGATATTCTATAGTCAGACATTCTGCAGCCAATTCAGAGGCTTCCTCAGGTGAAACACCATTTCCTTAGCACTTACGGACACTTCTTCTGTATAATTCTCATCTGCCTCGTCAGCTCAATTCTCAATTTTAAAAGGGCAGGCACAGAGCCAAACAACAAACTCACCTTCTGGGTCAAGAAGCTGGGTGATGCCAAGTTGCCGTTCTGCCACAATGAAAGCATGCTCCAAGTTGTGCCTGGCGTTCGAGTGCTTCAGCTTTTCAAAGTCAATCAAGTCAGGCCTAAAAATTAAGAGGACAGTGGGAAAGTTAAAGCACGCAGTTTGGTAAGGCCAACTTGACCATGCAAAAGGAAGTGAAAGCTAAGTTTACCAGCGAGGCCTGCAACAAAATGCTGCAGTGTGGTCTGCTCCTCTTCGGTGTCTCTGTCAGTGAGGTACTCCATTCTGTTCCTCCTCACATACAATTTCCCCCTCCTCCCCAACATTCAGAGTTATAGTCAACTAACTTTTATTCAGAATAGACCCATGGGAATTAATGGCCACAAATAACCTAGGACTTTTCATTTCAATGGGTCTACCAAAAAGTTGGTAGAATGCAAGTCTATTTCAGCATTCCATGATTGCTAGGCATGCTCAGTCCTCATTGGCCTGGGTTTTTTTGTGTGTGTGTTCATGGATCATGACGTTTTGGACACATAAGAAATGGCACTCACCTCTCAAATAGCAGAAATAGCAAGAATGATAACTGAGACTTATAGCAGACCAGTGGAGGAAAGGAGGCAGAGTTCATGGAGGAAAGATGAGGCCAAATGTGTGCACATACACTCACCATTACAAGGCTACCTCAGGCACACCAGCAAAACATTCAGGTGTCCATCAACCCACTGCACTTAAGTTCTCTGAAGGGCTTTCCCCCAGTCCTTACCTGTGCTTGTGAATAAGGGCATTGAATGCCAAGCCATCCTTCCAGCTGGATGTAAAATTGGTGACGTTAACATGGGGATAGCTGCAATACAAAGGGAAATAGGAGGGAAGAAAAAAGGATTTATAATTCAGTCCAAGAGATTACAAAATGGTAATCCAGTTGCAGACATTATTTTATATGAGGAAAAGCCTTTCTATAATAAGAAGAGAAAACAACTGATGCACAATTTGATTGGCACAAGTTACCTTTTCAAGCCACATTTTGTACTTTGGAAAACACCAGAATTAACTTTTAATTAAAAGGCAGATGTGGAAAATACTACCAGGCGCAGTTTGCATTTCAAAGTGCAGGTGCTGCTCCATAAAAAGAAGGATGTTTGGTCTGGATGGACAATTCTGACCATCCAGGTTTGGGGTAGCTCACATGGTTACCTCTGGATGTTGTTGGACTCCAGTTCCCATCAGCACCAGTTAGCATGGCCAATGGTCAGGTATGGTGGGAGTTGTAGTCCAACAACTTCTGGAAGGCACCATGTTGGCGGCTCCTGAATTCTGATCTAAGACCAGCAAAGACCAATTAGCATTCCATGGGATAGACAAGCTCAACCTTCCTTAACCTGGTGCCTTCTATATTTTTTTCCCAAATAATATTTATTGATTTTCTAACATTCTAAATTACAAAAATCCACAAAAACAAAAACAAGAAGAAAAAAAAACATTAAAAGGAATAAAAACATAAAAAAGATAAACATATCAAATCTAACATTTTAATTAACATTGTAGACTTCCTCGATTCCCCTCGCACTGGGTTCATTTTTAACTCCAAATTAAGCAATTTTCATTTATTATTTTACATCATTCAAGCATATTTTTTCATTATCTCACAACTATTTCTATTCTTCAATGCATCAACTATATTCCTGATGCCTTCTAGTTGCTTTGGACCATAACTCCCATTAGCCCCAACCAACATAGCTAGGAATAACAGGAGTTGTAGCTCAGAATATCTGAATGGCACTGGGTTGGGGAATGCTGACTGTGACACACAGGCTGTTTCCATCCTTTCTAGCTACTTCCTTCTATGCACTCCAAGAAATACACAGATATATGCTCCCTTAATCATATTGGAAGCAGATTTCCCATTTTTAAACGATATAATAATGACGAGGATCAGAGGTGCTACTCCTGCAATTGATTCCCCTCACTGTGAAAATGGAAATGTTCTGGCTCCTAGTTTCATCTGCACTGAGACAGTCATGTCAAGGTCAACATATCATGGGATGTTTTGGCTTTTTGCACCCTCCTGAAGTAGATTTTCAAGCATATAAAGTGATAAATAAAAAAAGCCCTATAGAGAGTTCTACATGCATTATCAGTCTACCCACAAATGACTCAGTTCATGGCACTTGAAACAAGACGTCAGCATGTGCAGTGGCTACATTACAGATAGAGCTGTAAGAGATGCCCTGCCTGGGATTCTTGCTCCCCTCCACTGCAATCATTTGTATACCCACCAAAGTGCAATGTTGCAAGACACTTTAAATATTTTCACCTTGTCCCAAACATAGGACAATCCAAAGGAGATTCCTTCAAAAATATAAGGAATCAATTACAAGGCCTAAGCCTTCATGAAAAGCGAAAGATACCAGGGTAATGGTGGTGGAGGGGAGAAAAGCTGTGCTTGGATTCTTTACAGAGAAAGGGGTCGTTGTGGCACAGAGGACAATTATAAAAACAGTCATATGTCCCATTTTAAAACAACCTTATGACACAGCCCTGAAAGATCTCTGTCCTTTGTGGTATACTTTGATGGAGAGTTTTAGTTATATCATTGGTTAAGAACTGAGTAGGAACATGGCCCAACCTCCTGGACCCATCCAGGTTTCCCTAGCTGGTTTTGCAGGCTTAAGCCAACTGGTTACAGTACATTTACTGAGTCATAAATATTAGCAGTCATCATACCCAGCAGTTTTCATTTGACACCAGAGTAACAATGCATCCTTCGCGGAACGAGTTTCCCGGCCTTCTTGAGTCTGAACAATGATGTCCTGGATCTAAATTGAAATAAAAAAATATTCCACTCTAAAGGCCTATCACTACAGATGCTTTGTGTATTAGTATGTGCATCTCAGGTTCTTAGCACACACAACTTAGTAAAGGTAACAGTTATCAGCTTTATTTCCTTTCACATCATTACAGCATGGGGGAGGGGGAATCTGCTGAATTTGCACAGTAAATGGATTATGATGCCTCTTCTGTTTTAACAATATTGCTATTCCAATGTGTACTTTGCACAGCACCATTTCCACTCCACCTTGAACACTATTATTTGTTCCAGGGACTCCTCTTTATTACCTTTTATTGACCACCCTGCTTCCCACTTTCAAGATAAATATGCTCCATATCAGGGGTGGAAGGAAAAAGGGTTGTACAAAATTAGAGATTTAATGGCTAGAGGGAGACCTATACAAGGAATGTCTTACATGACAAGTTTCAGGGTGTTAAACACACCTGGCTTAAGTTGTTACAGATTAGGTCGTTCCTTAAAAGGTTATTCAAGGAAGTGACTAGTCTGTGCTTCACCACGGTTTTTGAACATTCTGTTTCATACTCAAAGGGTTCTGCTTCTTTTATTTATAAACTGCGTGCTGATTGACTGCAAGAGGGGAAATGCAGATGGATTGCACTAGGTATGAGAATACGACCTAGGCACAACACTATATGAAGACCGCTGGAGTAAAATATGGGCAAAGCCTCCTATAAAGACCATTTGGGCCAGAGTCCAGGAGGCAGTGCTGAAGTGCTCTGCTGGCACTAGACTCTGGTCAAGCTCTCTCCCATCACCTTTGCAACTTCATCCCAATGTTGGTGGGACCGCAACAAGAGAGTGAGCTTTATACATTTAGGGTGGGAGTGTGATGAGCTTCTTGGCAAAACATTTCTGATGTCATTTCCAGAATTATTAGTCAACCTCTGAATCCAAGCCCAGCTTTGGCCCTTCTGTCACTAAGACACTGATCTAGACCCTACCCTTATTCATAAGGATCTAACCGCCATGCTGTATACCACTGCCCATTTAGAGATCAGCTCCTACTAAAAAGACTCCAAGGGACCATCTCCAAGGGGAAGTTCAGGATCTGGCTGTTTCTGCACATCTAACGCATCACATAAGGGTGGTTAGATTATCCACCACCGCACACTAAAGTTAAATTCTCAAAATTATTTATAACGTAAAGTTGACAATCCAATATAAATGTTATAATACAATGTAAAACTGTAAGACAGGCACACTTCAGGGCACCTATTTCTGGTAATACACCTAACGAAGAAGAAAAAACCCACCCTACCCTCAGTCACTGGTCTCCCAGTGATTCAAGCTGCAATCCTATGTAGCCCTAACGAACATAGTGAGACTTACTTCTGAGTAAACATGCATAGGTTTGCACTGAACAAGTTGCAAACATACCAAACATTTCATTCTTCTCCTGCCATCTTATTTGCAGTGTTAAAAAAAAAAGATGGATTCTCAGCTAGGGTGTTATTAACATTGCTGTTGCAAGAGAAGTAAGTATAAACTGCTGCATGTCATCTTTTGTTCTGGACAGTGCAGAAAGGCACAGTCTTGCTCCAAAAAGGCTTACACTTGAACTGCTTTGAAAACCACCAGCATCCTTTCATATCACAATGGGTCAGATTAGTACAACCAAAAAGGGATTAGCTGCTGCCCACAGCAGCAGTTGTATGCGTAACTTGTTTGCACAAGCCCCAGAACAAATAGACATGATCCAGCCTAAAATGACACCTGGGAGCAATTCTAGCACTCATACTCAGATTATGGGAGAGCCTTATCTCTGGCACAATGGTCAATGCAGCAGAAGTTGCAATACTATGGAAGCAACATTTCATACTTGAAGAAATTGTCATTGAGAGTTTCACTGAAACCTTCCAGTGGAGCTTGGGCTTCTGACAGTGATGGGGCTGCTGCTTTTATAATCAAAAAAGAGAGAAAAATTTCATGCTTTGGGAGCTCAAGAGTTGAGGAGTGTGTTTGCTCTTCCTTCTTCCAAGCCTCACAGCAGACTTTCCCATCCCTGGGTGGCGAGATCTCCCTGCTCCTTTCTCTGCTTTCTTTATGTCCTTTAGTGAAGTCAAAGAGTGCTAATGGCTACAATTCAATGGAGCAACATTTATTAACATACAATAAAAGACATGGCTTTTCCCAGTGTCTCAACAAATGTAACTGATTTGCAAAAAATGATACATGTAAAAATATGAGAGAGAGACACTGCACATACCTTTGTATATCAAGAAATCTTTAATAAAAATACTTCAAAAAATAAAAATAAAAGACATGGCTTCATCCATTCTGTAAAAACTCTACACTGGCAACTTGCTCCAGCCTGGAAGAATTAATTCTCAGCATATGACAAGCATAGGGTTGGCATATGTCTGAAATTTCCTGGACATTCCTAGAATACAGTCCGGGCGAAATCTGAATGTATGGCAACCAATGTCAACATTTCCCTTTAAAATAGCTCAAAAACATCATATATATTTTTTACCGATTTTGCAAAAAAATGTTCATCGACTTTGGACAAAACTGAAAAAAACATTTCTGTCCAGATTTTCACTTTCTGAAATATTGCAGCCCTAGACAAGCAAGAGTGTGGATCTGAAAAGCCCAACAGATATCACTGCTGTCAGAACATGATATCCTACTGATAACATCCTCTTTGTTTTTTCGTGGGGTTCTGGCCTAGCACTCACCTGGAAGCGCAGGATGATTGTCCAGATAAGGCCTAGCACCAGACGGTGATTGCCATCAACAATGTCATGAGAGCCCATGTTCTCCAGGTGTACCCGTTGCTCCTTGAGAAACTGCAGGGCCTTGTCTACGTTCTCCAGGCAGTGGATCCTCATGCGCCCCTTGGTGGGTTTGGGCTATGAAGTGAGGAAAAGGTGGTATTTAGTCTTCTAGGAGTGTTCGGCCATCACCCAATTCCCTGAAGGGAGAACACCCACATTGCATCTACTCTCTTTTAAGACACAAATTTTAATTCTTACAATAGCAAAAGGGGATCTCATCAATAGCGCAGACTCTAAACCTTTGCTAAAATAATGACAAATAGAAGGTTTCCAAATACTGTACGCAGAACATCCATACATTTCAGCTACATATTACAAAGTTGCCTACTAATTCTTCTCACCTACTTAAATGTGCAGCCTACTTTTTGTTCTCAAAAGCAAAAAATGCAAAATATAGTATGTGTATACGATATCTGATATTATACAACCATGGAACCAGAACAAAGCTCACTTTTGTGAGACCCAGTCCACAACACCAAAGAACAATCTTCCATTTATCTTGTTCTCCAATGGTCATCTTATCTCATCTAGATTACAATGTGCCATGTGCTGAAAGAAGGAGAAGATGAAGGCCAGCACACAAGGGATGGCTGTTGAAAAATGGCTTCCCAGTGCCAGTATATGCTGTGAAAAACCTGTAATCACAATCATTACTCCAGATGCTCTACACCAGGCATGTCAAACCTGCGGCCCTCCAGATGTTTTGGACTACAATTCCCATTTTCCCCAACCACTGGTCCTGCTAGCTAGGGATCATGGGAGTTGTAGGCCAAAACATCTGGAGGGCCGCAGGTTTGACATGCCTGCTCTACACACAATTTGCACCTTGTTTTCTATGCAGAAGAATAATTTTGTACTCCAAAAAGTATACTTAGGAAGAGCATGATTATTTTCCTTAGGGCAAGAATTCATGTATCTTATGCACTGTTGGTTCTATAGAAGAGCGAAAGTAAGAGGGAACTCTACCAGCAGCTCTCCAGAAAGAACCTCCAGCAGTTTGATTAACATCCTTCCATCTCTGAGGTCCATGTAGAGATCAGAAATGCGACAGGTCACACGTGCCAGGTGGGAATTCACCCATTTGGTGAAGGTTTTCTTCTGCACGGCTTCCCGCTCATCTGAAAACAAGAGAAGACTATCTTAATCACTGAACTCAAACACTCATAATAAAAATGCACACCCACATGAATTCTGTAAAGCTGCTGCATATGTGCAAACTCTGTTATGCGGTGGGAAATTTTGTATTCTGATAATCTCAATGATTTGTTTTTGTTTTAAAACTAGTCAGTTTCTAGGCCTTACAGAATCCAAGGAAAGTTTAAATGTTTGGACAGTATTTGGTAAGATCCCCAAAGCCAGACAGGAGCTTTATAAAGGTCAGAATTTAGTGCCCTGCACAATTCCTTGTACCTCCCCTATAACTATTATTCTCTAGCACTCAAGTTCCAAAGCCCAACTATCACTACTCTCCAGAATACCATTCTGGAGTTACAACATTTCAGCAGGCAGCTACTGGAGATGCACTTATTAGAAACAAAGCAGTATGGCTGCCCTGGGGGGGGGGGTTGCCAACACTGGAGTCTACTCTGTGACTGCAGCTGTTTGCATTTCCATTTAAGTTGTGTGGTGCATGTGACCCTCAAGGGCCCACTCTGTCACAGGGACATGAAGCCTTGAACTGGGAATCACATTGGCTGAGGCTGAGCCAATCAAGACTGCATGTGCTGACGAATCAGAACCACCTTAAGGCAAAGTAGAGAACAAGGCTCTGAAAAACTGGCAAATGTGACTTTCAGGCAGTGTGAAGCTCTCGATTGGCCAGGTCTGATATGAATATTAGGATTTCAGTATTAGGATATTGAACTTTGGTCCTTGCTTGATCAATAGTACAGTATCTTTTGCCTCCTGCCCTTCACACTTAAAAATACGTTGTCTGCAGTAAGAACAAGAGCTGTTTAAGTTATGTTCCTGAACTTGGCTTCTTCACTATTATACTTTTATAGACTTCTTGAAGCTGAGTTACACAGATCAATTAAAGAGAGAGTCCGAATTTGTTCTGAGAACTTTTTATTAGGTGCAGCATGTCAACAATTTGGCACTTACTCTGATGCTAATTGCATTTCCCAGGACCAGAAAACTAAATGAACAATACACAGCTCATCTAATTGCATCACCACTGTAATTTAATTTAATTTAAACTATCCTAGCCTTTCCCCTCACTCTGCCTCCCCCTCCTTTGTGTAAAGCAAGGAATGGAAGGCAAGAACCAGCCATGAAAGAGAAAGAAGCTAAGGTGCATCCCATTTGAAAATCAGGCAGCTTTTAGAAAGCTAGCTACTGGATACAGGGCTTGTGATGTGTCAAGCATCCAAGACTGGAATTTCCAAAATGTAATTCTCAAGTCATGTGTCAGAGTGACTAAAATAGCTATGGCAGTTACCAGAATCACTGATAACAGCAGGGTACTGTTTGAACCCATCTGAAGAAGGGACAAGCAGTGCTTTGGGGCACAGTAATACGCAGGGCTTATTGGACACAGTGTTTTAAATCATGGACCATGCCTAGAAATAGTGGAGGAAAGGTGAGTGTGGATAGATAAGCCTTCAGGCACTTCCTTGGCCTTTAAGCATTCTGACAAATACAAGGCACACCTGCCTGCCACTCAAAGAAAAATCCATCCCTTTCACCACTCTTTTGTCCTCACAGTCATGGTACATCATGATCACTTCCAGGCTGTCACTATCTTCTGGTTGGATCCAATCACATACTGGCAAATTCATATTGTGAAATTGCAGTTGATTGGGAGGTCTTGTTCAACAAACTCACTTCCCTAAAAGATGAGGGAGGGGTGGGGAGGTTGTGCTAAGGAAAGTGATGGGGAAATATACTGGAAAGTGCAGGATAATGGTTTGACACATCATCTAACATCCCTGCAAACAAACTGGAATGCCTGTTCATTAGATAGCCAACATTGTCTAATCTCCATGAGAAGAAATCAGGATAAATGTTCAATAAAAGAAGCACCCAATGTAGGTTCAGAAATAATTAACCCACGTCATTTGAACTTGCTGTGAAGCCACGCAGAAGGCATGCTTAAAGAAAACTTGTTTCTTAGGACCATTTTCAAAGTTATGATATGGCCAACTGGGTTTACCAAATGGTGTATTGTCAACAGGAAGCTTGTAGGCAATTCCAAATTATTGAGGAGCGTACCTGCAGTAAGCTATCACTGCTTCATTCTCCCATTTCCCCCAGAATCCCCCAACGCAGAATTCATTTCCCCTATTCCTCAACATATCTCCCAAGTTGTGCTAAGGAAACATTACTGCCTGTTTATTGCACGTTTCCCCTGCAGGGAGAAAGTGCATTTGACTAGGGACCCCCTCTAATTGCAGTAGATTCTTCCTCCCATCCACCCAACTTAATTGGATGAGCTCCAAGCTCCCAAGGGCTTAAAATTCTATTTAGCCAAACTGATGGATTCAAATACAAAAGTGAACTGGGGAGTGAGTAATATTTAGACAATATGATCTCAGTTTATTGTTCAGCTAATTCAGATTTTGTTAAGAGTCGTGACTTGAGGCACATGGCAGATTCAAGCCTTCATTAGAGGACCGAGGCTGCACATAAAGCATTAAAACACAGGCTGGGAACTATTATCCTGCACCCCAGTTATTAACTGAACAATTCACATGAAAATACAGCAGGTGGTTCATTGTATGGATTTCTTGAGCTGTGTTTCTACACTGCAAATGTGAGCTGTTTTGAGGATCATTTGTTAAAGCTTCATTGCCACTTCCAAGATCTACAAGCCTTAAAGATCTTAGGCCAGAAGCTGCAATAGTTAAACAAGTCTGAAGCTTGTTTAGATTTGTACTGGTGTGAAATTAGCATTTCGTATCAAGGCTGAAAAGGTGGGGTTTTTTTGCTAAAAATTAGAGATTTCAGGTCAGATATATGAATGACATGGGGAGAGCTTCTTGCTTTCATCCAGAAGGCTACCAAGTTAAGTGGCCACTCTTCTGCCCTTGCAATCTGGCCTGTAATATACAGCAATATCCCTTTAAATAAAGAACCCCTGTAGATTCAGAAACAGAATCTCCCACTGTTTCTGCCTCCTCTCTCAGTGAACTGGAAGGCCTTTCCTTGGCCAAAACATAAATTCCTACCACTTTCATCTGTCTACACTCAGCTTTTCATTCATTCTACACAGCTGTGTTGTGCCCAAAGTTATGCAGTTCAGTAAGTAATGTATATGTCACCTCACTTTCTCCCAAGTGCAAAGAAGCCTGTTAAAAACACTTAACAGTCTTGTTCTGCAAGCACTGGCTTTCCAGTTGCAAGACAAAGCTGTTAGTGGGTGGCTGACTTGACAAACCCACTTGTCTGTTCACCTTTCCCATTGCCACCTGCCTACTCAGACCTCTCTGCAACTGATTATTGGCCACAAAGGAAACACAATACAGCAATATGTTTGCTGCATACACCTTGTCTCTTGTTTTCCTTCCAAGTGCATGTGTGTAAGTATGTGAGTATGTGCTTGCAGGGTCTTGTAGCCATATTTCCCCAGCTGGGGGAAAACAGCAGCCTGCTATATAGCTACTTGTGTGTGTGAACTCTCTCCCCTTCACTCTGAGAGACTGCCCTTGATATGATGGTAGCAAAAGGGAGTGATGGATGAGAGAGGGGCAGATGGCCACAGCAGGTGAAATGTGGCCTCATTACTTATTTGCAAAGCTACATTAAAGCCTCCAAGATGCTCCGACACTAGCCTATGGTGAAGAATCATATAAGCACCACCTAACATAATATTAGGCTCTAAGGCAATCCCAGACAACCTGACCAACCCAAGCCAAATGCAACCTACCAGCCACATACATTAGGCTGCCAGAGTCTTAACAAAGCTCTTGTTTTTTCCTGCCTGCCTGCGACTACAAAAACAGAGAAGCCATCAATAACTTGGCAGACTGGTGCTTGGCAATTGGGCTGGCGGCATGCAGGTTGTGCAGAGCTCTTAAGAGGGCTGTTTGAAAAATGAAGGGATAGCAGCAAATAACAGACCCTACCAATGTGTGCTACTACTCAGTGAGGAGAGAAAAGTTAGGGATCAGCATATAAAGAAATGTCTCCATGAGGCAATGCCGTGGGTACCTGCCAGAGCTTTGATCCGAGATCTCTCGAACAGCCTAGCAGAACTGTTGTCATTGTCCAACTCATCGTCAGATGCGTCCCAGCGAGCGTTGATCCGACTGTACTGCTGCTGAATCTCCAAGTGATCAAAATCAGTGGCCGATGTCATAGTTCTGGGCGTTTGGCTGCTGTTCTTGTTTTAGTTAGCATGAAAAGGCCCCTGAAGGGAAGCAAAGCAAAGTGTTACCTCTCCCAGGAAAACATGTTCAGTCTCCCACTGCCACCAAAACCCACACACACACACACATCTAAAAGCAAAACAAGACACCTCAAGATAATTCAAGGAAGCTGCAAGCCACAATTGCCATTTACATATTTTTCTAACTCCCCGCTTCTGCACGTTATGAAATATTGCAGCAGCCACCAGCAGGATATTTGAATGCATCAGAGTTAACTGTGCCCAGTAGGTGGGGATATAACTTACAGAAAGATTGCATTTCGCATAGCACAGCCTGCCTTTGTGTGGAGGTTTCAGAAGGCTGAAAAACATTCTGCTAGTCTCAGGATTTACTTTGAAGTGGAATCGATGCATCCCATGTTGTATATTTTTCATGTTGTCCACACGAAATTGTCCTTATTCAAGTGGCAGCCTGTACTGGCGTTGTTCTCCGTCCTCCCAGCTTTAATTAAGATTCTCGGGGGGGGGGGGGATCTAACATGTTTTTCATTCATGTTACACAACTGTGGACGTACTGAAGCATATTGTGTGGGTTCTTTCAATGTGTGTGGGGACTATCCTCCCTACTTTCATTGGTGGACTGTTTGTGCATCTAGGCATAAGACACACACTTTCTTATTTTGTAACCTACTGTTTTGTTTGTGCAAGTCTGTTATATTGGAAAACTTATAGCTCGTTTTTTGTTTTTGTTTTAAATGGCAATGGACAGGTAAACAAATGCCTGTGTGCGTGCCTAAAATGGAACTCCTGTTTCTGGAACAGGGTAGGTGGGCTACTAGCGGGCTTGGCACGACACAGAAATGGAGTTGTGGACACTATCTTCTCCCAAAGGGGGAAATGAATTCACACTGGGAAGAACACAGGAAGGGGCTAGAGGGACTGGTCCTCTCTCTTTCTGACAATTCACATTTTCTGTCCTTTTTTTGGGGGGGGGGAGACGTAACATGAATACTGACTGCCTTCTTCAACCTTCTAAAAGAGCAGAAAGAAAGACTCAGACGATGCACACAAGCTCAAGCTATTTTGCAATCCTAGGCAAAATTTAAAACTTGATTTTCACCCTATACAATCTGCCATATCTTGTTGTATGCAAGGGTAGGAATTGTTTTCCTGCTGAAGGGATTTTCCTGCTTCAGCCCCCTTTCCCTACTCCAAGCGAATGGAGAAAACTTTGTTCCATTTGCTATGAAGCAACAGAAAATAAGCTATAATAATAATAATAATAATAATAATAATAATAATAATAATAATAATAAATTATTTATACCCCGCCCATCTGGCTGGGTTTCCCCAGCCACTCTGGGCGGCTTCCAACAGAAAAATAAAATAATTGATTAAACATTTAAAGCCTCCCTAAACAGGGCTGCCTTCAGATGTCTTCTAAAAATCTGGTAGCTGTTTTTCTCTTTGACATCTGATGGTAGGGCATTCCACAGGGCAGGCGCCAATACCAAGAAGGCCCTCTGCCTGGTTCCCTGCTACAACCAGCAAACCCAGGAAGGAGGGGTAAGGCAGAGGGAAGGATAACCAAGTACCAAATATTGTCACCCAGAGGAACAGAGCCTCTGTCTTATCTGCACTGAATTTGTTCACCCACATTAATTCCTCAGGTTTGTTGCTTATGTTGAAAGGTAGAACTGCATGCCATTCTCAGTAGTTTCACACAGATATTAAAAAGCAATGGGAACAAGATGAAATATTGTGGCACCCTGAATGCCAAAGGCTAGAAAGTCTATAGTCTCCCAGCACCACCTTCTAGGAACAATCCTTCACAATGATCCTACCACCACAATCCTACCACCACAAAGTACCCAGAAATATACCATAGTAAATTGCACTGAAAGTTATGTGAGAGGCCCAGGACAATCAACAAGGTCACACTCATTATGTCTATTTACTGATATATGTTGCCCACTAACACAGGGGTAGCCATCTGATGTTCTCAAGTTGTTGTTGAGCTGCAACACCCATCAGCCCCAGCCAACATGGTCAGGGATAATGGGAGTTGTAGTATAACAACACTTTGAAGGTATTACATTAGCTACCTATGCACTAATGCAATCAATACAGTTTTTATTCCAAAACCAGGCATAAAACCAATCCAGAAAGGATCTTAAATATCAGTTTAATCCATAAATGCATAGAGTAGAGATGCCACAATACGCTAAAATATGTTGCATAAAAAGGCATGTTCAATAACAGGAAACAGTTATGCTCACTCAATTCCAAATTGGATTCCTACCCCCTTTTCTCCAGGAATCAGATCAGCATTTCCTTTCAGGGTGTTGGCACTACATTCCCCCTCCAAAAAAATAAAAGCAAAACCACCACCGACTGTCGGAAAGAATGAAACCAAAACACCTGCTCTGGTAGCTCTAATCCGTCAAGGTGGACTAGATGCTTCTGATTATGCATTGCCAAATCAAACTGAAAATTTTGGAGAGGGGATGCAAATTTATGAGCCTTTAAATCCCTAATTTATAGCTGCTGACATTATAGTGAAAGCAGGGCAGCTCAAGAAATCCCTGTATCCCCAACAGTCTACAGTGTTACAGATAAACTGTCCTTATAGCATTACAATCTATACAAGGCCTTATACAGGAGAATGGACATACTGTACTCAAAACTTCCTCTTTCCTGAAACATCTGTAAAGACTGCAATCCTGGACCAAACATGCTCTTTTAGGTTTTCAAAACAAAACCAAACCAAAACATGCCACCAATGCTAAAATAGCAGCACAGCTAGCTGTTATTGAAGATTTGCTTCTCTCCCTTGGCACTACTGTTTCTTGTAATACCTGTGATAAACTGAGGGAAGATAGGACACAAAAACTGCATTATCTACTGTTACACTGCGTAGTTTATCAGAATTCATTTTTTCCACTTTTTCTGTTCAGTTTCTTTGGGATTTCCTTTGGTCATGGTAAGTGATGGAAAAATTTAAGAAAACTAAACTAATATGGCTAATTAATTTCTGTCCAAGTTCAACTCATAGTTCTGTACAATCCCAACTAATACAATCGACTGAAATCAGCATGATCTAAGCACAGTGTTATTTTATTTTTTATTACAGTGAGACTTAAAGTATGTTTCACTTTCTCTTAACTGTATCTTTTTTCTGCATGATGCTTCAAGCCAGGGGCTTTGCAGAACACAAGTAACACACATTTAATTGATCAGATCTTCTTAAGTGGAGAAATTGGCCCAGCAAACCTAAATGTGAAATTATGGCTAAGAGGCTATGTTTAAGCTGCTAATAAGGATTTAATGTCTCACACAATTTAGTAAGTGCTCATATGATCCACATTGCTGAGAGTATGGCCAAAAGACTAAAAAATTCTGCTGGTGTGTTAGTGTTCTTCAATATTCACCAGACAAGACCCACATTCCCAATGTATCAGACTGAAGGAAAAGTTACCTTTCAGCTTGCCTATAAGAGGATGTTCTCCCCCATTTTATCTGTTTACTAGCCAGATTCCCAGCAAACAATGGGAACCTGTAAGGGTGGGAGACTCCACGAATAATGCTTTATTTTCACAGTTGCCTCTTCCTCTGGGACAATAATTCTCAAGGTCTGCTCACAGCCGCACTGTGGATAACCACCTTGTTCTCCTACATCTACTGCTCTCTTCTCCCACTCTGGTTCGAGCATCCCATGGTTGCTCTCTACAGCTTCTATTTATCTAGTCTACATATGCACATATTCATGTGTACATGCACATGTACAGACATACTCCATGGCCCATATTCCAGGGGTTGGGGACCCGTGGCTCTCAACATCTCTGTGCCGGCTGGGGGATTGGAGCCCAACAACAGATTGAAGGCAATAGGTTCCTCACCCCTGACACACACATTTAGGTTGAAATTGCACTAGCATAATCTAGCACAGGCATATCACAGTGCACTTGGGGATCTTCCTTTGTTTCAGTGAGTGTGCATTATCACCACTTAGAAATCATGGGTCTCCTACTTTAAATGTCTAGCTGCTTGAGCAAAATATGTTAACCTTAACTTGCCTCTCTCAGATGCTGGTCCATATGACCAGACTCCAATATAACCCTACCGCTTATTGTAGTTGCCACAGCCAAACACTGTGTATTGCCCTTTCTTCATTGCCTGTCCCGTTCTCCTCCCCATCTTCCCACCATTTCTTTCACTATTACCTGTTCCACAATGCAGTTTCCTTCACCTTTTCTCTGCCCCTCAGGTGTAACTAAACAAGACTGAGAGGAAAACAACCGATTTCACCAATGAGAATTCCTACAACTCTCGCCACTCTCTGGTCATCCCTGAAGCGAACACAGTCTGGAAAAGCCTTCTGGGGATTTGCAAATCATCTTGGAGGAAACAAATGCTAGCACAACTGGCAAAGCTTCACCCCAGATTGTCAAGTTTCACTGAAGACCAGGCGGAGGGGAGAAATACCAAAGGGGATGGTATGAAGCAGACAACCCTGGGGAAGGAGAGGGAACTGGGCAAGAGAGCTATGCCTGCTAACTGTGACATAAGGAGGCCCTTCCACAAGGTTAAAATGTGTGTGTGTGTGGGGGGGAGAATTCCCAAATACATATAGTAACATGAGGGAAATGATGGGTGGGGTACTAAAAAGCAGATAGAATGTGTCTTTTCACAGGTGACATAAAAATAAGATTATAAATCCACCTTCCTTCATTAGTCATCAATCAATTAACCCCCCCCCCATACAATCACATTTAAAGCTGCATTTTTGCATTTCACACATTCACACCAACAGATGGAAAGAAGCTCAAAAATACTTTAAGTGGCAGGTATAAAATTTGTCTGACAGTCACTCTGTGTATTTCCCTCAGCCAGACCTCACAGGCAGCATAATAAAGCATAAACTGTTCTAACCCTATAAGGTGGCACGTACATTTTAATGCACGTACAATTTACTACAACCTGTCCTGTGATTATGTTTGGGAGAAAGGAATGAGAGACTGGACCTATGATAGCCTGAACCTATTACACTTATAATTGCTCCTCGGCTTTTGTTACACATGACATATATTTCCTTTTGACCATAACTCCTTTGAACACACAGCCTAAGGTGAGAGCCACAACAGTTTGAAATATCTCAGAAGTTCCATGTCACTTGATGGCAGCAGAATTGTAAACATATGAACAGGTGTGCAAAGGAGGAGGAGATGTGTGAGGTTGTCATGAAGACATTCATGCCAGCTTATAAACTATTGTCTCAAGTATTTGCTTTACTGTAGTTTTCCCCACTGCAGCTTTAAAGATGAAGGCAATACCCAACCGGTAGGGCTTGTTTCTCCTAGAACAGTGATGGCGAACCTATGACACGCGTGTCAGATGTGACACACGGAGCCCTCACTGCTGGCACGCGCCCCATCGGCCCATTCGAGCTCCCCCATTTGTTCTCCCGCTTGTCTCCGCTAGAGCTTGTCTCCGCTGTTAAAACCCGGGGTTCCTTTGTTGTTGTTGTTGTTGTTGCTCTAGCCAGAGATTGGTTTTTAACCCTTTCTGTGCTGTTTTTTTTTTGCGCTTTGGCAGACTATGATTGGGTGTAACAGTGTTCATCTTTTAACCCGTTCTGTGCTGGGTTTTTGGCGCTTTGGCAGACTATGTCGGTGCTGCATGTTAGTTCCAACAAAGGTATTATTCGTCATTTATTTCTGTTCCCTCCCCCCCAAAAAAGCGCAGCAGCTTTGGGGCATCCCCCCAAAAAAGCAAAGCAACTTTTGCACCCCCAAAAAACTTTGGTCAGCAGCTCCCCCAAAAAAGCTCAACAACCCTGGGCACTTTGTGATAAATAAGGGTTTTTTTGTTTGGTTTGGTTAAATAATTAGTTTTTGGTTTATTAAATACAGTTATATATTACAATTATACATTTTTGTTATTTAAACTATAAATATTGTGAAATTGTGGGGGGTTTTCTCGAAGTGACACATCACCCGAGTTATGCTCGGGTTTTTGGGCGAATTTTGACACACCAAGCTCAAAAGGTTGCCCATCACTGTCCTAGAAAATAAGTTGATGACTAAGCCGCTTTTTACATTCTCCATCACTTCCCATGTCAGCAAAGTGAGTCCAGGAGGAAAAGGTGGACACACAGACAGATGTATAAATATGGAAAATTGTGTAGATAGGTAAGTTATTTTTGCAAGATTCTCTCTGTCTGGTCAGCAGTTATGTATAGGCAGCTGTTCCCTGCTGTTGAGCTGTGTCTTCCTGTTAAACTTTTCTAGGCCATGTCCCCTGAAGTGGAGATTTTTCTGTCTTATGAAACGGACCAAAAATTCCCACCAGATAGAGATTATTTATATAACCACCTTTTCTGCCATCTTAAGTACTTTCTCTCCACCTTCTCTTATCTGTTTGCAGATCTTCAAGCATTTTAATGCCTTTGGCCTGGGCACAAAGCTCTCTAGTAAACACGCTCCCTGCTCTGACTTCCTTGCCAAACACTATTCTAATAATACCATCCCAGCTCCAACATTCCTGTCATCAGAGGATACCCGAGTGTTCAGATATTTCTGTGTACTGGAACTGCTTCTATGATCACTGAAACAGGACCCTAGAGCAGCCCTGAACAGGAAGTGAACTAGGATGAAATGTAGGACAAAACAGCCACCTGTGCAGTAAGGAAGAGGAAAGGTTTGCTGTCTCCACAGCAATTTATCAGAGCCCGAAGAGGAGTGATTTTCAGGGCCTCAACTTCAGGAAGGAAGGAAAGAAGCCAGGCGAGGGAATTCAATATGCTGCGAGCTGCTAGGCACTTAGTACTATCCGAGGATGTTGGGCCAAATAGCAACCCTCAGGCCAGCATTATAATTCCATATTAAGATGGCTGGCTGGCCCAAGAGATCTACTTATAAAAGTAAAGTAGGGGTAGGGAACTGGATCTGGCCAGCAAGCCAGATGGTTATCTCCCCCATCCATAGTGGGCCAAGTCTGACAGGTGGGGAGGGTCACCCACCCATCTTTGACCTGATGTCAGGTGACCTCTTTGGTTTTTTGCCCACACAAGTATTGTGGAGTACTTTGCAAAGAATTTCACTAGACCCTTGCAATACCCAACCATTAGTTGACAGTTAGGGCTTGTGGAGCACTGTTAACAGGGATTTGCGGGCACTGCCATTTAGCTGCAAAGTCCCTTTTGGTTAAGCTAGATCATTTAGTCCCACATCTGCTGTCACATATGACATCAGGTGTAGGGCGGATGGGCTTGGCTTGGTTTAGCAAAAATGACCTTGTGAGTCAAATGGGCATCCTCTACCTGAAGTAGAGCAAAGGTTCCTCCATATGGTCACTATTTGGGGGGAATGCATTTAATGTGGATTAAAGGGCTCTGTCATCCTGGTGCAACTAATTCACTTTTTAAAAAAGAACCTGACTTTTTGCAGTTTGGAAAGTGATGAGAAATGTGTTGAGAAGTGTGGGATGAACAAATGGCTAAAGGAAGACACGTGAACACCCACCCCCTCCCAAGCAGAAATGAATTATATAATTTTGCCTAAGAAAATGGTTCAGAAAATGCACCTGCTGTAGAATTCGGCAGCCAGATTGTTGACCAACGCAAGAAGATCTGAACATGTAACACCAATTCTGGCACAACTGCACTAGCTTCCAATTATCTCCACACTCAATTAAAGGTGCTGGTTTAACCTATAAAGCCTTATGTGGCTCAGGGTCCCAATAGAGTCTGCTGCAGGTTGCGTCTTTTCACGATATGAACACGGCAGACCTGGAAGTGTTTACTTCTGGGTTTCGCCGCACGCACACGCGCAGAAGCACTCTATTGAGTTGTTGCGCATGTGCGAAAGCGGCACTCGGGTTGTGGACTTTTCGGGGTGCGAACGGCACCCTGGAATGGATCGGGTCCGCAAACCGAGGTACTACTGTACCCTGAAAACTTCATCTCTTCACATGCACCAGCCCAGACCCTGTATTTGTCATCCCTGGGAGGCCCTTCTTTGTCTGCCCCTTCCGAGTGGTTGCTCCCCGTTGTGATTATCATGGCAAACTATTGGACAGTGGAAAAATCACTTTCCCATGTAGAGAAAGTTTTGAATTAGTTTTAAAGGATTTTAATGTTTTGTAGGAAGTATAGAACATGTGAGAGGATGAATACACGAACATTCAATTCTCAAGCTGGAGCCAGGCACACATACCCTCGAACATTTCTCCGATGAAAATAGGGACGTCCCATTTCATAATGATAATTTTCCTATTTTATACCCCACATATCTTATTGGTTTGCCCCAGCACTCTGGGCAGCTTCCAACATAAATAAAAACATAATAAAACATTTTAATAAAAACTATCCTATACATACAGGATTGCCTTCAGATAGCTCGGGGATTAGATAACTCCATACCCTCCAACATTTCTCCAATGAAAATAGGGACATCCTAAGGAAAACCAGGACATTCCAGGATCAAATCAGAAACCAAGACAGGAATGTCCCTGGAAAATAGGGACACTTGAAGGGTCTGAGGCAGTAGTTTTGGAGGAAACTGGATGCCTTGAGAGAGGCATTATTTACTTTGTCCCATTGTTACCTATGGTCAATCAGGTTTTTGAAAGAATCTAAAACCCTGCAAAACCTGTTTACCAGAAGTAAAAATGGGATGAACATTAGTCCCTCTCTTACTTTCGCTTCTTTGAGAAACCTATCCAGTAGAAAGAAAAGATTCTCAATAATCCAAAAAGTCAGTTGAAGAACTGAGCCACACCCACTCAAGGCATAACCTTGCAACTTAACCCAGCAGTGTTATCTGGGTTTTTATGCCTGGTCTAGCCTCTCCTCTAACCCCACCCATGTACATCCATGTGCAGGCATTGATAGTAGCACTTTGTGACTAGCTGTTGTCACGGGCAATGTACAGAAGTATAATTAATGTGCATTGGGAATGCTTCCTGCACTATGAAATTAAACTAATTAACTAGTGCTAATTAAATGGGGTATTAAAAAAACACGTTTCACTAAGTACACAGATCTCCATTCAGGATCCAGTGTCTCTTGGCTCCTTTTGCTGGGTGAGCAAATGGAGCCAAGAGGCACTAGATCCCGAGTGAATAACTTTGTATTCCAAATTGTCCCCTTTTCCTTCTTGCATCAATGGTGTCTCCAATATCCATATACTGCATTTTATTTTATTTTAGGGGTGACAGTGGAATCTTTACTGTTGATAGTCATGGAAGGTAGAGGGATACAAAGACAGGGGAGCTATGCACCACAGGGCCAGTGGTGGGAAGAATCCAAGAGTGCCCAGGACTAGCAAGGGAGGAACTCTTCCTGATCCAGATTTACTAGAATTGAGACATGAGAACATAAAATCACAATACAATCTTCAGAAATGTATTGCATTCTGTCCTTGAACCCAGCCAAGTTCTTTATTCCCAGTCAGGTCAGACCAGAGTTTCATAGCTCTTTAAGTTTAAAGAAACAAATTATTTTCCCATCTAAACTTATGACTTTCCAATATGTAATTCAGTCTGCTGGGTTCTCACAATCCATTGTTCCCCTTAAGAAAATTCAGATCAAATTATCTTTTGGAGAAAAGCAGCCTCCACCTATTCTCTTTAGGACATCTTTCTCAGTACTTTTGGATCGTGCACACGTTCCTGGCTGGCTCCAACCCATACTTTCAGTGGAATGCATTTATGCTACATCACTGATATGCAGGATCTGTGCAAGGCAGCTGTTTCATTCCTAGTACTGTACACACTGCACACACAGTGAGGCAGACAGGCACTGATACTCCTACCCTACGGGTTCCAACTATACAGTGTTCTACTTTTTACTACCAGTCTCCTTTGAAGACATCCTGTCTGCAACTTCTCTTTATTCAGAACCATATTTTCATTACCAGATCAGAGGTGAATCATGCCAGCCACTTGCCTTTCAAAGGCAGCTATGTTGTCAGAAATGAACAATGAAAGCCACACTCTCCAATGCATTTAAAGAGGAAAACTCTAGCTAAGATCACCTAGTCTATCATGCTTCTGTTCCTTTCAAGCGTGTCAGGACTTTGAATGTTGGACACCATGCTGAAAGCATCAAATACCACTGCCTCAAGCGAAGTAATTCCAAGGTACATGCAAGGCCCATAACATGATCACGTTTACTGAAGAGGTTCAGTGTTACATCACTCCAATCAGCTGCTGTTGGTGGACTACAGTTGCACAAGCACACAAAATGAACTACACAGAAAGGCTGCTTACCTCAAGCTCTCTTTCAGCCCAGAATTAGTTAAAGAAGTTTGTAGTATGCCTCTTGCAAACAATTCTCGGCTCCGTATACTTGGGTAAAGGCAGCAACAATGAATGACAACTGTCAAGTCTCTCTCCCCCCCTCTCTCTCTTTCTCTTTCTCTGTCTCTCCAGGCTGGCACGATAGAGAGGGTGGGGGAAGTATGTGCATGCCAGTGCAGGTCATTTGAAAGATATAGATAGCAAGTGTGTGCACATATATCTAAAATTGTCTGCAAGCAGCTGTTAGTTCAGAACAGCTCTAAGAGGATCAGGTTTTCTCCTGCAGCCCCAGCATGTATCTGTGGAGTACGAGCAGCAACAAAGACACTGTTAGTTTATACAGCATCTTTCAGCATGTGAAGTCTTGTACAACTGCCATGTCTATCCCAAAATAATCCAGTGAGGTGGGTTAGACTGCAACACAGCAACTTGCCCAAGGCAAGCTTAGTAACTCAGTGGTAATTTGCACTTTGATCTTCTACACTCAAATTCCAACTCTCCACCCACTTCACCAAATTTGAGTTAAGTAGTATAGGGCGGCCATTGTTGCTAGCAACAACAGGAAGAATAGGTTACCAGAAGCATCATAATAAGAATGATCTGCCGTTTTGGAGATAAAGCTTGAGATAAATAAAACTGAATGGCAACACATTAAAGAGTGGGTATTGCTAATTGGGACCCAGGTGGCGCTGTGGTTAAACCACTGAGCCTAGGGCTTGCCGATCAGAAGGTCAGCGGTTCGAATCCCTGTGACGGGGTGAGCTCCTGTTGCTTGGTCCCAGCTTCTGCCAACCTAGCAGTTCAAAAGCACGTCAAAATGCAAGTAGATAAATAGGAACCGCTACAGCGGGAAGGTAAACGGTGTTTCCAAGTGCTGCTCTGGTTTGCCAGAAGCGGCTTTGCCATGCTGGCCACATGACCTGGAAGCTATACGCCGGCTCCCTCGGCCAATAATGCGAGATGAGCGCGCAACCCCAGAGTCGGTCACGACTGGACCTAATGGTCAGGGGTCCCTTTACCTTTACCTTTATTGCTAACATAATGCTTCCACCATCCATATAACTATGCTAATATGAGGCTGATGGAAGTTGGAGTCAAACACATCTGGACGGCTACAGGTTCCTCACCTCTGGGTTCAACTTTTGGAAAGAAAGAACCAGAAATATAGAAGTCAAAGTTGGGAAGAAGGGCAGTGGAGCCTCAGGAGTGTTAGTCCAACATTTTAATTTTTTCTATTCAGCAAAGAAGTTGCCTATTCCCTCCCTTCAGCCTATCTATTAAATAGATTCTAATTCACGGGAGAGGAAAATTCTGCAGTGCCTCTTCTGTGTTGTGTTTGTAGCTCCTGCCAAGGGTTATTGCAGCCAGTGGTTACTTTTACCCTAGTAATCACTTTACTACTGCTGTATGAGAAAAGTTCAAGGCCATCTTTGCAGCAAATTTTGTTAAAGAAAGCCAGCTCTTCACCACCACTCTCAGCTGTCAGGGGGGCAGGGGGACCCAGATGGCAATGTAACACTTTTTTGTTGTTACCTGTGCCATAATTATAGCACGCAAAATGTCTGCACAATACAGTACTGTAAACTGGGGAAATGCACACCATGCCAACACAATTAGATGGGCAAGGCTAAGGCAGGCACAGGGGGCTCCAAAATGTGGGCAGAAGTGACTCCCATTGCCCATCCTGAATAGCATGCTCACAGTCTGAATAGGGGCTTCTGGATATACATGTGCAAGTCTCCCTAGCTGAGATTCCTGGAGCTAAGTGAGGTGAGGGAAAACATGCCTATTTCACAAAATGTGGAAGAAACATATTTCTAGGAAATTAATTGCCTTTTCTGTAGAAGAGACCTGATTTCCTGCCAGGTCATGTAAATCACTCCAATGGATTATACCAGTTATGGCTGCTTGGGGACAGAGCCTAAACCAAATAACTTCCATCTGCCTGCTGAATGGGTAGAAAGCAAGAAGCTCCACATTGCAGAAGGCTGGCAAATATAATCCCTCTTATGTACATGCATATAGCAGCAGCCTTCACATCATTGTTCCATTCATGGCAACATGTTCAGGGGTTAATTCCATGTCAAGTACTGCAGGCATCATTTTCTGAAGTGCACTGAAGAAATTTTCATACAAAATTTAAGCGGCAGCTATGTCAGCTATTTCAGAGCAGTTAATGAGAACAAAAGCCAAGGTTTTCAGCCACTCTGCTTGAAGAAGTGGGAATGCACATCATTTTCCATTGCAGGCTGACTGGGAGGTGCTACATCCTGTGCATAAGAATGTGGAAGGCTGTTTTCTCTTCTCGGCCACCATCCTGCACACAGTTACTAACAAGCTAACCCTACTGATTTCCAATGAAACTCGTGCATGGGTATCGGTTGAGAAGCATTATTACTTTGCTTTTACATAATCACATGAATGCCAGGAAAACACCAGGCAAGTACAAACATTTTTGTGCCCTATTTCTGTTTTGACAGATGTTCAATAAAACTTGTGAACTGCTTTGGGCTCAACATCCCTGGAGCATAGGAGCTCACAGTTGATATTTTAAACAGTTGCCAGCCACTCTTGGACGTTAAACTCCCTCCATCCCTCCTGACAACCCTTAGCACAATCCCATTAGCATGAAGGCTTTTCCATGTTGGCACCTGAAGCCTCTCTCCTAGCTCAATGCTTTTCTGAATGCAGACAGATACCATTAAGCACTCTACCATTTGTGCTGGCTCATCTAAAATCTGTGTTCAAATTTATTCCGCTTTCAATAACAATAAAAAAACATTATTCTGCTAAGCTGCACATTGCTGTTTTACAATTGTCAGCCCTTAATGAAGATTGAGCAAAACAAACAGCCAAAAATGCTTAAGTCCCTAGAAAGACTGGAATTAATTTTGAAACTCAAAAAGAAAGAAAGAAGAAGCATATACTACGTGCACAGTACGATCAGCGTCCCTTGATTTAAATATATCTGCTGTTGGTTTTCTCTTCCTCCCTTCCAAAACAAATATATTTAATGAACCAGTGCTAGAACATCATGTGGGGCCAAGGCAGCAGTACATAGCTTCCTGTGGGTGAGACCTAGAACCAGCCCTTCCTTCCCAGATCCTGTGCAGCACAGGTGTGGCATTCAAAAGCTGAAGTGCAACAGTGGAAAAGGCAACAATAATGTCCCTTTACATGCCCCCCTGTGAACTTTTTTTGATCCACGAAAGCCATTTCTCAAGTTAATGGAATAATTCAGCCACAAGACCAGCAGTAGCAGCAGCATAAATCACCACGGCTGCTATGCAGCTACATCTTAAGCCAATCTCATAGCATCATCAAGGACAGTAACTGTTTACAAGGCTAATGAAATGTAACAAAGGCTGGAGATAGAGAATAGTTTCATCAGAGAACTGAAGGCATTCTTAAAGAAGGGTCATTGCTTCTGGTGAAGATGCTAATTCTAGTTTTTGCTTCTAGTAAATAGTTTTGCATTGTTTCGTAAGCATTCTAGAAGTTACAGGGAACAAAATAAATGCATTTCGAGCCCCACATTGGGCGAACATTGCAGGGGGATTGGACTAGCTGACCCTTGCAGATTCTTCCAACTCTACAATTCTGTGAATCTATGTACCAAGGAAAGTGATGTCTATCTCAACCACTTCCAGCTGTTTAAAAACATTGTATTTTTAAAAGTTGGAGATAGCTATAGCTTGTAAGTCACATATTGCTTTGAAACAATTCACAATATATTTCAATAAGCCCTAAATTAGGGGTCAGCAACCTTTCTGGGCTAGTGGGCACATTTCAAATTTTGAGAGAGGGCTAGGGCGCTATTCACAAGATGCCTGCCGTGTGTGTGTAGCATAACACAAAATGGCTGCCAAGGGGAGCATGACAGAACACAAAATTAGAGAGACAACCATATGCTTACCATGGGAAGTCAGCTATGTCCCACTGGTCTTTTGGAGACTCTCTCTCTCTCTCTCTCTCTCACACACACACACACACACAGAGAGAGAGAGAGAGAGAGAGAGAGAGAGAGAGAGAGAGAGAGAGAGAGAGAGAGAGAGATTGTTGCTGCCAAATAATGACAGGGAGTATTCCCAATTCCAGGAAATATATACAAAGTAGCACACTACTCTCATTTTACAGAAATTGTTTAGAAATTATAGCATCATTCAGAAGGTACCTGCACATTTTATCCCACAAGGAGGGCTGGAGACTTCTGCCCTGAGGAAGCTCTATTTTGCACCTTCAGTTCTGCCAGTTTGGAACATGCGAACAGCAAAACCCCTCCATTACAGGGTTGTTGAAAGTCGGCACAAGAAAAAGCCTATAAAGCACTTTTTGCATACTTATATATTAATTAATAGGAATGTGAATGCGATTGCGAATGTGAAAATACCATGAGTAGTTTTAGAAGACTGCATTTTTCATTTGTATAATTCCAGGAATTAAGAACCACTGGCTGGCAGCAGGTTAGACAAATTCATATTCAACATAAAATATTAATTATCAGTAATACAGGTTCATTCAAACAAGGAGATGCTTGCCATAGTCATTCTACAGAGGTCAGCCCACCATTTCAAGGGTTGAGCAGTCCAAGCAGGGTTTAAAGATAAGAAGGGGCAGCAGGAGTAACCTATCAAAAATGAGCACCTGAATCAGCATATGCACATTTTATGCAAATCTGTCTTCTTTAGTTGTTGTTTTCATGAAGTGTAAATGGCTACACCATATAGGATTGCATGGCAAATCATGAACTGATATGTTCCCTTAAAAAGTTATACACAGCAAAATTCCACAGCCTTGGCATGCTGCATACTGAGTTTAAATACTTATGATCAGATGAAGTCTTTTCATTTCTGTCACAATCTTGAGTTTGTGGTTATCATTGGTATTGTTTTATTTCTTTGTTTTACTGGGCTGCTACCCAACCAAATTCTAACAGGATCCAAGTACTGTTGGCACTTTGGCTAAGACTTGGCATGGTATGCACTAGCTTTGATTGGATCCCCAAATTAACAGGGCCAATACAAGAACACTGTGCCACCTCAAGATTAACTAAACTCTTACTTCCTCAAATATTTTTGAAGGGCTTTAGTTAACGGCACAGATTAGTAGTAGTGATAGATTATTGTTAATTCCAGACTGCCTGTTTATTTAGCATCAATCCTGATTTGTGGGGCTCTTCTATGACATCAGCTATTTTTTTACTGTGTTCACTCTGATTTTTTTGCAGGGAGGTTATAAAGTATGACATAGCACCTAGCATGTGTTATTCCATATTTTCCAGTGCAGTTTCCCGGCACCTTCATTATTACAGAATTGTGTGTGTGTGTGTGTGTGTGTGTGTGTGTGTGTGTGTGTGTGTGTCTAGACAGGTTTATTGTGCAAGAATGCCAAATCAACTTTAATTATGCAACCCAAATATGTTTGTATGTAATTGAATTCCACCCAAAATAGTGACAGTCTGGAGCCAGGAAAGAGCAACCTTGATAGGTGTGTGATACACAGAGGGAGGCAAGATTGGAAGTAAATGTGTCAGTATTGTAATAGAGCAGGCATAGGCAAACTCGGCTCTCCAGATGTTTTGGGACTACAACTCCCATCATCCCTGACTACTGGTCCTGTTAGCTAGGGATGATGGGAATTGTAGTCCCAAAACATCTGGAGAGCCGAGTTTGCCTATGCCTGTAATAGAGCAACACACAAGTCACAAAGAGATGGAGAGTAAGCTTCCTGAGGATGAATGAATATCTGTTGTAGGACTGCTGATGCAGGGCTGGCCATTGCAAAAGCCTGACTGTCTAAAATAATTTTATCAAATACTTATCTATATATATAAAAATGTAAAAAGGACATGTGGGTGTGTTTCCACTTTTCACCAAAACCGCTCGACCGATTGAGGTGAAATTTTGACACATCACATGCAAATGTCTGAAGGATATAGGACAGGCATGTCAAACCTGCGGCCCTCCAGATGTTTTGGCCTACAACTCCCATGATCCCTAGCTAGCAGGACCAGTGGTTGGGGAAGATGGGAATTGTAGTCCAAAACATCTGGAGGGCCGCAGGTTTGACATGCCTGATATAGGAAAACAAAATTTAAAAATTCTTATTCTTCCAGTAGCACCTAAGGTTTCGACTACACCAGACCAACACAGCTACCTACCTGTAACTAGGATATAGGAAAGTTTGCTAAGACAGATGTCACACCTCCGCCAGATAAAAAACCCCGAAAACCCTGTTCCAGAATGCACCACTCAGCCAAAAGTGCATGCTGGGGAAAGAACCAGGTTACAAACCAGTGCCCTCTAGCGGCAGCTACACTGGTACTGCACCTATAAAACATTCCCTCTCAACAGCACCTTGGCTCCCATTTACATACTAGGCCAAAGCCTTTACAGACTAGGCCGAATGAAGGTACTGACTCGCCTGAGTGGGGGTTGGGGGGAGGAGGGGACGAGATAGGTCAGGACACGGTGGGACCAGTCACAGGGATGAGCCAGGGGTGGGGGGAGAAGGGGGCATGATACGTCATGAGTCAGGACAGAGCGGGGAATCACAGGGATGTCGGGGGTGGGGGAGGACACAGGGATAAGCCAGGGTGGGGGGGAGGGGATCATGGATCGGCACAGGGTGGGGGAAATCAGAGGGATGAGCCACAGCAACGCGTGGCAGGGCCAGCTAGTATTTTATATAAGCAGAGGCAAATCTGCAAAGTTAATGTCTAAATTTTGTTCGTCTTACTTTTAGTTCAACGTGGGTAGGACTCATCCTATTCTCCTTGCCCAGGAAAAAAAAAGGCAAGAGCAGCTTTTCCTCAGCTCTTTTTCAATGGGGAGGGGATTGTGCCTTTATTTGAGTAATAAGATTGCGTAAGAGATGCCAAGGGGATAGGTTGCAGCTGTATTATATATGCATACCATCTCCTTGAATAGAATCCAACTTTCAGAGCCTACCTCTTTCTTCCCTTGGATTAGAGAAACCCTGTTTCAGACATGTGTTTTATAATCTTAATAGGGACTTGTACTGTAACTCTTTTTAAGAAACCTGCATGAAGCTTTTTCTGAAACACACCAAGGTGGTTCATACGTCAAGATAAACCATGTTTTATTGCAATTGGAATGAGCTGCAGCAAGACTCAGGTTTGCACTCTCCCCCTTCCATCTCCTCTGTGGCTTTCAGTTTTGGTTAACCGTAGTGCAGCATTGTAATCTGTAAACTGTAACCTGCAGTTAATCTTAATCAGGCATAGGCAAACTCGGCTCTCCAGATGTTTTTGGCCTACGACTCCCATGATCCCTAGCTAACAGGACCCAGTGGTCGGGGATGATGGGAATTGTAGTCCCAAAACATCTGGAGGGCCGAGTTTGCCTATGCCTGATCTTAATTATGGTTTGTTGCAACAAACCAGTTCCATTATTCATGGTTTGAAGTTAAAGGCTCGCTACAAACAAACGATAGTTAAGATTAAACACAATTTTGCTTTGGATGAAATGACAAGCTATGGTGAATGTAAAGCAAGCAAAAGCTTCCTGAATCCTCCTTACAACTGTAACTGGACATTCAATTCTGATGGAAATCATTAAATAGCTCATACTGGTAAGAGAATTGGGACCAAACTAGAGAAGACATCATTTATGCAATTAGTAATAATGTGAATGGCGTTTTAATGTGAAAAGCTGATGTGAGGGCACAACACGGATTGAGAACATAGCACGGGGAATAGCGGGTCTCGCTTTGCTACCCCCATCCGCAGCTGAGATCCTGATCTAGTGCTGGCTCCCTGTGTCTGCTATTTTTATTGGTGGGATCTTCCATTTGCATAATGGAAGCTGTTATTCCTATGCACCCAATGCATGCCCCCATGATAAGGACTACTGTACAACATAAGGACTATGAGGAGTAAACAGCTAAAGCTACCCATAGGCCAGGGGTTTCCTGTCACTTGTTGTTTATTTTTAAGCCATTCACTCAGTTGCTAATTGCAGGAATGGTGTCTCATTTAGTTTGGCCCTTAAGTAGATCTCTGTTGGAAAACTATGCAAGTCAAACAGGTCTGTTACTTTCTCCACTTTGCTTTTCAAACCAATACTGTTCAATTAAGGATTCTCTTTGAAAATGTTTTTTCCTATTATTAGTATACTTCTTATAGAGCTTGACAGGGACTGAGAGGAGTGCGTTCCTTTGTACCTGACAGTTCTCTGAGAATGTTCAATGCACCATTTCCATTTAATATAGCTTGGGTTTCCCACAGAGCAAAAAAGGAAAACATTCTTTAGCACAAGAAAAATGGATGGTCAAACCATAAAATAGACAAAAAGTATTGGGACAGGGAGTAAGATTCTTCTAATGCAATTCCTTCAACTCATTAGATTTAATTTATGATCAAAATAAAATGAAAACAGGGATTTTAAATGCAACATTATTATGACAACACTCATATTGTAATTTATTAGTTGCTTTCTTTAGGTATGAAGATTAAAATACCCAGTTTTTAATTTATGGAACAATACAACACTATAAGATAAACTGCAATTTATCTTACTTGTTGTTTTTCTAATTCTTTTTTTATTTGAACATGATTTTTAATATGAATGCTTTAAAAAAAATGCTATTGCATACTCTGTGTTGAGAATGTGAAACGCACACTGTAAATTAAAGGGTAGCTTATGGTAGTTAATGAAAAGTTGCATAAGCTGCTAGTTGAAAGATAGAAAAGGTCAGGGACTAATTTGAACAATTTTAATCCACTTGGTTCTTCATATGCATAAATGAATAGCTTTCAGAAGGATCTCACACATTTCTCTAAACTTAAATACAATATGAAACTTTCTCACGGTAGTAATGGACCTAAGCATGCAGAAACAGCTCAGTCTTGAAGCCAGAGAAATTCATCTCACCTGTGAAAATAGTGCATACAAAGAGAACAATAACCATACTCTGGTATTATGCATAACATATAGCCTAGGAATCTCATACGGCAAACTCACACAGCAATTCCAGTACCAAAGCCTGTCATTTCTCATTGTTTACAGAAGGAGGTGTAGATTTAGAACTCTGGCATCATGCAGTAACCTGACAATATGCTTTAATCTCCACTGCATCCTTTCATCCCAGAGCACTTTACTTGCTAATGCATGTTGCACAAAGGGACCGCTTCATCCAGCTATAAGTATGTCTTCATCTTTAAGAAGACAGCATTCTAACTGCAGAGGAATATTTTATTATAGATCAAAATAGGAAACTATTATTATTATTATTATTATTATTATTATTATTATTCATCCTGAGGTCCCCGGGCAGGCAAAAAAACCTGAAGACTTATTTCACATAATCAGTATACAACCATAACTCTCAAATTATGATGGGGAGGAAGATGCACCACCCTTGCACTGGTAGAATGAACACTGCATCAAATGTGTGCTCAGACATGGAGGAAAAGAGACAAACATAGAACATGGAAAATCTATCTAAAAATATAAAAATTACAGACATGTCCACATTGTCAGGTTGCTCACCAGGACAAGTTGGTTTGAGCATTTCTCAGTGACCCTTGCCAGACTGCACTGGCTGCCAATCAATTTCCAGGCTCAATTCAAAGTGCTAGTTCTGACCTATAAAGCCTTAAAGGGCTCAGGACCACAATACCTCAAGGACCAACTCTGCTCATATCAACCAACTCAAACCCTGTGATCATCATCTGAAGCACTTCTTCATCTGTCTCCTCCACTAGAGGTCTAGAGGCTAGCAACACAAGAAGGGGCCTTTTCTGTGTTGGCTCCCTGTTTGTGGAATGCTCTCCCCAGGGAGGCTTACCCAATGCCTTATTACATATCTTTAGGCACCAGGCAAATATGTTTTTCTATAACCAGGTCTTTTGGCTGATTAAACAATCTACGGCCTTTTAAATATGTATGTATGTATGCCAGGGGGAGGGTTATTGGTTCAATTTTGTTCCTTTTGTTATGTATTTTGGGTTCTCTTCAGATGATATATTCTCAGTGTGCAAGATACACAAAAGTCTAAGCAGCAGCCGAAAGTGCAGCCAAGTCCTCAGAAGACTGCTTGTTCAAATCTTCCACTAGCAGAACACATTAGCTGAATTCGACCCATTACCTTTCCCCTAAACCAAAATAAATCTTATACAGTAGTTTTGTACAAAGTGTCTTCTTTGCATAAAGAAGTGTCTTTGCATACAAAGTGTCCTTTCTTTTCATTCCCCCCCCAAAAAAAACCCTCCCCCATGCAGAGCTGAAGTGTACATGACATGGGGCCAGGCAGACCCTATAATCTGAGTTATGATATTCACATGTGGGCGCTATGTACGGATGGTGCCAATTGTGCTGTGACAGCCTGAGCTGGGCAGTCATTAACACAGGAGGGAAATTTGTGCCAGGTTTGGGGTTTCATATCAATGTGGCTCTGAACTGAATGGATATGCAATCTGGCGTGTGTGTTCCTTGACTGTCAGAGTCACTCACAACTCCACCACATTTTAGTCATTCCACAGGCCTCTTTCCACTGGGAAAACAGCTCCACTGTCCGGATACTCTACCTTTTCACTAGCTTACTTATCATGGCATCAGCCTATCTAGTGTTTGCCAGTGTAGTGAGGTTTCTGCAGCCGGCAGATATTCAGTATAAGATTGCTCACAAAGCCTCTGAGTCATTTTGTTAATTTTTATAAGTTCTAAATATGGATATGTTTTTACAAAATTTATTAATTGCAGCAAAATCATAATAGCAAAGCACTGAAAACCTGCTGCCCTATCTCCTGTTTCAGGGCAGCCAAGAAATTTATTTGATATAACAGAAGTACAAAACATTTTATGGCTCTTGTACATTTGCAACTAATTATTTCACAGATAAGAAGCAACCCATTCATAAAAGACTGGAACGCGAATTCAATTTAACATTCATATTTCTTTTAAAAGGGGGGGAACTAAGGGAGAACAGTGTTCTTATACCCATGTCCTGGGAAATAGGTATCTGCGCAAATAATTCCTCAAACTGTGACCCTTTTATGACATTCATAAAATCAGAGTGACAAGCAAGCTCCAGAATGGTGCCCTCCAGATGTTGTTGAACTACAACTCCCATAATCCCTGGCTGTAGCTCATGGGAGTTAGAGTCCAACAGCTTCTGGAGGGCATCATGCTGGCTCACTCTGCTCTAGTTCAATCCAACTGGGAATATTCCAAATAACCCCACCTGGATTCAGGAGTTAGTAGACTTTGGAATTGGCCACAATATATACTGTATTGGTTTTAAGTACTGTACTGAGAAACAGCTACCTTTTGCCCACAAATACAAACACTTTCATCTGGCTCCCTTTCCCTCATTCTCTGATGCAGAGTTCCTAAGTGTTTCTCATGCAGAATCTTCAGACAGCATGCAATTCCATAAATAGCAACCAGCTCTGACCCAGGCCTCCACAGCATGCAAGGGAGAGACTAAGTGGTTTGATAATACGGTACCAGCGCAAATATAAAACACCAATCTTGGCAAAGCACCAGAAAGTTAAAGCCCATAAAAGTGCCGATTTCTTGGACATTCTCAGAGTTAAAGCCTGCGAGACAGACTCTACAAAATAACAGGCAGTTTTCAAATGTATGTTAAAATTGGCATGTACAAATGAGCAATCAGAGGCTTTGCTCCTTTTGGGAAAGGTAGCAGTTTTGGCATGCAACGTTCTCTTTGACCTCTTCCCCACACACGCCTGGATACTATGTCTCTGCACCATCTCAAGGTTTCTATCACAGCTCCACTTTCTCTTTTGCCACTCTACCATCATGCTACACTGCTATCATTTGATTGCATCAATAATGCTTGATTCAAGCCCAGTCCTGTTATAAATGATGTATACAACCTCAGAGGTTTGCTTTTAGGCAGGAGCGGGAAGCAGAGAACTGCTGTAATATCCCCTTGCGGCCTTTAGAATCAACATCTAGAAGCATGTCCCTATCTAGTTTCTGAAATACTTCAGCTCATTATTTAGGTTAACTTTTGTCAGCAATTCTCTGAGGACTAACAGCAGGTTTGGCCTTGGGAACAATAAATGCATTTTGGCTCAATGACAGCTGGTTCTCTTTATTTTTGGAGGAGGGGACAAGGTTGGGCTGGCAGTTTCAGCTTGTGTCCTAGACTCTGAGAAAGCCTTAGCCAGCAAATTACCCCTGACAAAGAAGTTAATATTGCCACCTCAGCAAGATGTCCCTACCCCTTCACCTCCCTGAGAAATCTCTACATTCCATAATTCTAGAGGCAGAAAGCCTCAACAATAGATATGTGGCAGCACACAGGAAGGTAACAAGAAATCAAGACGAGTGGATGTGAAAGCTGCCTGGGATAAAGTGTTTGCTATGCTCCCTCTGTCTTATCATCATCTCTCACAAACACAGTAGAAAAAGGAAAGCAAACTGTCCATCTGATAGTGATAATACGAAGCAAGATTACAAAATTCAATAGTGCAACAGGCTCAGGGATGGCACCTCAATTACATGCCTATGTTTCCTCATCTTGCATATAATGAAGTAGGCCCTTGGATATCTGTTTTATAATGATATTTGTGAGGATGAGAGACAGTTTGGTACTGCAGGGTGGCAACTTCCACCTGCCATCATTCCACCCTCCTGCCCATTGGAGCTAGGGAGCTGCAGAGAGGAGTTTATAGCCTTTGGGGTCTTGGTATGAATAGGAAATTGCTAGGTACTAACTTTGGAGATAATACGGAATATTATATACTGATCTATTGGTGTGCTTTACGCTCAATTAATTTTATTTACCTGTGTTTTAAATGAATTGTTAACTGTTCAATTGTTAGTGTTATGCTGTAGCAATATTATAGTTTTAATTTTGCATGATTGTCCTTGTACTTATGCACCCTCTACCTTCCACTCTGGCTAGAACAGCTGCGGCAGAAGACCCACTGTGCTGTGCCCAGCCCACAGCCCCTCTTGGGATTCCTCTACCCAACTACGACTATTAGGATTGGAGCTGCAGTTATATTTGGATTAGCATTTTCAGATATGCTGCTATTTGTTTTGTGGCACATGTACCTCAAAAAATAAATTAAAAATACTTTGAATAATGATTCTGTGATGAAATACAATGTGGTCATAGTAAACCCTCGGGGATTTGTCTTGCTTTTGACTCCTGGACAGGAATATGAATGATGTCCATTCTTTTTCCTTCATGACAACTCAATTTTTCTGTGGGCGCAGTGGGTATTGTTATTGTTTCCTGAATTACATTAACATACTTGTTGTATCATTTCTCCAAATATTTAAACTGCTTTAACTTCAGCTTAATAATACAAGTTACAGGTATTATCAGGGTATCTGAAGAAGTGTGCATGCACACAAAAGCTTATACCAAAATAAAAACTTAGTTGGTCTTTAAGGTGCTACTGAAGGAATTTTTTATTTTAATAATACAATGTATGTTTCCTCACAGTTCAGTCAAAGCTAGCAGTAATGAGGCACCATAAACCTTCTCCCTGAACATACCACAGTCTGCCATATCTTATTATATGCATGGAAATTTAGTCTCAATAGACAAGTATGCTAAGATGCATATCCCAGTGCTTCCCTGTATGTTAAGAAATACCGTTTTAAAGCGAATCTAATGTGCCCTTGAATCTAATGCACACCTCAGTTTCAAAACCTTGAAACCAATAAAGTATTTGCAGGCAAATGTAAGTGTGGCATCAAATCTAATGTGCACCCTAATTTAGCCAAATTAGGTCATTTGGCCCAAAAAGTGTGCATTAGGTAAAAGGACCCCTGACCATTAGGTCCAGTCGCAGATGACTTTGGAGTTGCAGCACTCATCTTGCTTTATTGGCCAAGGGAACCGGCATACAGCTTCTGGGTCATGTGGCCAGCATGACTAAGCAGCTTCTGGCGAACCAGAGCAGTGCATGGAAACACCATTTACCTTCCCGCCGGAGCGGTACCTATTTATCTACTTGCACTTCATGCTAGGTTGGCAGGAGCAGGGACCAAGCAATGGGAGCTCACCCCGTCACAGGGATTCAAATTTGATTAAAGGTAAAGGTAAAGGGACCCCTGACCATTAGGTCCAGTTGTGACCGACTCTGGGGTTGCGCGCTCATCTCACATTATTGGCCGAGGGAGCCGGTGTATAGCTTCCAGGTCATGTGGCCAGCATGACAAAGCCGCTTCTGGCAAACCAGAGCAGCACATAGAAACACCGTTTACCTTCCCGCTGTAGCAGTTCCTATTTACCGTGTTTCTCATATTATAAGACATGTCTTATATTTATTTTTTTCCCTCAAAAAACACACTATGGCTTATTTTCAAGGGGTGTCTTATTTTTTTCCTCCTCCTCCTGCCGCGGCCCACATTGCTGCTGCGCCTATCACTATGTCTTATTTTTGGGGTATGGCTTATATTCCTTGAATGCTTAAAATCCTGCTATGGCTTATTTTATGGGTATGTCTTAAAATATGAGAAACAGGGTATCTACTTGCATTTTGACGTGCTTTTGAACTGCTAGGTTGGCAGGAGCTGGGACCAAGCAACGGGAGCTCACCCCATCACAGGTATTCGAACTGCCAACCTTCTCATCAGCAAGCCCTAGGCTCAGTGGTTTAACCACAGCGCCACCTGGGTCCCTTTTGAATTTGATTACATTTGAGTAAATATGGTAAATATTCATATATATCACAGATACCAACTTGAAGGTATCCTTACAATTAATAAATATGCCCCAAAACCAAGATACTAGTTTACCTTTTGATAATGCTTTCCAACTTAATAATTGCTTAAGATTCTTTTAGTATATTTGGGCTAGCAGTAAACAGCATGGCAACTGGCACAACCCTTGCAGGTGTCAGGCATGCCAATTTGATGTGTGCGAAGCTCACAAATCCTTTCATTGTTTAGAGTGCAGACCATGGACAAGAATCCATGCAAAAAAACAGACACACAGAGAAGTGTTGGTTTTACCATTTGGCATGACAACAATTCTAGTCCACACATTCTTGTCCTTGAGAAATGCCTTGTGTATAACAAACTTTCAGATACAAGACAGCTGTTTCTTTGAATAGCCAGCTACATATGAAGCGTCTATTGCTCTCCATGAAGGGCATTCTCTTCCCCACATTTTTACATTATCATATTATGTTTACAGGAGCTAGAGATAAGTAGACAGCATATCTGTAAATTCCCAGGCTTTTTATTTATTTAATAGATTTAAATAAATAAATAAGCAGGTGGAGTCAAAATCTATTTATTAAAAAAAACGATACAAGTGATTATCCCAATCTTGAGGTTCTTTAGAAATCATAACCTAAGAAAGTGGGTTAAAGTCTTTTAGGTTAAAAAAAATGAAGTCAACTTAAGTGATTATGCAAATCACAAAACTATTTCAAAATCATTTCCAAACAATAACCTGAGTAGAATGTCAAAATATGAGGACAGAGTAAAATAGAACAAAATCTGCAAGGCACAAGTTTTGTGTCTTTTCTTATATCACAACAGGCACCTGATTTTCTTAATGCAGTGTCAGGGTTCAACTCTGACCAGAGCTCATACCAAGGTCTCTTCAGCTGGGGAGCAGATCTCTACAATGCTGATGATCCTGAGGAGCCACTGAATCTGGACATCCCTGACTGGATGTCCACCCCACAACACTGCCTGGATTCCTACACAGCTCTCAGACTCGCCCACCATCTCCCCCAAGGTCCACAGGAACAGAGAAGATGGTGAGCTAGGCAGGAACTTCAGAAATGCTGCTGCCAAAGTGCCCATATACCGTAATTTTCTGAGACATTACATGGAAGCACCTGCATGGATCATGGCCTAAGAGCCTGGAAAGGGTGAGCCTCCAGCTCCTATAAAAATTTCAAGGCTGAACTACTTCATTGCTGCAAAAGCAGATCCAGTCTTCCAGATCCGGAGCAACAACACTTGGCTGGATCTCATTATTCAAACATATGTTTGTTGTTAACACTGAAATACAAAATGATTGATTTCATTATGAAAGCGTAAATCATTTGAGCTGTGCATGTTAAATTGCCCTAGGATGGCTAGTGATGGTAAAGAGCATTCATTCTTTTGTTTTCTTTACCACTTAGTGCAAATACTCCTTTGTTTTGCTTTAAAATGAATGAATGCTTGTATATTTTAAAATACATTTTATTGAGAGTTGGGATTCAATAGATTTCTGCCACCTTCTTAAGAATTGTCTTAGAAAATTGGTTCATGCTTTAAAAGATATTTGGGCCTATCTGAGCAGCTGATGAGTCCAAGGAGGCTTAAGCCAGAAAGGACTTTGGGTTCTTCATAGGCCCTAGCTTCCAGATGGAGGTCATATATTGCAATTTTTGCTTGTGTGCATTTTAAGATTTGAAACCTTTCCAACCCAATGGGTCATTAGAAGAACTTGTAACTAAGAACTTTCACCAGTGTTTGATTATTTCCTCTTCCCTCACAATCCATTTTCACTTTGTACCATTTTAGGCTCTACACCTAAGGGTATAAACAGCCTTGTTTATAGTGATCTGGAAGCTGCCCTGGGAATCAGTTTTGGATGGAGAGTGGGATTTTTTATTAAAAAATAAATATTTTTAAAGACAAATCTTTAAATAACTAATTGGGCTCAAGAGCTACAAAATGACTAAACAGGATCTCAACCACACTAACTGATTGCCATTGTGTGCTGGTACAGCCTGTTTGTACCACTAGCAAGAGTAGCTCTCACAACGAAAGAAAAATGGGGTTTGGAAGATTGGTTCATACATGTGTCACACTTTTTCTATTCCATGAAAGCAGTTTATGGACCTGCTTCCCCAAAGAGATATTAAAAGTTTTGGTCTTTCTTTCTGAGAGGGAAAACCTGGCTAAATGTAAGTGTGCCACTTCTAATACATTTGAACTCAAAAGGTCTGAAAAACATTTATTTTATACTTTTTTAAAAAAGCAACTTCAGACAGCCTCAGATGGAAGATGCAACCTGTATACAATGACTTTATTTTATGGGGATTAGTATATGGAATCATTAAAAAGAAAATTGAATTCTAAGCACCTTTTGTGCTCACTGTGGCTAAGACTATTCAGTTCAGCTGTAAAGTGCAACCCTTTTTCCGATCTTTACTACAGTCTTATAATTGTCCAATGATGTTATGTAGCTCTTGCCTCTGCACTTTCCTTGCACAAATGGAAGAGAATAACTAGTATGCCTGAAATCCTACACACACTTATCTGGAAGAAAATCCCATAGAGTTTCTGAATAGTATAGGATTTGCACTGTATACCTGCTTACCTGGGAGTATGGCCTGCTTCACTGAATGGCGCTTATTTCTGCATAGGATTGCACTGTGCATTATTGTCATTCACAGCAATTTATACCTTCTGGGATCATGCTGGGCATGAAAGCTCATTGTAGCAGAGTTTCTGTGTGCATGTGTAACAGAATTCCATAGCACCACAGGCTATACTACAGGCACTTGCACCCCAAGGGGCACATTTGACTCCCATCTGGCATTAAAAGTTTTATTGAGCAAAATTAAGCTGGGAATTAATTAAGACTATGTCAAGACTTTCTTGTCCTGCAGAGCTTGTGTCTTTAAATTTGACAGGCGCTGGTCTAGAAGTGTTGTCATGCTGTTTGGTGCTGCCATCCCTCCCTCTTTGCATTAGTGTATAGTTTCATACCAAAGCCACATGCTACATTTACTACATCAATATAAATGCACTATTAGACCAACATCTCCTCTGGAGTACAGGGCTCCCTCTCTTTTCAGCCAAAAGGAAGTGCAGAAAAGTGAATAGAGTATTATTCTCATCTCTGCTCAGCTATCAAGCTCCCTAGGTGGCCTTGGGCAAGTCTCTTTCAACCAAAATCAGCGGGCAGTTTAAAGTTTTAAAAATGCCATCCAGAGTTCCTTGGAGGAAGGAAAGGTTATAAATGAAACAAACAAATTAATTAACAGACACATAGCTTGGTCAGACAGGGCAAGCAGGAACATAGGTAAAGCAATTAATCCATGGTGAAGGGTTGGATGAAACAAAGGTAGTCTCAAAACTCCTCTGAACTACTAAGCTCTCCCCTGTCCTATTAAAAATCAGTTAATTTTTCCTGACTATATTAACTCATCCATCATGGCAGTGACACTGCCCTACTGCAAAGTAAAGCCAAGGGGAGCAGTAATTTAGCAAACAATCCCTCTTGAGCTGCAGGAGTAGTGAGCAAAGGAAGCATTGGGCTAAGACCTGTTAATACACAAAACAGTTTCTCAGGAGCAAACAAACTGCAAAGCGGATATTGTAATTCTAACCTACATTCAGTACATTCCAAAAAGGCACACAGACTGGAGTGTCCTGTGTCAATTAATCTGCAACAGCATGGAACAAACACAAATGCTCCGCATACATCTTACACTAAAAATAGATAGTTACATAAAACAAAACAGCATCTCTCACACACATACACAAAATGCCTTGAAAATTTCCCCTTACACATACAACCGTCTCAGAAATTTCAGTGCTGCCATCTCTCATAATTTATATTACATGTCCAAATCTCTTTAGGAGAGGCTAGTAGAATTCCATTCCTGGAATCAAGTGTGCCTGCCTTCTTTTAATTTAGGGTCCACATGCATCAAGGTCAACAGATTCCATAGCACAGAATGATACGAACAACTGGTGAGACCTAGGCCGGTGTCAGTATGCTCAAAAACTCCACCCCGATGTCTCACTATGATTTTTAAAATCAGTCAAACACACCTCCTAGGTTTACCACCCGTATACTAAGCTAGAATTGCAAGAGCACATCAAGAGGTATTTTGGGTGGCTGCTCTTCAACTTCATCTGAAAAAGAAAATCCAAGTCTGGTTCTTTCAAGAATAGTGTTTTTCTTTCGTTCTTAGTATCAGCTCATTTCAGATAGTCAAGGGTTAGACTAATCAGCGAAAGTAGCTAGTTGATTTAATTGGATGGTTTTATAAACCTATTTTTACTTTTATATGTTGCTACCTGCAGTGAACCTTTGGCATGAGGTGAGCTACAATTCAATAGAAGGATTTTTATTATTTAAAAGTCCCTAACTTCACAGCATGTGGTATCGTACTTGCTTTGACGCAATGTAATTTCACCTCCCATAAATGATTCAGGATGAATACTCAACATACATAATAATGTATCTCAATTCTGTAAAGGAATTTAACTTCTATGTTCAAAATAAATTATGCAAACTAATATGACTCATACAACTTTTAACTTGCAACTCTGCTGCAGGATTTAATTTGAAACTGATTATTAAAAAAATTGATCCTGGATTTGTCTTTTCAAGAAACATATACTTTGGGTCCAAAGAACCATGATCAGAAGGAGAAAATATTGATAGTGGTGTTCTGAAAACTCTTGAACAAGTGCTAGCAGACTCCTCACGGTGTAGTGCCACAATGTATTGAGGGTTGTGTTACAGTATGAGCAACATGGTGAAGAATACAGGATGTAAACTCTACAGTGAGCCGTAACAAGGTCTGAAGAAAGAGCTTGTGCAACGTCACACAGACTTCTGATCTCATGCCATGTTCTTCATTAAGGCTGGAAATAGTGCTTCTGATTTCAGAAGAGAACTTTAAATTCATGTTCATGTGTGGTATCAGAACAGATAGGTGATGCTGATAGAAATGTGGCTTTAAAAAAATCGCTCTATAAGAGGAACCCATGAAGAGAACAGAAGCTCCAGATTGTGAACCCTTTGGGGATATTGCTAAGTAATGCCCAAAAGAATCCTTAACCAGAAGAGCTGCATTTAAAAAGAATAAATTTTGATTCCCGTGAATCCAAAACCTGTTTCAAGATAGAAAATGCTACACCAAATTCACCTTATGAGGAATGACTTAAGATTAAGAACTCAAGGTTTACCTTTCCATTTGTCTCTTTATTGGGCTAGACATAACAGTTAAGAGAATCATGTGTGCGCACATATGCACAAACAAAAACCTGCAAAACGACATAGTTGTGTTGCAGCAAATCATCAATAAGATCCACAAAGATGATTAATTAAGGAAGGGTAGCATCAGGGAATTTACAACACCAGAGGTAATTCTTCAAATGATTTTACAGTGGACAAGCAATTTAATGCAAGTTTCCAGTGCTGTGGTATAGTCAAAGAGACTAATGTGGTCTCTGGTTGTATTAACATCGAGTAATGAGAACATAAAACAATTTACCCCTGTTAATTGTTTACACCAGTGGCAAGATTCCATCTAGAATATTGCACAAAGTTCTGCGTTCCACATTTAAAAGAAACTGGAGAGATTACAGAAGATGCGCTAAAATAGTTAAGTCTGACAACAGCAAATGAAAAAAACTTTATTTTGCCTGTCCAACGCAAAACCACTTTTCTCTCTCATAAATATAGTAAATTGGATTAATCTATGACCCATCAAACCACACATTGACACAGGTCAATATCTATGTATGCCATCCCACCAGATGTTTTTGCAGCCTGTCTGGGGATGTAGAAGAGGAGTGTTGCCAAACATTTGGCAGGACACAATTCAAGGCTGGTGGGCTGTGTTTGACCTTATGGAACACAAGTTATGCTGGGCTCCATTAGGAAGCTCAGCCCGTTGATGAGATTAATGTGTATTTTCTGTACTCAAGTTCTACCAAGGGAAGTGATATCTAGTGCTTACAGATTAGAAATCTTACATGAGGCTCATGAAAGCTAGCAGTTAAAATATGTATATTATGATACATGAAGGTTCTGTGGCTGCAGTTTCCCTCAAAAACCCCCCCCCCATTTCTTAAAAAGTAGTCACAGGGTGTGGGGCAATTTGGATTTGGGATGTGGTAGGGGGGAAGTGAACTATTTAAACCTGTATTTATTCTAACCTCTTCCCAAGAATGCTATTGACTATAAAGAGGGAAACATATGAACACTGTGTACTTGTTAAGGCTTCCTCTTTGCACCCAACAGCACTTTCAGAGGGAAATTTGGATTGGGGCTGCAGCACACACACACAAACTGAAGTCCTAATCTTGCCATTGGTCACTCTCCCCTCCATTTTCCTCAAGTAAGGCCAGCACGTATATTGCTAGCTCCTGAATCCACCAACCTCTTGAAAACCATGGTCTGGCAATAAATTTGGAAAAGCTCAGGACAGATTTCCACCAAGATAGCCATCTATGCCTGCTCCAATGTCTAGCAACACACGTGCCCCCCCAAAGGTGTCACACTAGGTACCTTCCAAATATCACATGGGTGCTGATTAATCAAAAGGAGCAATGCATGAGGCATCCCTTTCAGATCGGGGTACATTTGATCCCCCACTGACCCCTGGAAAACCTGCAACTGACTTTCCTTACAGCTTTACTCTTGAGAAGATGAAAACACCTTGTTGTGAGTAATTCACATAGAAGCAGACAGGCTTGAGTCACCCAGCTCCATTTGTTTTCATTCTGTTTTGTTCAATTGTCTTCTTACCTTCTCTTGTTTATTCTTAATAAAAAGTCTAATATAATTTGACTGCTGGGGTTTAAAGTGTGTTTTTGCCAAACACGATGATTCTGGTAATTTCCCACATGTAGGGAAGAAGAGTGGGTTTCATGGGAAGGCAGTTGGAGGTGGATGCTAACAGAGGGAACTGGCTCGGAAATACAGGGTGTTTGTCTCAGGACAGCAGGCAGGCACCAATACTTCTTTGAGCACCCCAGGTTTCCCTCCCATGTGGAGCTGTAAGTCTGAAACAGCAGTGGGAGCAGCAACTATTGGGATATTAAGAGACAACCGGCCAACCCTTTAGGGCTGTTATGCAGCAGTTGCGCAAGGAAGGTTGCCAGCAGTTCTTCCTAGCCTTCTCCCCTTTTGTTACAACCACAAAAACACAGCTCAATATCAGAGGGAACACTTTGCACACAGATGGTCCCATGTTAAATCTCCAGGTAAGGTTTGGAGTGTCTGAAACCTTGGGCAGCCGCTGCCAGTCAGTGTAGACCAGGCATGTCAAACCTGCGGCCCTCCAGATGTTTTGGACTACAATTCCCATCTTCCCCAACCACTGGTCCTGCTAGCTAGGGATCATGGGAGTTGTAGGCCAAAACATCTGGAGGGCCGCAGGTTTGACATGCCTGGTGTAGACAGTAATGAGCTATATGGAGTGACAGTCTGACTTGGCATAAGGCACTTCCTATGTTCTGATGGGATACCCCAAGTTTGTTGTAGAAAAATTTTATTGCTCTGATAATAACTCAAGAGTTTGGCCCATGCTGGAAAGGGCTCCCCTGCTTTTAAGATTATTATTATTTTACATGCCCCTGAATGCCAAAACAGCTCTACAATGGACAGAGTGCATCAGGTGTGGATTCTCCAGTAAGAAAAAGCACACAGCACTTAAAGGAATGGATGTGTTGGCTAGCATCAGATTGGGCAACTTTGAAAACCAAATACTGTACAACAGTGAGCCAATAATGAAGGGCTTCTAGCTTTATCACACTAAATATGTTGGGTTGAGTTCAGACCACTTTTTGATTTACCTTAGTGTAACCTCAGCCTTATCTTTTTTTTTCTATTCCAAATACTTGTATCAACTCACTAAGAATTCAAAATTTCAAACAATACAGCTTCACAATCCTTTTGTACTGTACAATTCTTCTTTGAAAGCAGAAGAAAAGGTAACATTATTTGCCCAGCCATTTCACAGTTTCAGTAAAAGTTCACACTGTAGCATCTGTGAAGGAGTTCCAGCTTAGACAGGAGGCTCCAGCACATGGATCAGTATGGAAACATAAGGTTTTGGGGCCAGTCTCCTGAACCCTAAGATCAGGAGACAAAAGAAAACAACCTGAGCAGACCAAGCGATATCCAGATACAACTCTTCAACCAGAGTTTGCATATTCTACAACTCTAATTTCAGTATAAACCATATTGGCTAGAACCTGTGTTTGGTCTGAAAATGTATTTCCTCCTGATTTTCCCCCTGCGTTAACAACATTTCACAAGTTGATGCATTCCATATGAAAAGAACACCCACTTGCAAGAACGTCCAGCTGGGGAAACAGTGACATAGTCTGTCAAATTCAGGTTCAGTTCCTTCAATGCTTTTCAGGGCTAGCCTGGGAATCAAACTGCATAGTAACTTCTAATTATTTAATCTAGATTGTCCACTAATTTATGAAAAACAGTATTCAGAATATTTCCGTAAAATAATGTATTTATGGAGTACTATTATAGCAACAAATGTGATCTCCCCACCGCTACCAGCACCAATAACATACAAATTTAAGACATAACAAAATCAAAGGAAAGCCATAAGCATATGCTTTCATGTCCCGGTTCAGGAAATATTCGCCAAGGTTACATAAAACAGAACAGACACAAATCGCATCTACTTGTATGAAACATACTATTATATTAGCATGCCAGTTATCTCCAACTTTGGGGAAATAGTTCCTTGATAGATGGTTGCATGGCAGCTCAAAGCTAAAGTATGAGACTAGACTACAAACAGGCCTTAAAAGAGTTTCAACATGTTCAGTACAAAATAAAAAATTAGAAAGCAAGCCAACTCCTCCCCTCAAAAAGCCGATACGAGTTGGTATCTAACCAATATGGTTTTAGACTGATATGGTAGTAAACTACAGTACAGTATATGCATTGTACTAAGCTTCTTAAAGGAAGGGGAGGAGCCTCAACTCAATGGGAAGGACACATGCTTTGCCTGCAGATGATCTCCAGGTACAATCCCTGACATCTTCTGTTAAGAAACCTCAGGTGGCAGAGTCTGCCTGAAGCCCTGGAGAGCCACTGCAGCCTATGCTGAACCAGATGGACAAATAGTCTGCCCTGATATAAAGCAGCTCCCTATCTTATTTGAGAATGTGATGCTGCTGACCAACCCTAACCTACATACCTGAGTACTTTCTTATTTAAGGATACTTTATATGGAACATTTTCTCCTGAGTAGAGGATAAGTCACATACGAAATGGACCTTAGTCCCATCTCAATCTTCTAATACCAATAACTCCCTCCGGTCACAACAGCCACCAGTCAGGGAAAGAATGCCACAGAATTTGTCAAAATTGCTCCACTTCCCAGTTACAGCAGCACCACTGGAAGAAGCAAGGCTGTGTGATTGCTCAACTCCTGATGTGCCTGCCGTTTGCAAGGGGCCATGGATAGTGTCAGCACAGCACCACGTCTGGCACAGGGCAGTTGTGGGTCAGTCCTTTAGATTATACACAAACAGTGGTGGCACAAATGGAAAAGCAGAAGATAAGGATGAAAAATCCCAGGCTAATTTTGAGGTAGCTTATTGAGGCAGTGCCAAAAGACAGATGGGATCACAGGCAGATTTGATGCTTACTGTGGAGGGAGCACAAGATGGGCTGGCGAAGGAGGTTGATCTGGGCACTGCGAATGGCTTGTAGAGAGACTGCAGATACAACACAATGAAGAACAAAGCATAAGAACTAAGAATAGGATGTTTTTAGGCACATTATACACAATTGGTTGGTGAAAGAGAGAGAGAGAGAGAAAAATAAGCTAATAATAGCACAGCCCACAACGGTTAACAGATATTTAAGCTAAGAAAAGCAAGGGTATTTTTTGTAAGTCCCATATCTTTTGTCTCTATATTTCTACCCGTTCTCTATATTTCTGACACATCAGAGAAGATGCACAATTTGCAGAGATAGCAAGGAGTCAAATCGGTTTTTTAAACGTATTACCAAACAATAACAGTTGTCTTCTCCACAGACAGATAGTGTAGAAGATTATACATAAATCAGGCACTGAATGTCACACAAACCTTTTTCTTTATCAATATAGCAACAGCCTTGCTACTGGACCTTTCCTCCCTCAACAGAAGAAACATGTTTTTGGAGACTGGGAGAGAAACACTTACATTGCCCTTTTCAGTATAGATATTTGACTAAGTCCCAGACCAAAGATTTATTTTATAAGTTTTATGATAACAATAATTTATGACTCTGACCACCGATAATGAAAAGGTATGCAATGTGTGTGGGGGTGTGGGTGTGTGTTGGAAAAGGATACCTATATAATGCAGCCATAAAACTGAGTTAATGCTAACAGGCAGGCAGGCAGGCAGAAAGACTTCGTTCATCCCTGCTTTTACAGATTATTTTGTATGTTGTTATGAATTGTACACACACACACACACCACAAAAATAACAAGCAGAAGCTCAATTAATACAATGCATTAAATGGTGTATGCCTAAACTATTCTCCCTAATCACATTTACATGGGAACAAGTTGTCCTCCTCAATGTCACTGATGATTTCCCCTATGACATCACAGTCCAAGGCTGCAATCCTAAACTTGTTCTCTGGAATTACTTTGAAGTAAACATGCATAGTGAAATCCCTGAAACATCCACAAAGTGTATCACACAATTCTCTCATATTCAAGGTTTCTGCATACATTATTTATAACCACAGATATACTATTTTTATATCAATAGTTATTAATATATATTTTTCTAATTACCTTTACTTAAGAGAAAGAAGGAAGGCAATCCTAGGGTGGAAGATGACTATATTAAGAAATAGGAATTGCAATACCATTTGCAGACTGAGAACTGCTTGGCATCTAAACTGATACAGCCTTATAGTATAGTCACACCAATAAATATGAGCAAACAAAAGTTGCAGCCCAAGGTTCCCCTGCAGGCCAAGCAAGTAAAATACTGTGCTCTTCGCCCATTATTTGTCAGTTTCAAGCCTCTGCTGTTCTGAACACTGAAGGTGCCAAACCGAAGCCTAAAGCCGTTCGGAACAAACAAGCCCACATCTATATACAGATAGGTAGGTACAGCAACCACATTAACCAACATAAACAATGCAGATCACAATATGACGTTTAAGGCTTCAGCCTCATGCATCATTATGCATCTCTTTATTTATTTCTCTCATAGTATTTATATACCACTTGATGGGGGGTTTTCTACGAAGCAGTGACATAACAAAGTGCATTTTAAAAAAAATCTAGAAAAATGGTAAAAACTTTAAAATCAGATTTGGTTCATGACATCTTTGCTATGCCCTTGTGACAGAATGTATGAGTTATGGAATGATTTCTGTAGAATGTGGAGGGAGATAATTTGCAACTTCAGTTTGCTTACACATGCTTATTGTGAGGACAAACAAATTCCAAGGCTAAAAAAATCCAGCACATGAAATGCTAGCTCCTATTTAGGTAAGAAGTTCAATGGAGAGTCCTGCCCTGTGCAAAAAAAACCACAGGCTAATCGTTACTGGTTTTATGTAACATCAGCACAGAAGGCTCTGTCCTTACCTTGTCTTTACTCCTGTAAACACAAACACACTTTATCTAAAATTGAATGACGGAAGAAAGCCATATTTACAACATAAAAAAATGTCTTGCCTGCACCCAACAAATGATACAAATCTACTACAAAACCCATGCGACTCACACAACTCCTCTATGGATCTCCCCAAAACAAATAAGAGATGCTCCAATGCTGAATTCCACTAACTGAGTATTACAAATGTGTGAGACTATATAATATTGCATCACCTAGTGCTCCTTTCCAGGTTTGGGACATACATCTATACAGAGTGAAGCACGAGCAAAGCCATAAATCACATGTCTAAAGAGGTTCCAGGGAGCAAGTGTGCAAGAGGCAAATCCGGGAAGGGGGGGGGCTCTTATTCTGCTGTACGCAGCAAAAGCAACAAAGTCTTGTAGCACAAGACATTTATTGTCTTGAAGGCACTACAAGACACCTTGCAGGGGGGGGGGGGACGGTAGGAGCACAGTTGAATTCAAGCAGGCATGTTGTCTCCCAAGTCCTGAATCAATCACACATCGACGGCCGTAACATAACAGTGTGTGGGAGGAGACATGGTTAGGTGTCTGGCAAAGGTTACCCACCACAAAGGCTCCCTTTCGAGATTCCACTTCCAGGTGCGCTGCTGGGAATGGGACAGTTCCAAAATCTTGTAAGAGGCAGATTCACACGCTCACGCAAACTCCTAACTTTGCCTTCTCCTCAGCCCCATCGCTCCCGCGCCTTTCCCGTCAGCAACCTTGGCTCAGATCTAGTGGGCAGCCGAGAATCTTAACTTCTCTTCTCAGTGGGCCAACGCCAACCCCCTGGCTGTCAGCCTCGGAGAAGGTGGGGGGCGGCGGCAATAAGGAACTGCAAACCTTCCCCTCTCCTTAATTTCCCCCTCGGTGTTCCTCACCGCCACAACATCCGTTCGCTCGTATAAAAATCCCACCTGCTTGGGGTGGCAGATGCCTGCGACATCGCGACCTCCCCCTCCCCACCTTCTCCTCCAGCAGCCCGACCCACCACCTGCCCGACTCCATCCCTCGCCGTGCGCTCCAGGTGCCAAGCGGCGTCTCTCCTTGGTCAGACTCACCTGCTTAGGGCACCAGCAGCACAGAGCGCGGGGCGGCGGCGAGACCGAGACCCGCGGGGGCCCGGGTGGTCCTGGGAGCGCTAAGCGGAGCCGCCCTGCCAGCCGGCGATATAAATAACATTATCTGGGCCAGCAGGGACATTCCTGCCCAGGGACAGCTCTGCTGCCCGGCCCAGATAGCCCTGCTCCCTCCGGGGGAGGGAACAGAGGGAAGGGGGGGGAGGCAGGCAGGCGGAAAGGCGGGCGGGCGGGGGAGGAGGCGCCTGCCCTGCAATGCAGCACAGCGGCCCCCCCAGGCCAGCGCCAGCAGCGGCACCTGGCGATACCCAGCACAGCAGCCGCCGCCGCTGGTACCTGCCTCTTGCTGCTGTTGCCCAGAGAGGCTGAGAGGGAGTCCCTCTCCGTTCCTCCCCCCCACCCGAAAAAAAACACACCACCCTCACCCGCTCCCCTAAGCCGGGCGGTGCTCGGTGCAAGGCGAGTGTGTGTGAGGTCGCTTTCTCCTCAGTCACAGCAAGCCCTTGCACGAGGCGCTCCAGGGAGAAGAAGGAGTAGGGAAGGCGTCGCGCGCGCTCCAGACCGAAGAGCCACAAGCAAAGGCAGAAAGGGGCGGGGGGGGGCACAAATGGGAAAAGGCGCCAGAACCTCCTCTTTCTCGAGGCGCGAGCGTGAATGCCAATCTGTGAGGGAGATCTGCCACAGGCAGGCTGGCAGCGTGCTGCTTTGGCGAGGCGGGAGTCGCCTGGGATGCCCCGGGCAAATGACTGGGAGGGAGCGGGAGGGAAGCCGGTCTTGGCTCCTCCCGCCTCTCGCAAAAACGCGCGCCGCTCCATTAGGCGACTGACGGGAAAACGCCGCGGTGTGTCGCTCCCCCCCCTTCGCCTGCCCCACCACGCGCGGCTAAAAGGCCAGCTAGGGCGCTGGCTGGGGCCGTGTCCACGGCTGCTCGGTGGCCGTATGCCAGAAAAATAGCCTCACTGTTTAAAAATAATTGGCAGTTTTCCTCACGCACACCTGCCCCGCCCGCCCGGCTGTATCTCTGCTTCCCGCTTTTTTCTCAGCGAGTGGAAAATGGGAAGTTTACAGGTTCCAAGCCTCGCGCGCACCCCCGTGGGCTTTTGTGTGCGTTTTTTCGCGTTGCCCACCGAGCAAGTTGTCTCGAGAGGAGCTTCTTCCTTCCTTCACTTGCAGCAGAAACCCCAAGTCACGGCGATCGATCAAGCTGCGCTTCAGCCTTCAGATTGCTGGCTCTGCTGCCCTCAACAATCTGTTCCGCATAAGAACCAAAACGCGGCAGGCGGCAGAGGCAGCAATAGCTGGATCCCCAACGGTCCCTGCTGTACTACCACGAGCGCAGCAGCATTTTTCTGCGCGGCGAAACTGCAAGGGAAAGGCACACCGAGGACTGAAACGCTCCTTGACTCAACACGCGAGGCAAGAATTTAAGCAGGCGGAGGGACGCGATTGACTCACAGCTCGTAAGAGCTGCAGAGACGCTCGCGGGGATCGGACGAAGACTGAATCCGCTTTTCAGGTCCCGGCTGCAGCAGGATTGTTGCAATGCAAACTCCTGCTTCTCCCAAGTCAACAAATCCCGTTCGCCAAAAGAAAGTTGCTTGTGTGGCAGGCGGTTACCATTGACACAAACACATGGTTTGGTCCCATTCATGTCCTGTCGCTAAGACATGCTAGAGGAGGTTGTGCCTGCAGGAATTAACGTTCTTGATTTAGACGCTTTTCAAAAGTAAGAAACAAAAATTAAGGTAGTTATGTGCATAACAAAAATACTGGAATATTTTAAATGGAAACCACTGGAGCATCTTGACGCCTATTCAGGACCAACAAGCAGAGGAAAAGTCTAGGAGGAGTGGGCAAAAGATAGGCGGGGATCTGCCAGAACTCTGAGTGATTAGTAGAGGATCAGCAAGGATTCTGACTCCCAGTTGTTTAGGAATAAATAACTCAAGCAAAAAATTATCTCCCTTGCTCTCATCTAAATTAGGCTACTAATATGAAGAAAGCTTGGAGATTGGGTTTAAGAACTAGGTTTTTACAGGGGTTTTATAATTTACTCCGATGTGCCCTGTTCTCCAATCCTAAGGGTATGTTGTCCCACACTCAATACTATTTTGCACTTGGCTGCAGTGCAAAGATATTGTCAAGGCTGAAGTTTGCCTGCTCGTGGTCTGGAACACATCTTAAAAACACAAGACAAGCCCTCCTGGATCAGGCTAAAGTCCCATTTTTTTTCACATCTGCTTTTCTGGTGCTTATGGGAAGTCTGAAAACTGGCCATGAGCACAACAGCATCCCCCCATTTGCAATTCCCAGGAATTGGTAATCAGAAGGCTACAAGCTCAGATCCTGGAAACAATACACAGCAATAATAATAATAATAATAATAATAATAATAATAATAATACTTATAATTGTATTTATACCCTACCTTTTCCCCAAGAAAAACAAGAATTGCTAAAAACAAAAATATAAACAATTAAACATTAACAGAATTAAAACTATATACATATATAAAATCTGTTCAAAACATACAAATAATTATGATAAAAACAGCACAACACCAGCCCTTTCATTAAAAGCAGTCACTTTCCTAAATCTCGTTGGAGCAAGGAGGTCTTCACCTGCCAGTGGAAGGACAACAAGGAGGGAGCCAGTCAATTTTTTTAAGGGAAGGGGTTCCACAATCTGGGAGCAGTGACCAAGAAGGCCCTTCCCTGTGTCCCCACAAAAATGCCTAGTAACCATTTATGGCTGTGTCCACCATTAATTTGTCTAAACTCCTTTTAAATGTGATGTCTCCTCCTGATGCCTTCTCAAGTTCATAGGAGTCACTGCTCTGCCTCTTTGTTACTTCCAGTGTAAGGTGTTATTATACTCCTGGGTCTTGAGCAGGGTGGGAATCCAACAGAAGCACTGTTTTGGACCTCAAAACATTATCAGCATTCCCTCTGCATTTTGTAGGTGAATTAAACCAATTTTAGGGTATACTGTAATAATACAGTAATAACTATTTTAAAATGATTACTTGCTAATTTAAAAACCAAAGAAAGAAAAAATTAACGCCACAGCCTGATCACATTTAGTCAAACATTCAATTTCTGACTGAAAGAGTTGCCCAGAAGCAAGAAAAATCTGAATCAGTTTCTAATTTATTGTGGATAAGCTGCTATGGGGGCTTTGGAATTAGGTCGCTGGCAACTTACAGGCATTTACAAATACTGTATACAATATAGTCTGAGCACAGGTCGAGATTGACATTTTAAGAATACAACATGTGCTCCAAAAACTTATGCAGCTCCATTCCAGCTCTTTAACCCTCTGTCTCTCCAAATCTCAGGGGACACGGGTGGCGCTGTGGTCTAAACCACAGAGCCTAGGGCAGGGGTCCCCAAACTAAGGCCTGGGGGCCAGATGCGGCCCAATCACCTTCTCAATCCGGCCCACAGACGGTCCAGGAATCAGTGTGTTTTTATATGAGTAGAATGTGTGCTTTTATTTAAAATGCACCTCTGGGTTATTTGTGGGGCATAGGAATTCATTCATTATTTTTTTCAAAATATAGTCCAGCCCTACACAAAGTCTGAGGGACAGGGGACTGGCCCCCTGCTGAAAATGTTTGCTGACCCCTGGCCTAGGGTTTGCCGATCAGAAAGTCAGCAGTTCGAATCCCCGTGACAGGGTGAGCTCCTGTTGCTCGGTCCCTGCTCCTGCCAACCTAGCAGTTCGAAAGCACATCAAAGTGCAAGTAGATAAATAGGTACCACTCCGGTGGGAAGATGAATGGCATTTCTGTGAGCTGTTCTGGTTTGCCAGAAGCGGCTTAGTCATGCTGGCCACATAACCCGGAAGCTGTACGCCGGCTCCCTTGGCCAGTAAAGCGAGATGAGCGCTGCAACCCCAGAGTCGTCCACGACTGGGCCTAATGGTCAGGGGTCCCTTTACCTTTACCTCTCCAAATCTATTGTCCACCCTTCCCCTTGCTTACACCAATCACACCCCACCCCCATGAGTGAGGTGTAAAAGAGGCTTCCTTCTTTCCAGACTCAGAACAGGCTAGGGCTATTGACCAGCCATCATTATAAGAAAGGAGTTACTTGCCTGGGTCATTAACACAATCTCCAGCAGTCCAACTGGTTTAATCAGTTTAAAAGACCTCAGTCTTACAATGATAGAACCATGGAGTTGAAAGGGAAACCCCAGGAGATCATTTAGCTCAAGCTTCACTCCATTAACACTATTTGTAATCACTCCATAATTTCCTCATTAAATCCTTTGCAGCATTTTCTTTGCTTCAGTCATTTAGGTCATCAAAAAGAAAAAGTGTACAGTGCTCATATTGTCCCAATTCAGATTCAAACTTGTCTCGTTTCTACTAATGTCTCATTTTTGTTTGTTACATTGTCCAATTGTTCTATCTTAATGCAGGATTATCTCATAGCATAAAGAATCATTCATTCACAGATGACTGTCCGTCTTTCCATTCTTAGTTTTATAGGAACTTAAATAGACTTTCCAAGACTGGAGTCAGCCACCACTGGTCAAGATCATATAGACAGCATCTTAGTATCCTGCAGCCAAAGTAGTCCCATTTGTGTTCCTATCTACACCAGTATCCAGGACATGAGCTTGTGGACTGTGTGAGTGCCTTGCCCCACAAGATCAATCAAGAAGAGGCACATCTTTATCTAGCAACCAGCAATCTCATAATACCAAAATATTTTCTTTCAGATTAGTACAACAGTGTGATTGAGGCAAAAAAGTCATACACTATATATTTGCAATAAGTAGACAATAAATCTTGATAAGGAACTATGAATAGATTCAGATAGGTAGCCATGTTGATCTGACACAGTCAAAATAAATTTAAAAATTTAAAAATTGTCCAGTAGCACCTTATACCCAGAACAAACTTAGTTGGTCTCTATGGGACGCAGATGGCGCTGTAGGTTAAACTATAGAGCCTAGAGCTTGCCGATCAGAAGGTCGGCGGTTCAAATCCCCACGACGGGGCAGTTCGAAAGCATGTCAAAGTGCAAGTAGATAAATAGGTACCGGGAAGGTAAACGGCGTTTCCGTGCACTGCTCTGGTTCACCAGAAGCGGCTTTGTCATGCTGGCAACATGACCTGGAAGCTGTACGCCGGCTCCCTTGGCCAATAATGCTAGATGAGCACCACAACCCCAGAGTCGGTCATGACTGGACCTAATGGTCAGGGGTCCCTTTACCTTTAAGGTGCTACAGGACAAATTTTTATTAATTTTTTTATTTATTTGAACTATGATTAGATACTCCTCTTCAGAATATTTGTAGTTGTGGTCTATAGGCACTGATTCTAAACCCAGTGCTACCTTTATTAGCATTCTAGAATTGAAAACATACAAAATCATGGACAAATAAGCTTGTGGATAGGATAAATCAGGGCAGTTCAATGCATGCACCCCACAAGACCTTTTTTGGCAGTACTCTGGCAACATTGGGCTGCCTTCCTAAAGCTGATTAAGTGAGGCTCTGAGCTTTGGGAAGGAAGTGTGAGGCCTCTGACAGGGTCCCAGAGTCCTCCCTCCTCCTTCCCAAAGCCTAATTGGCTCTTTTCCAACTTTGGGAAGGAGGTATGAGGGCTCTAGGGGCCCTGCCAGAGCCTTGTGCCTCTTTCCCCAAGCCTGGTGCCTGGCTGGCTTAGCTGACTTTGGAAAGGCAGCGCTATGTGGGGGTGTTCATTTTTAGCCTCACCATATGACAAGGCAGTGTGTGGCCTGTGGGTTCCGTGTCAAAGTACTCTAGCAGCCCACTTAGTATGAAAAGTTGGATAGATTGCCCCAAGATAAATAGTGGCAAGAGCTTTTGCTAGCTAGCTAGCTATTTCAGACCTGTAGAACTGTGTGAGCTATTTGGTGAATGAGGCCCACTCCAGTATAGCAAGGACTTTCATAATGGGACAGCCATTTACATCTGATGTTTAATTGGGGGGTGTTCCTGTTTATTAGGAGAAGCAAGATCTATGGCTGTTTTATTTGTTATTATAGGCATATTCTCCTCCCCTTCAAGCAAATTCCCAGGGCAGTTGATCCATTTGTTGGAAGACAGTTTGAGCCTTCGGGTGCACTCCATTAACTGGAAGTAAACCCCACTAAACTTAGTAGGTCTTAATTCTGAGTAGACACTATAGGCTTGCACTACTAGACTCTCACTTTTTTTCCTTCAGAGTAAAAAAGAACAAAACCGTTGCACAGCTGCACTTGCTCTCAGGTAGAACTTATTTTTGTTACAGGTAGGTAGCCGTGTTGGTCTGACGCAGTCTCAACAAAATTTAAAAATTCCTTCCAGTAGCACCTTAGAGACCAACTAAGTTTGTCATTGGTATGAGCTTTCGTGTGCTACTGGAATGAGTTTTTTAATTTTATTTTTGTTAATGGCCCGAGCAGATGGTTGAAGGTAACAAATATGGTAAGGCTAGAGATAGTTTGTAACATGTACTTAAGTTAGTTATATTTGTACTCTACCCTTACTTTGTCAAAGGAGCTGATTATCTTCTTCTTCTTCTTCTTCTTCTTCTTCTTCTTCTTCTTCTTCTTCTTCTTCTTCTTCTTCTTCTTCTTCTTCTTCTACGATCACTCGTAGCCAAGTAGGATTGTCTTCCATAAACACGGTTTTAACAATGGGTCCGTAAGTGACTGTGGAGGCCAATTCTGGATCCACACATCCTTCCACAGTGGGGACATTGGTTTCCAGGCGGGAGTTGATCATGGTGTGGATTTGCCAAGCGTGCCTTCCTCTTAGCACGTTTCTCCATTGCGTCCTGAGATCAAGTTTCTTCAAAGCCCATGACACCTTTGATAAAGGCTGTTCTCCAACTGGAGCGCTCTCAGGCCAGGGTTTCCCAGATGTCAGTGTTTATACTACATTTTTAAAGATTTGCCTTGAGACAGTTTTTAAACCTCTTTTGTTGACCATCAGCATTACGCTTTCCATTTTTAAGTTTGGAATAGAGTAGTTGCTTTGGAAGATGATCATCAGGCATCCGCACAACATGACCATTCCAACGAAGTTGATGTTGAAGAATCATTGCTGCAGCAATGATGAAGGCTGCAGCATATAGGAATCTACCGGTTTGTTGTGGAGCTGATTATATTGTACTTCTGGCTGCTCTGTAAACTGAAGGTGCTATGGGAGCTGTAGCGAGCTGAGAGGTTGCTCCAGATGTTTTTAATAAAAAATATAACTTGTATGACTTATGATTTGCTGCTGCACAGTAACAAGGGGTGGAAACAGGCTATTTGCTAATATTGATGTCTCTGTCCTCTTCTATATAGCCTGGAGTCAAAAGCACAAAATGTCAGAAATGCTTCAAATATGACATTTAGTACTGTATAGCTTTTTTCCTTGAAGATATATTTCAGAACAGCACTGCAGAATGACTCAAAAACAATTTGCCTAGCCCTAAGGAAGCACAGACATTTTCAATTAAATAATGGACAGAATGGGAAGGCTATACTTTGTCAAAACTTCTTTCACTTTTATAATGAAAAGAGGGCTGCAGTTCTGTGCACTGTTACTTTGAGAGAAGTCTCATTAAACAATAGCTGCAATCTGAATCATGTCTCTTCAGAAGAAGTAAGTAGGACTTAATTCAACTGGATTTACTTCCAGGTAAATGGGATTAAGATTGCAGCCTTAGTTCTTAGTAAACATGCATAGAATTGGATTGTGCCTAAATTGATAGCCCTCAAAGTGACCCTCTTAGTACACTAGTTTCTGATACCTACTCAAAGTAAGTACCCAAAACTCAATGCACAATGAAGTTAAACAAAACAATGTTGATTTAAACAGATTTATATGGCAATATTAAAGTCAGTCAAGATGCTATCATCAAACATTTTCTTCAGCAACAGTCCCACTGACTTAAATTGGCTTATTCCAGGGCTGCGTATGCACCATACCTTTAAAGCACTTTCTCCCCCCCCCCTCTTGGGACCTGTAGTTGCTGGGAAGTGTAGCTCTGTGAAGGGTAAATTACAGTTCCCAGGATTCTGGGTGTGCGTATGTGCTTGGGAAATAGTTATTTTGATTTCCTGTAATTAATTTTTTTGTACTTCTAGCTGTGATCCTACTCTTTAATTTCTGTTGCTTTTATTTATTGTAATATTAATAAATAGCTTACCTTGAACCTTTGAGTTTGAAGAAACAGGCCTGTTGTCATGGCATGTCACTCCAACCATATCTGTGTTAATTTAAATCAAACAAGATCACCATTAAATCCATATATTTTTATTTAACTTGAATGTGAACAGGAATCCATGCATTCAAGATCTAACTGCAGGAATCTCGAGTGTTTTGCCACACACACCCCATCCTCACAGTTTTGGGACCAGTTCACAATTTGAAATGGATTAACATTAGTGCATACTTTCCTTCCATTTTAAGAGGTGTGGATGTGGAAGATAAAAGTCTCAAACTTTAGGTAACGTGCAGAGACCCTATGTCCACCAGATTAGTCCACAATATGTTGCACATCTGACAACTGGGCCCCAGTGCTGATGGGAATGTTAGACTGCCTTGTTCTGTTCTATCATGTCACTTTCTGCATTATTCACTCATAGATAGCAAATCCTTCAGGAAAACTAATGTGCTACTACATAATTATCAAAATAATTTAATGTGAGCTACAGGATAGAATTGCCCCTAAGAAATAACTACTGTGACCAACCAACCTCAAACGCAAGCATTTGGAAGCCTAAAATCTCAGCATTTTTATTTGCTTGACTTGTTTTTGCTTAATTAACATCTGGCAGTGAATGTCTATTAGCCAAACTCTGTGAAACTCATCAGCAGACAACAGCTCTGGCTGAAGCACTGCAATTGCTCCAGGAAACTCCACTTAAACTAACACTCAAACAATGTGTGGGAGAAGGGTAATTAAAAGCAGGGGTGGGGAAAACTGGGAATAAGTTAGTACCGGTAGGTCTTCAGAAGAAGAGCACAAAGTTAACCACCTTCATTTTTTTCAGTATTGGCATTTATGAAACAGACATTTTGTAATACAAACCTTGAGCAGAATGCACCATAAGACCATTTGATTTCCTATGAAAAGCTAACAGAGGCAGGTGTTAAATTTTATTATGCCTGGATTATGTTTCCCTGGAAGTAAGACCTGTGCAGTAGGTCTACCACAGGGGTGGGGAACCTCCAGCCCAGGACTAGACTTGGCCCACCAGAAGTCCCAATTTGGCTCATGAGGTAATTTTCTGTGGGATAACATTTGCTTGATGCAACCTCATATTAAGTTCCCATAAATAAATTGGAATGATTTCTCAATAAATCTAATCTACCCCTAAATAAATCCGGATTAATCCTCAATAAATATATCATTTGGAAGCGACTTTAGTTTATAAGCATGACGACAAGCACATTCTCTAGTTCTCTCTTTTAAATTAATAAAACCCAATTTGAGAGACAATAATTGTCTAAAAGTTGAGATAAAAATATGATAAATAGAAAGTATTTAAAAGATTTAAAAGATAAGCCACACCATGGCTTCTCCTCTGAGCCTGGTAATGTTGCTTAGGTATTTGGAGTGTGCATGGAGACAAATGCCTCATAATGTGTCTGATTACAGTGGTTGGAGTGTTAGGGAGCTAGCCTTTGATGCTTGTAGTACTGTATGATTATTTGGAGTGCTGGGAGCACCCCTTCTTTTGTCTTGGCATTACATTGTTTAAGAGGCTGTGGAAGAGGGTAATGGGAGCATGTTACCCATATTCTTCTGGTCGGGATTAAACTTTTATATCCTACTTCCCAGATCTGTGCTTTATCCTTTTTGAGCCAGGGCCACATTGACCCAGTTATAAATTTATGGTGTACATAGTTGGTACATAGTTGGGTGTTTGTGTGTGTGTGTGTGTGTGTGTGACAGATACAGCTTGTGGACCATAGGTTAGCCACTCCTGGTCTATCCTATGGAGCAAACCCCACAGCTGCGGCTGCCATTGTGTATCCTGGCCTCTCCCATTGGCTGCATGTCAAAGAGTGTTTTGCTTGTGTGGGACTTGAATCCTTGTCCCAGGGAGGTCTCTTTGCAGGCATTCCATCCAGGAATCTCTGTGGATGCTGTTTTGTGCACCTTCTTCTATATCCTCTTTGTGGTTTGCTTGCAAAACAGTGGCCATGTGAGGAGCATTAAGGGGATTTGAACCTGTGTGTAGGAATGCCTAGGGACTGTCAATTGTAGGGTCATTGAAGGCTGTGCACCACCAGAGTTGATAAAGTGGGGTACTGTGGCGTCGCACCATCTTGTGTGTTGTGATGCTGGGGTGTGTGCTGGGGGCATGTCTCCACCACCACCCCTGTGAATGAATAGGCTATGTGTAGTGTCACTGGCACAGTCCCAAAGTATTATTATCCATTTGTCCTGTTTTTATGTGCTTGTTCTTTGAAGTACCGGTATGTACATTGGAAGTATATTTACATGTTTTGTGGGTCTTATTGCAGGTTGTGTATATTATATAGGGACCGCACTGCATATGGTACTGCAGTATTAGCCAACATGGTACACACCAGATTAGTTGGACTCCCATTCCCACTAGCCCTGACCATCGCAACCAGTGGTCAGGGACGATGGAAACTGTAGTCTCAACAACATCTGAAGAGCGCTATGTTGGCTACCCCTGTTGTACTGTATCCCTTTTTTTGTGTGTGTGTGGGGGGGGGAATCACAAAACTATCCTCTTCTATTCATCACAGAGTTCAGTGGGACTTTTTCTGAGGTAAATGCATAGGATTGCTGTCTCACAGTCCGTGTTAAGTCTGTACTGGATAGAATTAATGAACTGATACATTCTCGTTCAGCAGTTTAGTGCTGGACTGGAACCAACTTTCTGAAGACTTTTTATATTTTTTAAGACATGGGGACTTAAATAAAATAAAATAAAATAAAATAAACGTATCAGCAACGGACTCGCCATCGGATGTTGGTTATCTAGATGTTGCCATTTGTTGATGTCAGGTTTGTGACTGAAAGCCTCCAACAGTTCCCTTTTTACAAAAGAGGGAAAACACTGAGGCGCGCGCCGTGGTTACCTATAAGAAATACCGGTACGTAACCCTTGGGCGAGTCAGTTATTTTATCTGCAGCAGTACATACACCTAGGTCCCATTTAAGCTCCATTATATATATTTTACTCGAGTTACGAGCGGGTAGTAAAGAAAACATAGTTCGCAAAAAGGCTGCGCGGCGCAAGGGTGGGGTTGGGGATATCAGGGTCTGCTGTTAAGACGCCACCTTCGCACCGCCGCCAGGCACCGCACAACGTTCCGCGCCCGAAAGATGACCTCACCTCCTCCTCAGCTCCGCGCACCTGCAAACCCCGCCTCCCCTCTCAACCACAGGCCCCGCCCACAGCCCAGACTCCTCCAGAGAGGAACGTTCGCAGTCGGGCCGAGGAAGTCTCGTTTGTTTCCTTCTTGTCTCTCGCGTGGACTGTGACGTCAGGGGACGCGCGGAACAAGGAAGCAGCTGCAGAGGCAACATGTGCGGGGGCTGCGTGAAGACCGAGTACCCGTCGAGGGTAAGGAGCGGGCGGAGGCAGGGGCGGGCAGCAGGCGCCCTCTCTTTAATGGCGTCTCTCTCCACAGGTTCACGAAAATGACACGCCCCCGGCTTGCTCCTGATCAGCTTGGCACCCGCCCCTCTACAGGCTGCCATGAAACCATCGTGTCCCTTTTCTTCCTTTATTGGCTTAATATAAGGCGGGCCTCGCCTCTTGAGCCCGTCGGAAGTGCTGCTCCGTTAGATCTGGGCAGCTACAGCCCACTCTCGCACACGGGGGTTTAGCGGGGGCTTCCAGGTCAAAAGGTGTGACTTGCAGCCGACAGTCCTAACCTCTACCCACTTTTTACAAAGTAAGGCCTGTTCCGCGCCCCCTCCTCGGTGCTATACTGTTCCCACCCAATATCTTCACCTTGGTAATGATTTGTTCGCTTTTAATTGGGACATCCGATGCCCCAGGCAGCTGCAGGAAGTCAGATTCAGAGTAGGTGGGTGGAATTGCGTTGAGAATGACTACTGTAATCATATTCGTGCAGAATACTGAATGGCGGTATTTTGGGTGGTGGCTGCACCCCAGTTTCCTGTCAGCAGGGTACAACTAAGTTAGCCTTTCCAGCTGTTTGCCATCACCCCAGCCACAGGGCCAGTGGTCATGGATGATGGAAATTGTAGTCCAAAATGTCTGGAGAGTGACAGTTTGAGAACATTTGAAATTCCAGAAAAGCCTCACCGCAGAACCCAGTAAGTGTCTAGGGTTGTGGTTTACAGGTGACAGAGTGGTTTTAGGTTATAATTTATGAATATATTTACATATATTATGTTAGGATAATTGAGAATATGTGTGCAAAGTAATTCAGTATTACTAGCCCCATATGATCTATGTGGATGGCTGGAGGGAAACAGACAGGCATTGGCACTGAAAGTCAGTGGCTTGCCTAAGACCACTAAATGTTTGCGGTTAGCCTAAAACTAGAATTGGAGAGGCCCAGTCATGCTATTAACAACTTTTACATCCTCTGTTAGAGCAAAACTAGATTTTACTCCTAGCATATAAATTGTGTCTGTTAAGTTCCAACTTCATTGCTAATGAAGGGATTTATATATGGGAAACTGTGTAGCCCTGAATCAAATCACCCCATTGCTGGTTTTTAAAAAAGAAAAAAACACATTTTCTAGTTGCAGAACTCCCATGTATTGCATAATTTGATGATTAAATGAAGCTGTTATAAGAAGAGAGCATTGGTTTCACAATAATAATTTTGTTCTTCTGAATGCCTTAGGGTAACACCTGCTTGGAGAATGGTTCCTATTTGATGAACTACGTGGGTTGCATTGAATGTAAAAAAAAGGATTTCGTGTTGATAACAAACAAAGTAGCAGAAGATGATGATGGAGAGGAAATTATCACTTATGATCGTAAGGAGGCTGAACTTTTATCAACTGTACAGACGTGCTCAGGGCTTAAGAGGCCCATTCCAGAAGCCTGTGTGTTGAAGAAGCACTTTTTATGATGGTTACATTTTCAAATAGGTGGTAGTGATCCACTGTGACATGGTGCTCACCAGGATACATTTTGCAGCTGATGGAGGTAGTCATTCTCAGTTGTAAGCGTAACTACATGACCAGATTCTCTCAGAATTGTGGCTGCTGCTGAAAGAAAACCTATGTTCCCATTTCTTTCTATCTGGCTCTTGGGGGAAATCTGTCTCTTGCAGTGCCATTCTGGCTACCAGCCCTCCTCTTATTTATTTCCTCTAGCTTCCTAGAATAGTTTCTATCCCCATCTCTTTCACCATGCTTGAAAGCTGCTTATTTATTTTGTTTCTTTATTTTGTTATTGAATTTATATACTGCCCTATATAATCTGTCTTAGGACAATTCACAGACTGAAATCAAAATATAAAACCACAAAATACATAATCAAAATAAAAACAACAACAACCCAATAACTCCCCCCCCCTTCAGTGAAATTGCTTGGAAATGTAATGCATGCATCTTTTGGTGATGATTGAATGAATGAACCAGTATTTCTCTTGTGTTATCTGGCTAGTGCCACTCTATAGAAACCAAATCAGCCATCTTCGAGTCATGTAGAGATGTAAAATTTTCTAAATAAATTTGTCATAAAATTGTGATGGCAGTGAAAGATTTAAGTTGTGATTAAATTAATTACCTAACTGCAAAGGCTGTAAAAAGCAACCGTGTTCAGCAGCCGTGGCAGTGAAAAGAAACTTGTTCTTTTGGAACATCATTCTAAGATTAGATGTATCTTTCTGGATTTTGCCACTTGGCTATTTAAACAATTTTAAATGAGCAACCAAGTGTCAAACTGCACTGTTTCCCCCTCCCAACTTCTCTGTATACCTCTGTGTTCCTACTCTCCTTTTTCGTAGCTACTGCTGCTACAATGGTTGCTTCTAGCTGGATGGGTGTTGTTATAGTAGCTACGTATGTGCAGCTTCTCTCCTGTCAGTTTGGACAGTGGTAGTGATAGAAAAAGCAAAGTAAACACAGTATGAGAAAGCATAAATAATGGATGTGCACCCCCACATCCTTATGTGTGTGGCTGGACTAACAAATGTCTTCCTTTGGATTCCTGTCTAACTGGGCGAATATATTTTTGAAACGAGGGATTGATTCAGAGCATGAGCATGATTGGGGCCTAAGTGGTCCTGCTAGCCAAGCTAATGATCTTTTCTAAATCTGTTGTTTTTCCTTTCAGATGTATGTAAGAACTGTCACCATGTGATAGCCAGGCACGAATATACTTTCAGTGTAGTGGACGATTACCAGGTAAAACGCTTGTGACATTCATTAGTCTCCTATAACTTGTTTGCTTGTTTTTGTTTTATGTTTCTGTGTCACTAAGATGCAAGAAGTACAGTCATACCTCAGTTTTAAGTACGCCTCGGTTTGAGTACTTTCAGTTTAAGTACGCCACGGACCCGTCTGGAACAGATTAATCCACTTTCCATTACTTTCAATGGGAAAGTTCGCTTCACATTAAGTACGCTTCAGGTTAAGTACGGACTTCCAGAACCAATTACACTCATACTTCGGGTTAAGTACTCTTCAGGTTGAGTACTCCGTGGACCCGTCTGGAACGGATTAATCCACTTTCCATTACTTTCAATGGGAAAGTTCGCTCCAGGTTAAGTACGCTTCAGTTTAAGTACTCCGCGGACTGTCTGGGACGGATTAATCCACTTTCCATTACTTTCAATGGGAAGTACAGACTTCCGGAACCAATTGTGTACTTAAACTGAGGTACCACTGTATTGGGATCCAAGGTTGCAGTCCTGTGCGTACAGATCTGGGAGTATGCCTCATTGAACATACCAGGATGTATTTTGAATACATAAGCACAAAATTGTGTTGTGTATAGTTCTAATATAAAATTTCCATCTCTTTGGGGTGGGGGGGAGGAATCTAAAGACCATGTGTGCTTTGGCTGACATGCTCCTGGTTTGTACCAGCTGCAGAATATGTTGCAGCTGCTACACTGCTTAGAGTTATTCATTCTTTCTGTGTGTGTTTTAACAGTCTTTCATTTGAGAAATATGTCAAGGCACTATGAGGTCCATATCAAATGACAGACTATCCAACAGATACTACCAAACTTCTTTGTCAGTTATGTTTTGCTGATAGCCTCTAATATAAAGATAGCTCTTCATGTTTTACATCATGTTCAGTGGTGATAAGTGCTATTGCTGTCGCTGTCCACATCCCCTCTTATAGCTGTATTTTTTTCCTTTTGGTCTTTTGTTTGCTTATGTAAACAATGTGTTTTCAAAATGTGTGCCGATGGCAGATGGCATAATTGCTTACATTCTGCATGATGTGCATAGCAGTATTTAGCATCTAGTACAGACTGTTGCTTTTTAGAATATCTGCTTTCATTGTATATGCAGACATGCAAGTTTCTAGCCCTCAACCAGTTGAAAGAAAAGCAAGGGGGTAAAGTCGTAGGTTTTTCCCCTGTGTTGGCCCAGGCCCACTCCGCACCCACTCACCCACACTGAAAGCCAGACTTTAGAAGAGTTGGTCAGCTTCTGAGCTGTATGTTCCTGAGTGCAACTTCCCAGACTGAATACAATGCTGTATCTCTGTCTCCCTCTGCTGGGTGGATATTGGATCTTTGTTAACATTCTCTCAGATAATTCATTAGTCCTTATGACTCGTGCACAACTGGTAGTGCTTATTAAATTTTCAACTGGATGGTTACACAACCCACTACTACTCCTGGGTCGCTCCCTGTACATGCTCCTCCCAGTAACAGCCACCACAGTTTCCTTTATAATACAATCCTCTCACATAGGCATATTTCTCTCTTTTTCTTAAATGCTGTCACCCAAAGCAGATGATAAAAAGATACGATCAGAAGTGGTGAGGGTGGGGATAGTGGGGAGAATGCAGATTAAAGAGCACTGATTATAAAGAGTCTTGGAAGATCTGGTGTGACTCATAAGGGCTTCCATTGTGGCTCCTTGCTTTAAGTGAAAAGTCTTGTGTTCAGTTTCTGCAGTTATTCTGCATTACCATGCCTATGTGCTCTCCATGGTTAAAAAACAAATAATAGAACTGTGGGTCAAGAACTGTTGAATTCTGCACTCTAGTTCTTGCAACAGTCAAGCAAATATGCGTATACTTACTTTTTTGTATACCTGGGTCTGGTATAATTCTGAGAAGGGACGGAAATATAGAAGCCTGCTTTTTTTTGTCTACTCTCCCCCTATTCTGGCATTGCCTGCAAATTTTAAAGATTGTATTTGTGACCATATGGAGAAGAAACTCAACAGGTTTTTTTTTTAAAAAAAACGAGATTTGAGGTTTTTCAGATGCTAAAGTCTACACCCAGTACTTCACTTCATTTTCATAGTGTCGCACCGTTTCTGAGCAGCTGGAATTGTACAGGCATGTCTTCACAATAAAAAAGAAAAAGAAGTATTGTCTCATGTGGAAGCAAGTTCTAACAAACACGGCTTCAATATGATGTGACATGGGCAAACTGCACATTAAAGGTCTTGGTTTGTAAAACAGCAGCATTCTTTGACGACCTGGAGACTTTCCATTGTAGTTTTCAACTAGGTAGATGCTAGATTAGCCTGATGTGGCCTGGCCCGTGTTATGGGCAGCAAGTGTTCTCTCTCACTCTCCCAACGTAAGTGTGTTTTGTCTCTTGTTCTAGGAATACACCATGCTGTGCATGCTCTGTGGCAGGGCAGAAGATTCTATCAGTGTCTTGCCAGACGATCCTCATCTGATGACTCCATTGTTCTGAGCCTCTTGTTTTTAGCCGATTGTATCATGTTAATTTTTTAACAGCAAGTCATGAAATATGGAATTTTTTTGGAGGGGGGATCCTGTTCAGCCCATGCAGAGTCAAGTGATATAACCCCCCTCCATGTTTTTAAGTTACAATACAAGCTGCTTACCTGTCCTCCTCTCCACGATAGGTACATACTGCTTCCTAAACTTGTAGGTGATAAAGAAGCCAATTTCCTCTGTGCTGGCTTTAGGGCCTAATTTTTAGGACTCATTGTCAGCTGGCTTTGGTAGGAGAAACAAAAATAATAATTCTGAGAGGGGGTGTTCTGCAGTTGGCTTCATGCAGAAATGATAACAGCATCTGAGGGATAATAGAAAATCTTCAGGAAAGAAAGTTGATGGGCAAGAACTGTTCAGAGTTTTCGCCATTTCTGTCTACGAGCTGAACTGTGTTTTGCTAGATGAATAAAGATGTTAACTGCTAGCCACCAGTGTGGAAGCATTTGTCCGATTTTGGAACTGCCCAGATTATTTCCTTTTCTGTGTCAGGAAAAGTCTTTATCAGTGTTATATATTTAGTGAATTGGCTCAAGTATGGCAGGTGTTGGGTTCCTTTGGCCTTTCTGATGTTGCTGTACTACAACTTCCATTATCTCTGGCCATTGGCCATGCTAGATGGGGCTGATGGGAGTTGTAGCTCAGCAACATCTGACGGGCCAAAGGTTCCCCACACAAAGGTTCCCCTAGTCTCTCTCAGGAGTTGTCATCTTTTCGTAGGGCCTGCAAGATGGAGCTGTTCCGCTTGGCCTTTGGACTGACTCAGTTTGACCCCGGTGTTACCCTCCCCTAAGGCTTTATCCTACAGATATTTAAATGAGGTTGCACTTGTAGATTCCTAATTTTAAAATTGAATTTTAACATTGTATTTAATCTGCATTTTAATTGAATTGTTTCTTTTATGCTTGCTTTGATATTCTTGTTGTTAGCCGTCTTGACTGGGAAGGGCGGGGGTATAAATAAAATTATTATTATTATTATTATTATTATTATTATTATTATTATTATTATTATTACTACTACTACTACTACTACTACTTAACACCTGAAGTGTGTTAGTGTTTTAGGTTAACACAGTTCTGTCCTGATTCAGTACCAGCCTGTGGTCCTTGTCTAGTTCTACCTGGCTTTGGTTGGGTTGTGAAATTAGGCGGGGGGTGGGGAGGATCTGGTGTGAGGCTGAGTAAAATGTGAAGTTGCCCTTCAAGAACAAAGCCAAGTGCTGTAACTTTTCAGCCACTGCTTCTGATAACTCTTGAGTATCAGCCTCTGGATTGCCCATTTTGGAAGTGTAATGTACTATATATTTTGGAAAGTTGTTTTGTTCGCTATGCATTTTGACATCAAATTTTGCATGGTGGTTTCTGAGATCAAGGAGCAGGTTTTCATCTGTGTTTGAAAACTATTGGATGCCACTTTGAATCGCGATAGTGGACTGAGCCTTTCAAAACTCTGCTGATTTTAAACACTGATTTCAAAGCAAGCAACTCTGAGGACAAAGGCTGCTAGTGCTTGATGAGATGGGTCTTTGGTGTGATCCAGCAAGACAGTTCCTGCATTCGGAATTAAAGCTTTCTTTAAACCCATGGTGATGGAACTATTTCTTTCCTAAATGGCTAACCGGACACACTAGAAAATTGCAAGGGTACACTGACAAGCTTCATGGCGAAAATAAAGCATATTTTAGCCATCTTGTTGGACAGCATAGTAGGTACAATACAGCTTATGCTTCTGTCCCATTGAAATAAATGAGGCAAATGAGCCTGAGCTACACCCATTGTGTGGGATTCAACCTTGCGCTATTAGGATTATCCCATCAGCACAAGAATTTTTTGCTTGCCAGATCGAACAATCCCCTCTCTTCTTTCCCTGTGTACTGTTCTGGTGGTTCTCCCAACCCCACAGTGCTGATTTTGGGGGAGGGAGGTGTAGAAGCCTTGTTGTGTTAGCAGGACTTCTTGTGCTGGCTCCTGCAAAAGCAACTTTTTAAAGAATGTGCCCCATTTTTAAATAAAGTGTTACACTAGCCAGCACTTCCTTGAGCAGAATTGCACATTGCTCTCCCTGCTCTGAAGGAAACCCTCTGTTCTTGCCACTTAGTGTTAGTTTCTTGGACCTGTATTGATTTTCATTCCTGGAAGGCCTGGCTAAATGGAGTCTGTAATGCGCTTCATAGATTTATTTATATTTTAGACTAAAAGGGGGGAGGGGTCTAGCAGGCCCTGACTCATTAGATGTCTGTGTTTCTTTCCTCTTGCACTTAAAGCACTTCAGGGGAAGTGCAACCAGTAAAAAATGTGATAGTGGCAGGCCCCTGTCTCCTCATTCCTGCTGAAGGACTTGCCATGAAATGCGGTGCTGTAAATACAGTAAACAGGCCTTGATTTTCTGAAGTGCACGAAGAAAACTACAGCAGCCACCTCATTCAATCAACAGCGCAAGGGATGCATTGGAAATAATGACCCTGCAAAGAACCGGGGCTGTGTTGATGTGCAAAATGCCCATCCTTTCTTTGTGGTCCGCAGCATACTTTTATTATTGACTAGCTGGCCAGGCCATGCGTTGCTGTGTCTCATCCCTGTGGTTCCCCCCACTCTGTCCCAATCCATGACCTATCCCGTCCCCTTCTGCCCCCAACCCACACCCAGGCGAGTCCCTACCTCCATTTGGCCTAGTAGCTGCAGTACGAGTGTAGCCTCCAATAGAGGGCCAAGGTTTTCTAGCTGTAGTACCAGTGTAGCCACCGCTAGAGGGCGCTGTATTGCAACCTCTTCTGCCTTCTACTGTATTTCCCAGCTTCCCCGGATATCCACTGGAGGGAGCACTTTTTTGTACAGAAATCCAGGTTTCTACGGTACCTGTGCTTGGTGTGTCATCTGGTCAATGTAAGTGGGTGGTTACACCCCCACATGTGACTTCGGTTTTTGTGGGCAAAGTTGAGCCCGATTGGGCAAGCGGTTGTGGAGAAAGGTGTGGAATAACAAACACGCACCTTCTACATTTTAAAATATATATAGATTTTTATGATTATGCGATACCTGAAGAGCATAGACTCTCCTAGGGTCATCCAGGTGGACAGCGGCAAGACATGGCGAGCGTTGAATCTCCCTCTTCATCCATCTGGCATTGTGACTCCTGTTAAGACCAGGCCTTGCTTTAAATGGAAGTCATGTTGCATTGTACAGCTGACCCAGTTTGCAAAAGCTGGTCTTGTTCCATACAGCATATTAAGATAAGCTGTATTGTGACGGGGGGGGGGGCATCTCTACTTTATAGTTTGTGCTGTGGCAAGCCCAGGTGCAGGGAAGCAGGGCTTATTTAAATGATCATAATGAATCTCAGCAATTAAATCTCCTGTGCAGGTCTGGCATACATCAGACTAGCCTCTCCTTAACTCTCCTTAAGCAAAAGGCATTTTGTCAAGACATACTCAGGTTTACCATTTCCTAACTCAGACATCTCCTTTTGCACCTGCTTCGTGCCCTCTCATTTACCTTGACTGTTTTTGGAGTGATTCTGCACTCCAAAATTCTGCTTTACCTGTGTGGCCACCTCTCCCTGGCTGTTTGGACAGAGTGCCAGCGATGGGGAGTGCTGCAGTCTGCCACTGTCAGATGAAAGCGGAGGGTGGTGGTGGTGGAGGAATGATAAACAGAACTGCAGACATTTCATCCGCCTGCAGAATTCATGAGACCAGGTCAGCGTTTCTGCAGTGGGTCCCAGGTGCATGCCCCTCAAACCCAAATCCTAGATTGGGACACTTCGCATTTTATTTGCCCTAGGTTAAACAGAGTAAATTATGATATAAAGAATGTTCTTATGAGATGGCAGAGGCTGATGGATGTTTCCTGAGATGTGCATAAGAGTATGGTAAAGAGTAGAGCAGGTTCTAATGAGTTGGATGTGAACAGGAAAAGCATATAAAGAGAAATAGCAGTGACTTAAATGGCTCACCTGAGTTCAGCCGGCAGGACAGAAGCAGGAGGTTTGGTACCGCTGAAAGCGATATAATCAGAAGTAGAGGTGGTAGATTCTATAAAATTAGAATCATAATTGCCTGATTTTCCCCTGGATTAGGAAGAGTTTCTGCCACCTGCATTGAGTGATAATGAGAACATAAGAGCTTTCTGGATCGAGTCTAGCCTTCTGATCTCACATTGCCGACAGATGCTTATGGAAAGCCTGTAAGCAGGAGCTGAGCATCAGAGCATTCTCCTCCTGTGGTTTCCAGCAACTGGTATTATGGTTTACTTTGGTTAGGAGCAAAACTCAATTTATTTGTGCTGCTCTTGCAATATGTGTTAACAAAGCTGGGCATTTTAATACTTCCTGCGTGGAGCTGGGGCAGCATGTAAATTTTCTAACCAGGTATAGTCCCAATACAGTATCTTAAGACAAAGGGGGCTGATAGAATACTGCAAGTCATATTTGTTAAGTCTATACTCTCACGGGGAGAAATCATGAATTGTGGCAGGGAATGCTTTTACCTAGCAGAGTTTAGGGTCATTTTTCATTTGAATGGTTGGAGCCATTGGGGGATGTGGAAGGACAGAAATATTAAGCTAATAAATGGCCCCCAGTGCCTGGTATTGTACACATACTGCTTTGTTTAATGCCACGATTTATGGGAAATGGGAATAAAAAGGACATCGAAGGCCAGAAATGGGAAAGAGTTGTGGTTTTTGGTTTTTTCAGCCTAGGAAGCAAAAGCAACCATTTTAAAAGTGTGTGATAAGAAAACAAGGGATTCTTCAACTCATTTATTGGACTTATGAAACAAGGAGTGCCCAGCAAGCAAAGGCCAGGGGATCAGCACCTTTACACCTTTCAGGCCCCCTCCATGGAGCTTTAGGAGGGCACCGTCACTCAGTAAAAGTCTGATGTTGGCTCTGTCAGGAGCTGGGAGGAAGCACCTGATATACCCAGAAAGAAGATGAGGGAGTTGGGGCGTGGGGGTATTTCTACAGGTGGGCAGGGAGGAGACACCCATGATCACAGCGCAGTGAACGTCAAGCCATTCTTATGACCCGCCTTGCTCCATCAAGACACTTAGAATAATCCAGTGGTGTCTGGTGCCCATTGGGGCCAAATGCGGGGAGATCGACAGTTAAGTGGGGCCAGGGCCAATGACAGACAGAGCCCACTAACTCTAGTTTTGCCTCCTTCCTTCTGAGTTCTACAAGAGCAAAACGGAGAAGGAAGAGGAGGAAGCTGACGGGCCGTGCCACCTCTCGGGGCATTTGTAAGAAATAAGGTGAAGGCAGGCTGAGGTTGCCCTAACGCAGTGTTTCTCAACCAGTGTGCCTCCAGATGTTTTGGGACTACAACTCCCATCATCCCTAGCTAGCAAGACCAGTGGTCAGAAATGATGGGAGTTGTAGTCCCAAAACATCTGGAGGCACACTGGTTGAGAAACACTGCCCTAACGGACCAGTCTCCACTGGAATAATCTTGGGAATGCTTGTTCTCTTATTTGGCAAGCTTCAGGAGGCGCTGGATGTCAGGCTCGATGTTGGTGGTGAGGAATCGGGGGCTGTAGCGCTTGAAAGGCTCGCCTTCGGGCCCCACCAGGAACTTCTCAAAGTTCCAGGAGATGTCATGGCGGTGCACCGGGCTCCAAATGATGAACTTAGGCTCCATCATGAAACAGGAAGGGTTGTCATCTGGGTAAGGAAGTTTGTCCTTCAAGTAGGCAAAGACGGAGTGGGTGTTCTTGCCGTTCACCTCGCATTTCTGGCAAAGGGTAAAGTTGGGTTCGAATCCGGACCCAGGCCGCACATACTTCAGGCTGTTGAGGATCTCTTCATTCGTGCAGTTCTCCTGATGGAGAGAAGTGGGAAGCACAATGAACATTGGGATGCCCTGTACAGATCAAGCTCAGTCTATTCCCTGCTGCACTTAGCGGAACCAGCAGAGCACTTTGGACGCAATCTTGCTTTGGTTCCTGCTATGCTCAAATGCATGGCTGGTTTGACTTATGTGAAAGGGTCTTCCTTGCAGGGGCTGAAGCTCATACAAGAGGATATTGCACAACATTCTGGGGCAGGCTCCCTAGAACAGATGTAAGAAACAAGGACTCTCGTTGCTTTCAAGGCAAGAGTTTCATATATGTGTTTATAAGCAATAATTGGTTTCAAATCATCTTACTGACAGTAAGAGCTGTTCGACAGTGGAATTTGCTGCCAAGGAGTGTGGTGGAGTCTCCTTCTTTGGGGGTCTTTAAGCAGAGGCTTGGCAGCCATCTGTCAGGAATGCTTTGATGGTGTTTCCTGCTTGGCAGGGGGTTGGACTGGATGGCCCTTGTGGTCTCTTCCAACTCTATGATTCATTTTGACCGGTGAGATGATTTTCCTGTTCTTTTAGCATATTGCAGTATCCCCCTCCCACAGATGCTACTAGACTCTAGAAGTATTTCTGGAATTGTAGAATACTGACTCTCAAGTTGGCTGGATTCTGTCAAGTGCTACGTGCAGTGAACTTTTTTTTTAAAAAAAAGTCTTTTGTTTTCAAACCTTCTTATATGGATCCTATCTGGGGTGACGAGGAGTGTGGGTTGCATGTGTGGCAGAGGAGCGGCTTGCCCCTCTGCAGCATGAGGCCACCAGATGATTGGCCAAGAGTGACTGTGGCTCGGGGGGGGGGGGATAACTAGTTATCTCTATTCTAGGGTGTTAGGTTTCCACAACTGGAAATAAGTGTGGTGCATTTGTGGTTCAGTGCCAAGAATATTTTCTCCTTGGGTAGGCTGGCCAATGGCATTTGTTTTATATTCAGGTCCTTTGTGTTCAGTGTTTGGCACTGAGGAAGGAGCTGCCTGCTGGAGACAGCACAGAGACAGTTTGAGAGTGTTGATTGGCAATGACCTTAGGTCTTTCTCAGTTCTGTCATTCTAATCAGGGCTACCTATTTTAGGTTTGCAATTTATAGAGCAATCCTGTGCCTGTTTACTCAGCAGGAATTCCTTGTTCAGGGGGATTTACACTCAAGTAGCAGCAGCCTTGGCGAGACAAACGGTCCTGTTGCAAATTGCTCCCATGTCTGCAAACATCCTTACAAAATCCTCATAGCTGGCTGCTAGACTGATGAGAGCTACTTCTACCATCTTCTCTGCTGCCTGCAGTGAAAGGGACTCGTGTTTAGTGTGCTAGCGCAAGCAAAGCAAAGTTTATCCCAGTACAAACAAGTGACGATGAGTAATTTCCTTCCTGGGCACCTGGCATGATGGGCAACAGAAATCTTCATATGGATTAAGGGCAAGCTCAGGAACTGATGCAAGTGCCAGGATGACAAATGGTGACCGAATTAAACTCTTGACTGATCCCTAATGAAAAAATAGATGCCTACAATGAAGCAGCTAAAAAAAACTGAAAAAGTAAAAATAAATAAATCAGTGTATCTAAGTTGATAGCAGAAGAAAGTATAAGTCAATCTTCGGATGGTACACACCTTCTTGAATCAAGCATTCCCCCCCCTTTTTAAAAAGGAAAATGGCCTTTAATATTTATAATGCAGAAGATTGGAAATCTAAATATAACATAAGTGATTGTATGAGCTTTTGTTACTGTTTATTAGTTTTTATAATTGCATTTTTTGTAATAGTAAGTTTAAACTGTTTTTAACACCACCCTGAGACTGTAGGGTGGGTAGAGTGTCATAAATGAAATAATAATAGGAATAGTAAAGACAATGTAACTGGCATAGATAATAATGGCTTTCTGGAATCATGGAGTGACCCAGTTTCCTCTAGCAGAGCTACACTTCCCTAAACCCTTAACAAACTACAGTTCCCATGATTCTTTGGGAGAAGTCATGTGCTTTAAATGTATGATGTGTACACAGACATTTTCTTATAAATTTCTACATTTTTGCTCCAAATAAAGCCTTTGTGATGCCTTTAAAAGTGACAATATTATAGGGTCATAAATATGCTAAATTACATGTGCATCTCTTAACAGGAGAGCCAGAATAAGTCTCAATTTATAGCAGTTGAATTGTTTGAATTGAATTTGAATTTTATTCACCTGGCACTTTGCTGCTCTCTTCTCCTGAGAATCCTGCAGGATTGAACAGTTATTCAGAAGTCACAGTCCAGAACTCTTTCAGATAAGTAAAATTATCCCTCCTACGCAATACACATGTATCTTGACCCTCCTGTGTGTAATATCTGCTTGGGAGCAAAGCCCCATTAAATTAACAGGAGCTGCAATCCCTCACTTCTCAAACCAGTGCGTATAGGATCCACAAAGAAATAATGATAGTGTATTGAAGAGAATGGGCTTACTTGATGGAGGAGCTGTAGCTCAGCAGAAGAGCATCTGCGTTGCATGCAAAAGGTCCCAGGTTCAATCCCTGGCATCTCCAGGTAGGGCTGGGAAACACCTGTCTAAAGATTTGGACTGCCGCCATGCCACCAGTCAGTGTCAACAATACTGAGCCAGATGGTCTGACTTTGTATAAGGCTGAGAGATGGAGCCATCTTTTGCCAGTCAAGGCTGGCCAAAGAGAGAATGAACCAGGTCACTTACCTGGTAGCCAAACTGGTTGCAAGGGAAACCCAGCACAACCAACCGTCGAGGGTATTTGCTCTGCAGCTGGTTCATCTGGGTGTAATCCCTCACCGTTGTGCCTCAGAGGGAGGCCACGTTTTCTATCAAGACCACCCTCCCTCTGAAGTTGTTGAAATCCACCTTCTCCCCTTGGAGGTCGGTGGCGTTGAGATCGTAGAAAGATTTGGCTATGGGAGTCATCATGGCTGCAAGCAACAGGGTAGCAGTGAGCCCCTTGCAGATACAGTGACTTGCTTAAAATGCTCCTCTGTGGGTTCACGCGATTGGCTGCACCCAGGTCCTGCTGGGATGGGCGGAAAGTGGAGCCAATGCCTGTTATTGATCCACCTCTTCACTGATTCGGAACAAAAGGCGCAGGTCAGGCCACGGTGTGTTCCATTGCAAGCATGTAGCTCAGGAAGGATATCCAAGCCACGGTGATACTTAGGCCAGCTCTCAATAATTCATGTTGCTTAAGACAAAGGAGTTTGCCTCGGAGAATGCCAGTGTGATCCTCAGGAGTAAGTCCCAGTGTGCTCAGTGGAGCTTATTCCCTCGAAAACGTGCTTAGCATTGCAGCCTGGGCTGGGAGGGCAAGAATTGAAAATGCAGCGGCTTGTTGCTTTTGTAGTAGCACTTCGGGATCATTAACAGAGGTCAGGACATAGTTAGGCTGGGCAAAACTATATAGGCTTGGTGCTGTATAAGTTCATTATGCAGAGTTCTCTGTGGAGCCCAGTGAAGGCACATTTGCAGTACAATATCAGAGTGTGAAAAATTGATGTGTTGTAAGAAATTGCTGCTGTTTTGAACCATTTATAGCAGGGCCTGATACCGTAATTGTTTCCTGTTGAATCTGCAACAAAGTGTTGCTGCGTGGAGTGCTTCTCTTCTGGGTTCCAGACACTCCATCTCTCCCACAGTTTTCCATCCCCACCCCCAACAGCCTATGAGCATGTCCACTGAGGTGTAGTGTGTGTGTTTTGAGTAATGTCTGCGTTTAGAGCAGTGGTTCCCAATTAGCTAATTACTGAGGACCTCCTATTTTTTCAAAAGCCAAGCCACGGACCCTTTTGAAAATTTTGTAGTGTAGCTAGGGAGCAGGGGGGCGGGAATCCCGGGTGGCACTTACATTGGGGGTGGCATGCCAGATCCTAAGGTGAAGAGCAAGTCCAGGCACCCCAGAGCCCGGTGCGCTGCTCCCGAAAGCAGCATAGCCTGGGGCTGGGCTCTTAGTGCGCTGAGCTGCTGCATCTCCCCCCACCCACCCAGCCTCCAAATAGCAGCTGAGAAGGATGCAACTGGCATGCACTGGCACCGGGAGTGGGGCTGGGCCTGCAGTGTGCCCAAGCCATGGCATCTCTCCTGGGAGTGAAAAAGCAGCATGGGGCTGGCATCCGCCTGCCACCTCCCCCTCAGCTGCCCTCCAGCAGGAGGGTGACTGTGAGTGACTGCAGGGTATCAGAGCTGCCTGTTTTCGCAGGCAGTGGTTGGCTGGCGCATGCACACTGCATCCTACTCAGCGGCCCTCCACGTGGAGGGCGCTGGGAGGGACACAGTTCTGGCAACTTGCCCCACCCCGGGGGCTTGCTACGCTGCTAACTCTATGGTAGTGACCTCTGCAAAGCAATTTTTTTTTAACAATTATGGGGTGGTAGCCCTTAGTAAGCAGAGGATTGTTGTTGTTTAGTCATGTCCGACTCTTCGTGACCCCATGGACCACAGCATGCCAGGCACTCCTGTCTTCCACTGCCTCCTGCAGAGGATTTTAAAGGTAAAGGTAAAGGTAAAGGGACCCCTGACCATTAGGTCCAGTCGTGACCAACTCTGGGGTTGCGCGCTCATCTCGTATTATTGGCCGAGGGAGCCGGCGTACAGCATCCAGGTCATGTGGCCAGCATGACAAAGCCGCTTCTGGCAAACCAGAGCAGCACATGGAAACGCCGTTTACTTTCCCGCTGTAGCGGTTCCTATTTATCTACTTGCATTTTGACGTGCTTTCGTATACTTAAAAAAACAAACTTGGGCTGAGCAATATCTCATTTTCAACATTGTGATATATCAGCAGCTAAACACGGTGATATTCTGAAATATCACAAGGTCTGAAATTGGGGATCAGGCGTGGGGATAAGGGAAAGAGCATTCATGGAGATTGGGCAGGTGGGGTGGGTGCAGATCAGGCGTGGGGATGAGGGGAAGAACAGCTGCAGAGATCGAATGGGTAGGGGGAGGAAAGGAAGCAGAGTCACCTCCACTGCATGGGTTGAGTGGGAGGGGGAGGGGATGGGGATCAAGCTGCCACTGTGGCTGCTGCTTTCCTGCTGACTTAAAAAAGCTGTTCCGCCTCACTCAGTGCCAGGGGAAGGTAGTGCCATGGTGCCTTGAAGCGAAGGCAATCACCTTTCCTGTTTTCCCTCAGCATGAGGGAAGGCAGCTCAAATCAGTAGCAATATCATGCTAGGAGCGATATATTGCTGTGAATTGCCAGGTCAAAATCGTTATCATGGTGTGATTTCAAAACCAATATAACTGATTTGTAAGAAAGACTGTACAACCTGAAAAAAAGAGACAAGGCATGTACTTTTGTAAACCAAGAAAATCTTTAATTAAAATATTTTTTTAATTTAAAAAAACCAGTTTTGGCCAATATATTGAAAAATCACACGGCACTAAAACAGACCATAAAATTTGTGATATTACCATGCAAAAATGACCAAAAAATAATTGGGGGGGAGCAAGGGATGGGGCCATGGACCCCCTGGGTGCATTCTGCGGACCCCCAGGGGTCCCCGGACCTCTAATTGGTAACCACTTGTTTAAAGAAAGGAAAATCAACCAGTCTTTTTGGAATAATAAGCTGCATCCAAACGTAAGTTTTATAAGACTTAGAATCATAGAGTTGGAAGAGACCACAAGGGCCATCCAGTCCAACCCCCTGCCAAGCAGGAAACACCATCAAAGCATTCTTGACATATGCCTGTCAAGCCTCTGCTTAAAGACCTCCAAAGAAGGAGACTCCACCACACTTCTTGGCAGCAAATTCCACTGTTGAAAAGCTCTTACTGGCAGGAAGTTCTTCCTAATGTTTAGGTGGAATCTTCTTTCTTGTAGTTTGAATCCATTGCTCCGTGTCTGCTTCTCTGAAGCAGCAGAAAACAACCTTTCTCCCTCCTCTATATGACATCCTTTTATATATTTGAATAGGTAGAGGGAGCACTATGCGGAGTGTCTGAAGCAAGCAGGAATTAGCATTGGAAGCCATGTGTCATGTCTTCTTTTTCTTTCTGAACCACCTCTCTGAGGTGTACTATTGAGATAGTCCATTTGATACAGTCTGCTGAAGATGTCTATGAAAGGGCCCCAGATAACAGTCACATTTGTCAGCCTTCCTGCAGCTGATGATACAGTTAATCACCACTCTCTCCCTATTCAAACGCTAATGATGATGAAGAACCTGCGTTTTGCAGATAGAACAAATACTGGGGGAGGAAGCAGCAGATTCTTTCTGAGCCTTTATGGCAAAAAGGAGCCATTGAAGTTGACTGCAAATTGGTCTCCCACAAGGCAACAGACTGGCAACTGGGCTAGTGAATTGACCCAACTCGGTAAGGACTACTAGCCTTTTCCTTGATGCTTATAATTACCAGGATAACTATCTATCAAAAGTAATAACTCTGCATTTGAAAGGGTGTGCAAACTGCCCCTTTGGACATACTGAGGGCACACACACAGTGTATGGTATATCATTCAGCTAAGCATAACGGATTAAAAAATATATTGTGAAGTAACAAGCTTTGCTATCTTGTTATGCGAGCAAAGAACATTTCCCCACATATATTCCATATGCAATTTGTATTGCTACAGGATTGAATAAATGAGCTGGGCTGGGGGTGGTTTCCAATTCTTTGATTGTAAAGAGAGGCTAATTGGGTGCTTCAGACCTGGCAGAGTAGATACAGTTTAGCAGATCCCCATACAGTAGTTAGTGAATTGCAAGCCAATGGCTCTTAATGGGTGTCTGCATTAATGGTTGGCAGAGATCAAAATGGGTTGCTCTTTTCCTTTCCTTTTCCAGCTTTCTCGATGTAAAGGGTAAAGGGACCCCTGACCATTAAGTCCAGTCGTGGATGACTCTGGGGTTGCAGCGCTCATCTCGCTTTACTGGCCGAGGGAGCTGGCATTTTGTCCACAGTTTTTCCAGGTCATGTGGCCAGCATGACTAAGCTGCTTCTGGCAAACCAGAGCAGCGCACAGAAACACCGTTTACCTTCCCGCCGGAGCGGTACCTATTTATCTACTTGCACTTTGACGTGCTTTCGAACTGCTAGGTGGGCAGGAGCTGGGACCGAAAAACTGGAGCTCACCCTGTTGCAGGGATTTGAACCGCCAACCTTCTGATCAGCAAGCCCTAGGCTTTGTGGTTTAGACCACAGCGCCACCCGCTGTGGTGTTCTCTATATATGCAGGAACAAATAAGACAAGAGAGCTTGGGAGAGTCTGAGAGCTCAGCCTGGACTCTGCAAATAGTATCCCTACCTGCTGCAGGCTCTCTGTAGGCACCATGTGGGTGCAGCATTAATATTGCTTGACACTGGTGTCACTTGCTTACCTGGATGGGGAGGGAACAAGACGTTTGGGGCCATGCAGTTGCACCACTGGGAACATCAGATTGGCTGGTGGTCAGCCCATAGCTCTGGCCTCACCATTGTCCCGCCCCAGCCCCAACCAGGTAAGCAGCAGCAACATCGGTGTCAGAAGGGGCAGTTTCACCCACCACAAACATGGCTGGGGTACAGTGAACTTCAGTATTTGTTGGAGTGGTTTAACTCTGTATCTATGCTCAACACATATGTTTGCAAATAAGAACAAGTATTATTACAAAACAATGGCATGCCTCCAGTACCCTCGTCCCAAAATGAGGCCCGGCCCAGTTAAGGACAACCCCCCTGAAACGTCTCATGGTTCAATGAAGTAGGGGTGTGCATAACAATATTTATCACGTCTTGTGTCAACCTAGAATAGATGCAAACCTTTCCCATAATAGTTTTTTTATTGACTGCTGAGGTCTGTTCTGAGAATTATAGCAGTGTTTTGAAAGGAAAAAAGAAAAATTACTTCCACTGCTGCAATGCACGTCCCCTTTCCAAAAACAGCTTGATAATGAAAACCTCTAATGAGAATCCTGCTTCTCCTGCCACGAGGAGGAGCAGGCTGAATTATTAACAGCTGGATCAGATTCCCTGTAAGCTCAAGTAGAGGAAGCTGGGGCATGTAACCAAAGTACAGAGATCAGATAATTTTCTGTAGCAGAGGAGGGAAGGGATACAGGGCCACTCCACCAGCACAGCTCAGACACCAGCAGCTCCTTCTTGGCTCCTTCCAGTAAAGTGTATCTATCCTAGCTGGCCCTTAGAAGAACGGGTACTTGAGCTTGCTTATTTCCTTCTCCCTCCTGATCAATTTTCATTTTGTGTTGTGCCTTTTAGAGTGTAAGCTTGAGGGCAGGGATTGTCTTGTTTTTATGGATCTGCAAGATGCGCTCTGGGAGCTTATTATTACTATTTTGCTGATAGCAGAGTAATAATAAAAAAGAATATAGGATGGAGGATCTATCTTAATGCAAGTTACCTCAGTGCCTCAGCAAAGCAGGCTAAGGATATGAAAAGCACAAAGAGCTGTTTTGTCTGACTCCAAACAGCTACATCAACCATGTGAAATCTGTCTATACTACAGACTACAAAACCAGATTCACATACCCCCTGCCTGAATTGAATGCATCAAATAGGGCAGACAGCAATACAGGCTTAGGGCCAGCTCAACATTCTTGTCTACACCTAGCTAAAACATAGCCTAAGAGCCGGCTGGGTGAGGCCAAAGGCCCATCCTGTTCTCACACTAGCCAACCAGATGCCTATAGGAAGCCCATGCACAGGTCCTGAGTGTTATGGGATTCTTCCCACTTGCGATTCCCTGCAGCTGGTATTCAAAGGCACATTGCCTCCACCAGAGGAGGTAGAACATCCACTGTCCAACAGCAGATGAAGCTACTGTAGGAAAACCTACAACATGCTTTCACTCTATTGAGAGAATATGGGGTGTGGAGGAAAAACTGGATGATGACTTGTTTGCTCTTCCTTCCTCTAAATTTGTAGTGTTGCAGGATTTAAAGATAGAGAGAGATAGGGTTTAACAACATGCCATTATGCTGCGCCATCTGTTCGAAAACATCTAAGCCGTGGTTCTCCTGTGGACCCAAAACTTCCATCACCCCTGGAGACTGACTATGCAGACTAGGGCCCAAAAGGTGTTCAGAAACATATAGACTAGATTCCCCACCCGAGTACAGTGGTACCTTGACTTACGAACGACTCGACAACTGAATTTGTCGACTTACAAATGGGGGTAATAACCACACGCTTACGAATGTCTTGACATCCCCAAAAAACCGCGGCGGTTTTACATAGGGATTTTTCAACTTATGAATTTTTAGATAGGGTTGCTTCGACTTACGAATTTTTCCCTTTCCAATGCATTCCTATGGGAAATCGCGTTTCCAATGGTGTTTTTCGGCTTACGAATTTTTCAACTTACGAAGGTGCCTTTGGAACGGATTAAATTTGTAAGTCGAAGCACCACTGTAAATTGATGCAGAGAGTAGCAGGTAGCTTGAGCTCTTTCAGTCTCCTTTTGAAGGAGGTATTTTATATTCCTCGCCACAGTACAAAAATAGCTGCAAATACATATATTGTTAACTCCAGGACTCTGCCAATTCCAGGTGGTCCCATGTGGGCAGAACTAATCCTTGCTTGTCACAATTTTTCTGGACAAAAGCTGGTTGCACTGGTGCATGTGCCAAGCTACATCCGTTCCACCCCCGGTTTGCTTCTTTGGCTCCTTTCTTGTGCAACTGAGCTGGTTTGCAGCATGAATTAAACATACCTCTATTCTGAATGTGTTCTCTACATAGGGAAGCGTTTGCTGTTTGACCTCCTGGATTTCACTTCAAGTGAGATTCTTAGCAGCAACACAGCTTCTTCGTTGCAGAGGACCGGGTTAGCCACCCAGCAAGGAACTAAAGCAACCACCAACCACTTTGAGAATCTTTATTTTTGTAAAGATCTTTCTTGTTTAAAACCATTACAATGACAGGTCATACAAGGAAACCCAGTCAGAGTGCAAAGTCCACAAATTACAGACACAGCAGAGGATTCAGAAAGTTCTAAGTTTGGCTGGATCCCATGACAAGTTTATATGCAACGGTTTCCGCTACAGACAGAATGATCCGTGACTCAACAGGACGGAGGGAGCCTCAGAATACTGAAGAGTACTAGATTCCCAGACTCATCCTCCCTTCCCCAAGCACTGGCCTGAAACCAAGAAGCACTTTGTGGCCTCCTGAGAGCACCACTCCAATCTGCACAGAGAAAAATCAGCATTGATTAGGGAGCTTTTCTTGCACTGAGTTGTCTTAATGACCCAGAATGCACACTATTAGCGTGGCTCATTTTGCTCAGTGTTGTGGAGCCAGAGGCTTCGTCAACCACTTGTTTGTGAGTTCAACCCAGTAAGAGGCCATTGCTGACTCTACATAATAAGGACTCCAGCTAATGCCATAAGCAGGGCAAAGAGCTTCTCACCTGCTCCCCTTTCTGGTCTTGTGTGTTGTGAAGATTACATTGGAGTCTAGTTTGTGCGTTATAGTTAACAGCATCAGCAGCCCAGCTTCTATTATATTGGTGGGATGTGGTCTTAGATCCTAGTTGGAGCAAGCGGCGCTGATGTGATGCTGAATTGCAGCAGGCAAGGAAGAGCTACAGTGGGGACATCTCTTTCAGCCCTCCTAGCTTGCAGAGCCAGAGATACTGGGAAGCCTCCTGTGCTCATTTCAGGAACAGAATGACATTCCTTCCAGACAGACCACCTTGAGGGCAGCTCTAGCAACAGAGCTTTAAAGAACAGAGTGCAAGAGACAGCCAGGTACCAGCTAAGACAACCACTCTCTGCAGGCAGCTAGCTAGCCACTGTTTTTTGTTTCCCAGTTGCACTGAGAACATGCCAAGTGAGTTATTCCAAGTTTCTCATCACACACATGTCTTAGCATGGCAGTTCTGCATGCTGCCACAGGCCTTCCACACTGTAAGTTTAAGTGGTCGTGCAAACCTGCTTTCTGCACTCACAGCATGCCCATTCACCTTGGGTGCAGTGCAATCCTGTCAGAAAACAAGAGTGGGTGGTGGGGGTGGGGAGAGAAGACAACACAGGCCACATAGACTCTCTGTGCAAGGATTGGCCCTCAGTCTTCATTCCAACCTCCTAACAAGCTAGGCAGACCAAAGCCAGTGAAAGCCAACAAGGCCTCAACCAGTCAGCACAACAGAGTTTGGGCTTACAAAAAAGCTCTTCCTTTGCTGTGGCCGACCCATTTCCCTCAGTCTCTACATGCCTTCTCTCTCAGGGCAAAGATGCCTAGTTCCCCACCTGCACAAGTCCTCATTTCATTGCATTTCCACCTGTTCTTACAGAATTTGGGTCCTACTACATCATGGCTGGGAGGAAGCTTTGGTCCTCCAGGTGTTGTTTGATTCCAGCTCCCCTCACACCATCACAGCCAGCACGGCCCTTAGGTCAGGGACGGTGGGAGTTGTAGTTCAAAAACTAAACAGGCTACCAGCTACGTGTGTCTCTTATTAGTGTCTACAATATCTCCAGCTTCACACTAGGTCTTGCAGGAAGCGGTCCCTTGTGGTCAAGCCGTTTCGTGCCTCTTTCTTCCCAGACCCTGGGACTGGGGTCTTCCCAGGGGACTGTGGCTACAGGAGAGCTGCTCCTGCCAACAGCAGGCACTGTGTGTAGAACTTCACTGTTTCCCCCTTACATTTCCAGTGGCTTGATACCTGTTCAAACCCACCCAGCACAAAGAAAGAGGTAAAACTGGTGGTTTTGAGAGTGGAGACTTTTTTTGGAAAAGCAAGGCACCCTTGCTTTCAGAACAAGCATCACAGTGCAGCCAACTTCATTCCCGCTACATGCTACTCCCCTTCCTCTTCTTCACCGGGTAAAAAGATTTTTCATCTGCTCCGAGAGAGAAAGTCAACAACCAACTGGAAGAGGAAGAGGGGAAATGAGCAGGGAAATGTAAATCAGTCTGCTCTCTGGTATGACCTGGCTAGGGAAGGGCAGATCATCACATTTTCTATCACTCAAATGGATTGTGCCTAAGCCCCACCCCCTCCACCAAAGGCAGCCTCTCTAGGCAGCAGGAGGACTTATGCACCACCATCCCACCCAGAAAGCCTCTGGTTGACACCCACCCTTTCTAGATCTGCAAATGTAGCCCATTGCTGGCACATACATAGGAAGGGAAAGGAGTCTTAGCCTCCCCAAGGTGTTGGCACGCAGGGAGCAGCTACTCTGGAGCAGGCAGGCGCATATAGATTAGAATTACCATGGCATGCTGCCAAGTGTCTTTAGGCCTCCCCCACCAAGCATGTCAAGGTGAGAGGGGGATGCTGGTACAACATGCAGGCAGGCAGGCTGGTTTCAGTTTGCTCGGATCAAGCCATGTTAAGCAGCACATGGCAAAAGAACCAAATAAATTGGATACCCTGGAATCTACCAGGCTGAGCTTCCAAGGAAATTCCTTCTGTGGAGGAACTTCTAAAAAGAGCCCACGAAAGGGTCTTGAGCAACCTCTTACAGGTTGGACCTCAAGAGTGAGAAGAAACAAATGAGGGGAGGCTCTATGCACAGATTACAGTGTGTTTCCGTATCAGCGCTTTGGTGAATAGTTGGGAAAGTCATTCCAAGTTCTACACAGGTGACACACAGATAGGGTGGGCTCTCTGCCTCCATTGGTGCAGGGATATAAGCTAAGCGGGTGCCTGATGTACCTGCACCACCAAAGATACCCAAGGGGAGCCAAGCGAAGATGCCCTACAAAATTTTCGAGTAAATGTAGAAGGCAAGGATTTTGCTTGGTGTGCAACACAAGGCTCCAAGAAGTTACAAAACAGGAGACTAGTTTGGCCCAGGAAGAAGCAAACATTCTTTGCAACTGGTAAGGCGAGTCTGAATTTAAAGCCCCAAATTTCCATCATCTTACCCCTTTCCCAGCAGGGCTAGACTCTTGCTGCTCCCAGCAGCTTACACTTAGCAGGGCAAGAGATGCCGCTGCGCACTTTGGAACAAGCCCCAATTTGGCGAGGTGCCGTGATGAGAGGTTGTTTTTTCAAAACAACAACCTCCAGGCAGCCAGGTATGTACAAGACACTGTATCCAACACAGCCGCAAAGCCCCAACCCTGCACAAAGCTGTGCAGGAATTGGGGCAGATGCTGAAATGGCAAGGCAATGTATGGGTGGAGGGGGGGTGGCGGGCAGATACAAACGGACAAGCCTTCAGCAGGCCTGCTATTGAGGGTGTGCAAGCAAACGGTCTGTCTGGAGGAGAGTGAAGGAAGCGGGACATTCCTCCCTCCTTGAGCGCCCTGTTCTCAGAGGACAGGCCTAGTTGCAGCCAGGCACAGAACCCAACCGGCTCAGCTGCCCCCTGGAAAAGGGCAAGGCTGCAGAGCACCTGGAGGTTGAGAGGCTGCTGAATAGGCCTCGGCTGCTGCGATCGCCAACCACAGCTCTTCCGCAAAGGTGGCGGGGTGATGTTCTGCGTATTGTGAGCCCCCCCCAAAGAGAGATTTGGATCCAGGGAGTTTGGGGGAACAACAGAAATCACCAATCAAGGAGAAACACCAGGAAATCCATAGAGGATCCAGCAGGGCAGAGAGTGGGCAGGCAGGCAGGCAACCAGAGACCAAAGAGATGGAGCCCTCTCTAGGTGGCAGCCTCTCTGCCTGCACTGGGGGACAGAAGAAAAGGAAGAGCACTGGGAGGCTTTCAGCACCAGCAGGTCTTGGGGGAGTGCTCTGTGCCCTCTGGCTTGCTTGCCTCTTCCTCCAGCTCAACCAGGTTCAGTTCATCAGTCGCATACGTGCGGAGTCCATCCAGCTCCTTCTTGTGGGCCTGCAGGACCAGCTCTGTCAGACGAGTGAAAGACTGAAAGAGATGAGGGTTGGGTTTTTTTTTTAAAAAAAGTGGGGTTTAGTACATAGCTTCAGATCAGCAAACAAGTCCACACAAGTTACTAGTCCACAACGTATTTACTAGAGTGCTTGGGTGCACATGTCTAAATGTTTAAGACATTTAAGGTACTTTTTTTAAAAAAAGACTACTTCTCAAACTTTCAGTTTGCAATTTTTATTTGCTACATGCATGTGTCAATTTACAATCCAGTTTTAAGCAGGAGAGTTACATGCATGCTTAAATATGCCCCACTGAGATCAACAGTGGGCTCCTGCTCCATCTATGTGTGAGTTTTGACACTAACTGCTAACATTATAACACATAGGGGCGTATCCAACGGACTCTATTTTCGCCAATTCTGCTGCCCACTGTAGTCCACTGCAAAGCCACTCTTGAGGGTATAGAGACCATCCAGAACAGGTATGGGATATGGCAAGAAAGGCTACAGTAGATGGGTGTGTGTGAATCCAGATACACCACCGTACGTAAGTGTGAGTACTTCTGAGATTAAATAAAATATATATGCTACATTTGCAACAATATATAGTGCAACATTGTTTTCTCTCCCAAAGGTGAGGTGCCTACTGGCTGCTATGGTCAAAAACTACAGGTGAGACCAAGGATTTTCCACCATGGTCTCTCTTTTGTTCTGTATCTCCACTTGCTCTGCAAAGGTGATACACTGGCTGCAAAGCACCAGACACCTGGATGTTCCATATGCAAAGTTCTTACCTCTTTGATGTTTAAGTTGGTGCAAGCACTTGTTTCATAGAAATCCATGCCATACTCCTTGGCCAGCTGGAAGACAGAAGTTCCGACAGCTTTACATACAGGTATAATAGTGACTGTCAACAGATTGTACAGATAGATCTGAAGAAACTAGAACATTCTTACATCACCACCTCAAAGACTGAGAAGATAACTTGTATTATTATTATTATTTTAAAAACAGGCTAGGTAACATTTGAAGTTTCTGAATTGGGAAAAAGAGCACTGTTACAGGCATAGCGTGTCTCTCTGATTAACCAGGGCTGGAAAAACTAGTAGAATGAAGTCCAGCTCCATACCCCAGTGCCACCTCTAATATAAACCCAGGAACACTGCAAAACAAAGCTTGTCTGTGCCAGAAGGAAACCAGCTCCCAGAACCCATTTCCACAAGTTCCTGGACCTTGACAAAATTTAACTGCTCCTACCATCTAGTTTTCTAGATCAGACTCTGCCCTGGTTCACACCCACAGCAGATGAGGCAATCAACCTGTTCCTGTCTATACCAGACTATGTGGGGGGGCTCACACAACTGCATGTGTTTCTGAACAACAACAACAGCGGAACCTATCATATAGCAAGAAGGGTTCCCGACAATGCCATTGTCTTATATAGAGGAATTCGGTTGTGGAGGTGTATGGGCCAAGATCCAAGCACAATGAAAGCAGAACTCACTGCACCGCCAAAGTTAAAACAGATTTAAAAAATGGAGAAGCCCAGACCACATTGTTATTTACAAGGCTGAGTGAACAGAATCAGCTCAGTGGCAGAGCACCTGCTTTGTAGATGGTCTGACCCACCTGGCACTGTCAGTTTTACTATATCATCTGCTATGAGTGAGGCTTAGGTCTCAAAGGAGAACAACTAGCAGCTACCCAAGATGCTTACCTGGAGGCCTTGCTCTTTGCCTACTTGCCTCTTCTCCTCCTCGTCTGCTTTATTCCCAATAAGGATCTTCTGGACGCCATCTGGGGCATACTGGAGAGAAGGGAGAGACTTTAGCCCATCCCAATCAGCATAGATTAGAAGCAGCATGCAGTAGTTAAAAACTGAGCTGTACGGCACTATTCAGACTTGGGATTGTCAAATGTACCATTCCTGTTGCCTTTTAACTGTTGCACAGGGCAGAGAATTTTCATAGCAATTGGCTTCTTCCCCCACTGCAACACAAACATCTGGAAAATGGCACCGCCCAACACATTTCTGATCTTAACAAAGCAATTAAAAGAATCACAGGATGGTCTTACAGAAAACAGAGCTTCCACAGACCAAAGCCAATCAAAGAAAAAGGGCAGCTAGAAAATCCCCCCAAACCCAGGGGCCAACAGAGTTGATTGCACATGCCCAACAGCATCTTCTTCAGTCCAAACCTGTTCATCTCGCTGTTAAGTTCACTGCAAAAGCAGATTACTTCAGTGCCAGTTGTGGCAGAGTGTTAAGAGTCACCATGTAAAAATATGCAACACCTTCACCAGCCCAGTGCCTCCAGGTGTTCTGGACCACAACTCTCATCAGCCCCAGGACTGGCTAAAGCTGATGGGAGTTGTAGTCTCAACACATTTGGAGGGCACCAACCTGGCAAAGGCTAATCTATAAAAAATTCCCTAACAGTGTAAAGGCAGAAAGTATGTGCACAAGGACACAAAGTTAGCACTCTGGCAGTATCCAAGATGCCTCCATCAGTTATTCAACAGCAGTGTATTTTATTTATTATTACATTTATATAGCCACTTATCAATAAATATTCACTGGATGTTTTACATGCAAAACAATATAATAGTTATTATCAAAAAAATAAACAGCAGCCTTTTGTGGCAGCAGAGATGGCATAATACAGCTCAGATTTAAAACACGGTTAAGGTTTATTAGATGTTCCTCTAGTTCCTGCATAATCTTCTAGTTAGCACTTGCTAAATACTGAGGAGCTTACACAAGGTAGAAGCCCTTTCACAGGAAATAAGGACACCCCAATAGTGTTATGCCTTTTTCAAGGACATCCGGATTGTCTGTTGAATTCCCAAGGCTATTTTAATCCTACAATCTCTAGATAAACCAAGCACCTAAGCCAAACGTGCTATTTCTCTGTTTGAACAAGGCTTCTCAAGACAAGAGAGTGCATGTATATATATATATACACACAGACCTTGAGCAGGAGCAGTTCATCCGATTTTGCCATGGCAACTTCTCCCACACTGGGGCCAACAGTCCCCAACAATAGGGGGAAGAAGAAGGGAGGCCCCCTTGCTTACCTCATCTACATCACTGGCCCATTTCATGATGTGCTGGTATGAGCGCTCACTGCTGATGTCGTACACCAAGAATATCCCCTGGGGAGAGAACCAGGTCAAGAAAACAGGATGGAGTATAACGTGCAACATAAACCCAAAGGTGAAATGACTTCTACTTAAAGGGAAGGTAGGTGTGTGTAATTGTTAATTTAATAGGACATTCCCTATGCACCCTCTGCCCAAGAATTATGCTGGAGGGTTGAAGAAGAGGAACTAGACATTTGGGGATTATTCTTTCTTCTGTCCTGTTAGATTCTGCATGCATCTGCATGTAGGCCAAACTCACTGTGAAACCTTCATGGCAGATGTGGCCTTTAACTACGACCGATAAACCAAAAGCATTCGTGTTTTGACAGTTGTTCCTACAAGATTGTTACAGAGCAGGCTGCCACCATGCTAGATAACAGACAACTGTTTAATGAATATGTCAGTCTTTCCCCCTGGGGACCTGGCTAATCAGTCTGCATTCCCTGCAGAAATACAGCAGGCTTCTTTGGCTGCAGTTTTACTGAACGCTCCTTATACGCTAGGCTTCATGTCTCAGAGATCTAGCACCACTATGGCTCAGGGCATCAAGTGGCAGGCAACAGGTGATCTCCAGGCAGCAGTCGGGGCAAAACATTTACCGTATTTTTCCGTCTATAAGACAAGGTTTTTTACCCAATTTTTTAGGTCTAAAAACGTGGGTCTTCTTATTCACAGAATATAGCACAGAATATATGCACAAATGGAGCTGCGCAAAGACACTGTACTGCGGTGCAACATTACACAGGAGGAGCTCGGCAATTGAAATAATATCCCACCTCCTGCGCCTTTAACATCAGTGAAACATCGCACCTTGCACTCCTCCTGTGCAACCTTGCGCCACCCGCACACAAATGGAGCCGTGCGAAGACGCCACACAGAAAAAACAGATCACACATGCAGCCACTGCCTGTAGGGCGGGCAGAGTGGGAGGAGGCAAGCAGACTGAGAATGTCCTGTGGGAAAGGCGCTGCCTCTCCAGTTGGCCGCAGCAATAGAAGATATCTCTCCCCTCCGCGCCTTTCCCGAAATTACTTTTGCCGAACAGGTCTGTGAGTGACTGGCTCTCTGAATCAACACGCTTGTTACTTTGGAACCACACGTTCTGGGGAATTATCAAGATGCAGACTTGCAGCTAGACCAGATGGATTAGTAGGAGGCAGAACTATCATTGCCTCTTTGCTCCAGTATCCTATGTGTGTAAGCTGATAGCTACAGCATATAGCAGAGACCTATTCAGTCTGCAATCTCCCATCTTTAAGCCGGGGCCAAAATCTGACCTGATGGCTAGAACATCCAACGTATTTTTATTTTTCCTCATCTCCTGCTTTGTGTACAGTTCTGGAGAATTTCAAAGCTTGCCAGTGTTTTGTGACATTCTGATAGGTCCTAAGAAAGGTATTGCACAAATGTGGATTTTTGGATTGCTTTCTCATGGGCCAACACCACTGCATTTTATGCACCAGTAACACTAAATTCCTAAAGTATGCAGATTGTCTTCAGCCCTTGAGGCCAGCTGGACTGCTGGCTTGCTGCCTTTCAATTTAGCTGAGGTTTAATGTTGGGACCCTTTCTGTGTTCCAGTGCTAACCTTTGTCAGCGTTAGCCCCAAAGTTGTGTGTGTCTCTGTCTGTCTCCAAGTAGGAACCTATGGTCTGGATTCAACTAAGTTGCTGCACTTGCGGAAGCTACTGCAACAAGATCCACTGGTGCAACAATACTACCCTTCCTCTCCCTGTGAACCCCCCCCCCCCCAAAAAAAATCTGCTTCGGAGGGTAGGGAGAACCCCAGAATGGGTGAAAGAGGGGAGATTCAATTCAGCAGGACGATCTCCTTAGCACGATGTTTAATTCTACTCAATATAAAAAAAATGGAGAGATTCCAGAGCTGTCCACCTCTGTCAGGCCACTTCCATGAATTTTGGTTACACTCTGCTTACATCTCTGGCAACAAATGAATTATGTCAGAGAAATAGCACCGAGGCAAATGCTGGGACAATTCCTGCAAAAGCCAGCTAGTCCTTTCCTGGTCTCTCCATGCTTTTTGTACTAAGTCTAGGAGAAAACAGTTTTACCTGGGCTCGCCTGTAGTACTGCTTCGTGATGGTCTGGTATCGCTCCTGACCTGCAGTGTCCCTGGAACAAAAGCAGACGTCTTTAGAGTTGCTCCAAGTTACACACAGACTGAGGGCCATGCACTGCAATTTTTATCCACATGATCCATCTGGACTGCAGCAGAGTTGGCGCTCACATGGACAAGGGAATTATTATCATCAGCTATTGGACTGTATCCAGCGCTGCCCATGAGCGAGTGGAAGAGACTTCTGCTTATGAAACAGGACTTCACCATCCTCTCCTACCTGCTGCAGCCCCTCAAAATCAGCACTGGAGCGTTGGGATAAGCTCCAGAGCAGATTTTGGCATGGGGAATGGGGGGGGGGAGAAGGGGCTGCAAGGAGAGGAAGGTGAAATCCTGTTGTGCAAGCTGAGGTCTCCTTGTGCAGTGTTGGGATTCTGCTAATCGTTTACAAAGTGCTTAGAATTTACTAAAGCACTGTCCAGAGATTAAAGAACAAAAGAGCCACTACCCACAGACTTACAAACTAAGATCCATGATGCAAGAGGGAAAAGGAAAAGTTGGGCATCAGTTCTTTAAGAGTTACATGGTAGTTCTTAGAGTGACTAGCTGGAACAGAAATAGTTCAGGGAGAAAAGGAGCCAAATGGTAACTGGCCTCAGCTGATGTAATGGACTGGGCCCCGTTATTCCAGATCGCCCTCTGCATTATGCAAAGTGAGCGATTGGATAGCCAGGAGCAGTTCTCATCATCATTACACAAATTCCTCCTCCTCACCCCTGCTAACGTAGCTGCCAAACACACTTCCTAACATGCAGCCTTGACTTTCTGCCACGTCAGAAGATGAACCCAAACTGTAGATTTGTGCTAAACTGCAGTCACGTCGTCATAAAGCATGATTAATTGTTGCTCTGCAGTATCATCTTATGACCGACTTGCTCTTTAATCCACAAATGGTCATCGTCACTAATATTGTCACAGTACAGGAACACACAGGATCACTTCAGCTATGGAGGTTTATGCAATTTGACTGCTCCCTGCTGGGCTGTTTTAAATCTACTCCTGTGAAGGCAATCGCATCTAGGGTCTTCCCAGAAAAGATATATCATTATTCTCATGCTGACATACAAGCATCCATGTCCTATTTTTAAAAGACTTATTTTTTGTTTTTAATTAGTTCTTAGAATGCTATCTAATACCCCCACCCCAGTATTTCACACACACACACCCCATTATACCTCCGTCCTCCACCAGTCCTCCACCAGTCACGGACTGTGGGTCGGGGGGGAGGGGTGGCGTTGTTAATCCGGGAGGATTGCTCTTTCAGGGCTCTGCCATCACCATCAATCACCGGCATTGAATGTGTTGGCCTAGTGTGGGGCACCAAGGAGGGCTTGGCTGTCTGGCTGGTGTACCGACCACCCAGCGCACCAGCAGCCACCCTGTCGGACCTGTTGGAGGTGGTGGCCGGCTGGGCCTTGGAGTTCCCTAACTTATTGGTTTTGGGGGACTTCAACATCCATGCCGATGCCACCCCCTCCTCACGGGTTCCGGACCTGGTGTCTTCCATGGCGACATTAGGGCTCTCCCAGTTTGTTTTGGGTCCCACACACCAAGCAGGCCACACGCTGGATTTGATTTTTGGTGCAGGTATAGATGTGATCATGTCCCCAATTATGGAAGTGCCATGGTCTGATCACTACGCTCTGAAAGCCAGGATTGACTTACCGCCTCTGCCCCGCTTGGGTGGTGAGCCGATTTGGGCTCGTCCGCGAAGGCTGATGGATCCTGATAGATTCCGTCAGGCTTTACGGGACCCTGCTCCCCCTGGTGGCTCGTTAAATGAGCTGGTCGAGAACTGGAATAACCGGCTCTTGGCGGCCATTGATGAGATCGCACCTAAGCGCCCTCTGCAACCCCGCCGAAACCGGGCCCCTTGGTTCACCGAGGAACTTCGGAAAATGAAGCGGGACCTCAGACGGCTTGAGCGAGTATGGCGGCATACTCGCGACGGAGCCTCAAGAACATCTTATAGGTCGCTTATGAAAACCTACGAGATGGCGGTGAAAGCCACAAAGAAGTCTTACTTCTCAGCTTCCATCGCATCCGCTAGCTCTCGCCCGGCACAACTTTTTCGAACAATCAGGTCTCTAACAACCCTTGAGGATCAGTCAAATTTAAGCACAAATTCGACCCATAGCTGTGAGGCATTTGCGAGCTTTTTTGCGGAGAAAGTCTTGACACTTTGACACTTCGCCGTGACCTTTCTGCCAATTTTGACCTCTGTAAACAGCTGGATCAAGGCGGGTCGGGGCTGCTGATTCTTCTAGATCTGTCAGCCGCCTTCGACATGGTCGATTATGAGCTTTTAGACCACCGCCTTGCCGACGTGGGGATTCAGGGTACAGTCCAACAATGGCTGCGTTCCTTTATCTCAGGTCGGGGACAGAGGGTGGCGCTAGGGAGGGGGTTGTCACCGCGGCACTCCTTGGTGTGTGGAGTCCCGCAAGGTGCAATCCTTTCCCCAATGCTTTTTAATATCTTCATGCGCCCCCTTGCCCAGATTGTCCGGAGTTTTGGACTGGGTTGTCATCAATATGCTGATGACACCCAGATTTATCTGTTGATGGATGACCGTCCTGCCTCGGCCCCGGACACATTGACCAAGTGCCTGGAAGCTGTGGCTGGATGGCTACGTGGGAGTCGGCTGAAGCTAAATCCTTCGAAGACAGAGGTCCTCTGGCTGGGTCGGGATGACATGGGGCGGGGGGGCCAACTTCCATCTTTCGCTGGGGCCCAATTAGTGTCAGCCCCTTCTGTCAAGAGCTTGGGGGTAACCTTGGATGCCTCCCTTTCCATGGAGGCACAGGTTGCAACCACAGCCAAGGTGGCATTTTTTCCATCTCCGCCGCATTAAGCAGTTGGTCCCCTATCTCTCTCAACCTGATCTAGCCACAGTGATCCATGCGATGGTCACCTCTAGGCTTGATTATTGTAATTCGCTCTACGCGGGGCTGCCCTTGAAACTGACCCAGAAACTCCAGCGGGTGCAGAATGCCGCGGCGAGGCTCCTTACGGGGTCCCGGCTGCGGGATCATATTCATCCAGTGCTTTACCAACTGCACTGGCTCCCGGTGGAGTACAGGATCAGGTTCAAGGTGCTGGTTTTGACCTTTAAAGCCTTATGCGGCTTAGGACCCTCGTACCTACGGGACCGCCTCTCCCGGTATGACCCACAGAGGACATTGCGGTCCACAAATAATAACATATTGGAGATCCCGAGTCACAAGGTGGCTAGGCTGGCCTCGACCAGGACCAGGGCCTTCTCAGTACTGGCCCCGACCTGGTGGAACGCTCTGTCCCATCTTTTCGTAGGGCCTGCAAGACAGAGCTGTTTTGTTTGGCCTTCGGACTGACGCAGTCTGACCCCACGGTTACCCTCCCCTAAGGTTTTATCTATAATGGTTTTATCTTATTCGTAGATTTTTAATTTTAAAATTGAATTTTAACATTGTATTATTCTGTTGTTTTAACTGAATTGTTTCTTTTATATTTGTGTTGATATTATTTGTTGTTAGCCGCCCTGAGCCCGGTCTTGACTGGGAAGGGCGGGGTATAAATAAAAATTATTATTATTATTATTATTATTAGAAACCAACACAATAAAGTGGAAAACTTATTGGGTCAAAGCCACTCCTATTGCATGAAAACAGAATAAAGCACCAGTGGTGCTGGGTAGGTACTAACACTACCTAAAAGAGAGAAGCATGTTTTTCTAAATAACAATAATAGTTTGAAATGGCCTGGAGCTTTAATCCACACCCTGAAAAACAGCCCCAGTCCCTATTCAGGCAACCACAGGAAGGCTACACTACACACATGGTATATAACAGCTTGTTACATTACTGCCCAGGAACCCAAATGGCCTCTCCCTCTCAGTCCTACTGGACCTCTTTGCAGATGATGTTCAATAACCACTTATTGATTCCCTGCTACTTTTGATAATTTACCAAGCACTTCATTTGGAGAGTGCTTTATAGTGTCTCTGCATGCTTCACTTTATGGCAATCTTGCCATTCACTTTATGGCTGAGTTACTTGCCATTCCCATTTTACAGATAAAAGAACTGAGGCTGAGAATGGGCAATTCGCCAAAGTTCTCACAATGTATTCACAACAAGGAACTCTTACAGTATCTGGTCTCCCAGATCCAGAGTTCAGCTCTCTGTCCGAAGATCTATATTGCAATAGCTAAAATCACTTACCAGATCTGTATTCGGACCTTAATGCCATCTACTTCTATAGTCTTCATTTTAAAATCGACTCCTGTGAATAACAAAAGCAAAAGATTAGAAGGGCAACGCCATCCCTACCCAGTAGATTCTGCTGAGTGCTATTAGATAATGTGATGTTTAGAACATATATATATAGACCCACAAATATCCATGTACGCGTTTCTCATGTGCAGCATGTTCCTTGGCAGGGCCGGCCCTACGGCCAGGCTGGGTGGCGCCGGGCCGCCAGGGGGGGCGGAAACGGGGGGGGGGGCAGAGGGATCCGTCGCACCACGGTGCTAGATATACTTAAGACAGCCCTGTTCCTTGGGAGTCCTGCTAGCAGAAGATTGTGCAAGTCCTTCCACTAGCGCAACACTTCTTCTCCCCATCCAAAAATTGGCTGCAAGTTGAAATGCTTGCACTGATGGAACAAATGTCATGGTGCTACATTGAATTTCTTCCCCAATATCTATCTCCTCTTCAATCTACTGCACAACCACCCAACTATGTGAATAAGCAAACAACATATTCTCTCTCTCACACACACACACAATCTAATAGTACATCACCATTGTTAAGGAGCTGGATCCTCCCTTCTCTGCTGAACTCCTCACCAGCAGCCCAACCTGTCTCTGGCCTTGCTATACAGCGCTTCTGAACTTCTGAGCAGTTGACATATTCATACAAACTCCGTAACACTACAGCAGTTGAGTCAGTAGCTAGGAAGAGCTCATTTTAATCAACTCAAGCTAGTGCTCTCACTCTGATGGTCACCAATCTCACAGAACTACGGGGTGAACACACCAAGCAGGCCTCTGGTTGAGGTCTCAGTGTGTGGGCAAGATATCACAGGTGCTGCCAGACAGCTCATAGCCTAAACCTTTTAGAGCAGGCATCCCCAGACTTCAGCCCTCCAGATGTTTTGGACTACAATTCCCATCTTCCCCGACCACTGGTCCTGTTAGCTAGGGATCATGGGAGTTGTAGGCCAAAACATCTGGAGGGCCGCAGTTTGGAGATGCCTGTTCTAGACACTATTTAAAGGCAGCCCCGTGCAGAGTGCCTTATCTGTGTCTAGTCTGGAAATACCTGTGTTTCTCCAAAAATAAGACACCATCTTATATTTATTTTTTCTCAAAAGAACACACTATGTCTTATTTTCGGGGTATGGCTTATATTCTTTGAATGCTTAAAAATCCTGCTACGGCTTATTTTATGGCTACGTCTTATTTTTTGGAGAAACAGGATAGATCACTGCGGCAAATTTTGTCCTGTGCAGAAATGGTCACCATTGGCATACCAGCTGAAATGGATGAAACACACCCCTAGCTTAAGGTTACCAGATTTTTTCCAATGAATCCGGGGACACTTTTCAACTTCCTACTAAATAGATGGATTTTGTCAGGGGACTGATTTGTAAATCTGGGGACTGTCCCCAGAAACGGGGACATCTGGTAACCTTACCCTAGCTACCGACACTACTTGGGCTTCACTATTCAGCACCCAAGCCAGCAGCATTTGCAATGCAGACTTGGGTTTTTTAGGGGAAGTGGAACCTCATCTGGCAGATATCCCAGCTCACAGCACCTCCACCTTGCCTGGATTTAACCTCTGCTTGTTCGCTCTCATCCATCTCAGAATGGCCTCAAGGCACCAGTTTAGAGTTTCTAAAACCTGATATCAGAAGATGGAAAAGAAAGACATAGAGTTCCATGTCATCAACCTTTGGATGACTTCCCCCAGTAGCTTCATGCAGCTCTTAAAATGCACGGAAGACAAAACAGAGCCCTGGGGCACCCTGAAAGTCATAGGGCACAGGGCAAGACTTGCCCAACATTATCACCCAAGAACTTCCATCATGGAACAACAAGAACAAATGTAAAAAAGTGTCCACTAAGTCCAATACCCAATAGTTGACCCAGAAGGATATTATGGTTGACAGATTTCCTGGACTTCTCAGTGGCTTTCAATACTAACAGGGTAGCACTCCTTCTATCCTTCCTCCAGAGCACATCATCCACCAGGGTGACCAAGGCTATTTCCATCCCAGAGCTGGGCCTGGCCATTGGTGGGGTTGATGACAGTTGGGAGTCCAACAACAAATGGAGGGATGCTGGCTGTCCACCTCTGGTCTAGGCCAATGTGGGTCATAAAGGAATAGTTTACTATACGATCTAACATACGTTGCCTTTGCATGCTCAGCCATGGTGTGTGTGTGTGTGTGGAGAGAGAAAGAGAGAGATTAAATAGTATAAAAACAGGACAAGAAAATCTTACTGGAGTAGGGAACATACCATGAAAGGAACCATGGGAAAGTACTAGTGAATTCACCTTAATTTTGTCAGAGGGAGATCTGACCTTGGTAGGCTGTGCAGCTTCAACTTATCTGTGATCCGGTCTAGATTCTTTTGAAGCCTGTTCTCCTCATATAAGAACAACAGCCCAACTCCCCAGTTCTCTGCAGGAGAGCCAGCAAAAGCAGAAAAGACCAAAGACTCTGTGTTTCTTTGAAGCTTCTACTGCAGCTGCTTGCCCACACCGCTGAAGAAGCAGGTACCTTTCAGCAACACGGGGGACTGCAAGATAAATGCCACCAAAGCGGCACACAGCTTCCTACGCAACCTGTCTTTCCAAGGTGGTGTGCCACAGCGCGATAAAGCTTGGCTGACAAGACACCTCAGCAGTAACGCTTATACGCAAACCAAGCAGCACCTACCTGCTGCCTTGCAGTATTTCTCTTCTGAGTTTGCCCTTCTTCTTGTTGCAGGGCAGGGTAGAGCTGCTTGAGTGTACCAGCTTTATAAGCCTTGCATGAGGCCTTCCTCATGTCAGCCATAGCTTACGAAACTGTGGCAATCAAACCCAGAAGTGAATCCATAAGACAACAGTTTTTAGATCCATGATTGGGCAGGTTAGAGGCTACAAAACAGGCAGTGGGAAAGCAGGTGCTTTGCATGGAAAAGGCCCCAGGTCCCCAGCCTGGAAAGGTGCTGCCTATCAGGGTAGAGAAGGCAAGACCAAGGTAGGTGGACCAGTGGTCCGCCTTGGTGTGAGACAGGTTCCTACATCTACCAGTGGTTGTTAACTATGAGAAATAAAGGTTAAGAGGCAGTATAGTTCCAATTATCAGAAACTGATTGCAAACCAAAAGGGATGGTGACCGTCATGCCTTGCTTATGAATTTCCTCCAGGAACCCAGCTAGCTTCTGTTGGGAGACAGATTGCTGAACTAGATGGACACTTGGCCTGATCCAGCAAAACAAAGCCTTGCATCCTGCACAAAAAGCTCCCTGATCCAAGATTAAGTTTATTTTCTCCTCAGAAAATTGTGTAGCTTTCTGAGGGTGACTCACATATCGTGCACGATTCACCAAGCAGGAACAAGTTGAAAGTGATCCTTTGTACTCCGCAAGGCATTTTCTACTCGCTCTGTGGTCACAATGAGAACTTCATTAACTTAACGCAGATGAGGACTGTGTGCTTGCGTCACCGTGTGGGAGAACAGGACCGTTTTGGAAATGGTCCACTGCTGGAGAAAATATAAACTCTAGGAGGAACATATCCCATTACATAGCTATTCATACATACAAGCTACCTGGCTAAAACCGGCTATGGTCAACCTGAGTGGGTTTACGTTCAAGCAGATCTATGCAGCAGGTCACACGAAGAAGAAGCTGTTCAAGAGAGGTGGCACTTCTGTTAACTAATCCAGAATGCGGCAGCTAGACTGGTGACTGGGAGCGGCCGCCGAGATCACATAACACCGGTCCTAAAAGACCTACATTGGCTCCCAGTACGTTTCCGAGCACAATTCAAAGTGTTGGTGTTGACCTTTAAAGCCCTAAACGGCCTCGGTCCGGTATACCTGAAGGAGCGTCTCCACCCCCATCGTTCTGCCCGGACACTGAGGTCCAGCTCCGAGGGCCTTCTGGCGGTTCCCTCATTACGAGAAGCCAAGTTACAGGGAACCAGGCAGAGGGCCTTCTCGGTAGTGGCACCCACCCTGTGGAATGCCCTCCCACTAGAGGTCAAAGAGAACAATTACCAGACCTTTAGAAGGCATCTCAAGGCAGCCCTGTTTAGGGAAGCTTTTAATGTTTGATGGATTTCTGTATTTTAGAATTTCTGTTTTTTTTTTGGAAGCCGCCCAGAGTGGCTGGGGGAACCCGGCCAGATGGGCGGGGTATAAATAATAAATTATTATTATTATTATTATTATAACTCCACTCTTCCACAACCTTCCTAATGTCCCATCTCAGGAGAATAGGGAAGTGGGGGCTGAAAACCCAACCTAGTGATAGTCTTCACTGCATACTCACCTGAATGAAGACCATTTAATACCTGATTTTCCCCCTATAAAGCAGAGTGGGGGCCTGTGGTCCTCCAGATGTTGATGGACTACAACTCCTATCATTCCTTACCATTGGCCATGTTGGCTGGGACTGATGGGAGTTGGCGTCCTACAAATATCTGGTGGATCCACCCCTGCTAAAAGGAGGTAATCTCCTTGTGTAACCACCATTGTGAGTAGTATATTTTGCTACAAGCCTACAAATGGGGTAGTTAGGGCACACACTGGAAGTGGAAGTGGCTCAGCCATTCTTTGTTTACTACCATTGTTCCCTTGGTACATTGGAAGGCAGCAGCATTAGCCAGAAGGTAGGCCACGATCTACTTGGTAGATCTCTGGGTGTTTTGCAGTAGATCATAAGTGTTTCTCAATTGTTTGATGATAGCAACAACTAAAAGGCTTCCCTCACTAAATTAAAGGGCTTGAACAAAGAAACCTTGTGGAGAAACCAGGAATGGATTTTTGCCCTGGACTGAATATGTGCTTGATTCTTAATGTGTGTCTGCCTTCCTGAAGCACTATTTTACACTTGGCTTCAGTTGGTGACCCTCAGATTCTACAAATTGTAATAAAGCTTAAAGCCTGTTCACTGGCCAGATAAGTTACTGGAAGAATCAGTGACTTATTGGAGGATATTAAACAACTGGAGGGGTAGAAGAGAGGAGAGACTCTGTAGCATATGGATGCAAATACATATCACGAGTGATGAATCGGGTGAAATTTGGAAAAGCATGATTTACAAGAAATCATGGGGCTAAGCAGAAAACCTTGCTTTCTTAGTACCAGAAGTTCCAAGAAAGCTTTTGAAAATCACAGCTTTATTTCTGTATGGACAATTTTCCTTTGCATAAGTTTGCTAGTAACAATGGGTGCCAACTGCAAACAAATATTATGCAAGCTTGGCAGTGTCAATGATTTTAGGTTGGTTTACTAAATATAAGAAATATAAACTTGCTAAATTAGACCACTCTCTAGAGCAAATGAACCTCCACCCCAATGCTACTGAACTTCAACACCCATCAGTCCCAAACAAATGGGATGACGGAGGAAGTTGGGAACTTCTCACTTTCCAGATGGATTCCATCATAAGTTTGCAAATACTCAAATCTGAAAATAACAGCTTCAATACACTCCACTAATAGCACTAATGCCCAACCCCCCACATGTGTGTTGGCCTTACTTGCAAGTCCTGTGCCTGATTAGGGCTACAGAGCTCTTTCAGATGGAGCAGTGTCAATATGGACATGCCCCAAAGCAGCTTTCTTCTCAAGCTGCCAGCCGCTGAATGCAAGCCTGAGGAATCAAGCCATAGCTGGGGAGTTTCAGGCCCAGAGGTCAAATGCAGCCAATCACACCTCTCTATATGGCACCATCTCTCCCCAGGCCACACCCCTAACCCTCCCAGCTTCACACTTTCCTTGAATACTTTTGACTGCCTGGAATGTGTCCTTGAAAACCTGCATTGCCTTTTGCTTGCCTGGATGGAGGATAGAGAAGTGTGTGCATGAGTGTGACAAACTAACTTATTGTATAGATGTAAAATTTGCATTCGTTGCTCCACCCACCTTGGCCCCACCCACTGCCATGTGTCGCCTGGACAGTTGCCCAGAAGGGAATGTGGCCCTTGGACTGAAAAAAAAATGTTCCCAACCCCTGCTATAGGTTATGCATGGCTAGCAAAATGGTAGAAACGAATGGTTTCAACAGGAAAACATCAACATGTTGCCCTCGGCAGGCAAAGTCAGAGGCAGGTGGGGAAGCTCAGCCACAGCCTTCTTTTACCACATTTCAAGCAACACTTCATTATCTCACCACCACCCAAAAAATCCTGCACAATCTGCAAGTTATTTTTGGACGTTCGCTACATTTCTTAAAATGAAAGGCATGCTAGTAGTCACACCTTCTGAGATGAAAGCTTTGTGCCTAATTTCAGAACTGTGGGGCCTGACTGAGGTCATGCTCTGGGAACCTCCATTCATGTTTTAAACGGTCCCTTTTTTTTATTTAATGTGTTTCATGACCAAGAGAGCTAACAGAAGAAGAGCTCTGCTGGATCAGGCCAAGGCCCATTTAGTCCAGCACTCTGTTTTCACAGTGGACAACCAGATCACCATAGGAAGCCAACAAGCAGGACCCGGGTGCAAGAGCATTTGCACCTGCAGTTTCTGGCAACTGGTATCCAGAGGCACACTGCATCCCACAGTGAAGGCAAGCCATTGGAGCTAGTGTGGTGCAGCTGTTGTGGCAGGGGTCCCCAACCTTGTGGGGCGCCAGGGTGTATTCTGGAAATCTAAGAAACTGTCAAACGCACCATAAAGTACCCATTTCACAGAAGAAAAACTGGTGATGCTCAGAACTGCCCCTCAACTGGCCAAACACCTACACTCCCAATAAATAAAATGAGGGCGGGTCGAGAGGGGGGGGAGCAGGCAATGTCTTTCCCAACCAACTAAACCCCCTTGCAAAAGCAAAGAGAAACCACCCAAAAATCTCTACTGCCTTGAGCTCATTGGAGAAAAGGTGGAATATAAATGCAAAATATAAAGGCCTGGTACTACAAACAGCTAAAACACCTGCTCTTGGCCACTTCAGATATGCCCTGCACATCACTCAGAAAAACGGGGCACATCCAATGTTTAGTCTCTCTTAAGGATGCTTTGCGTGTTATGTTCTGAGCTCACCAGCATGCTCCCACAAGTCACTCCTGTGTCTAAAAATAGAATGGGCTCATACAGTAGCTGCTTCCAGATTCTCAGCACACATATGTGGCTGCTAACACCCACAAAAAAGCAGATGCTCCAAAGAAGCAGGCATATTCCAAGTAATGGGTTTAGGCTCAGGTCGGACTTATCAGAGGGCTGTTTTTTTAAGAGCCCATGAGGAGCTGACATTATTCCCTGGGACCAGCATAGCCACTACTGAGGATTTCAGAAAGCAAAGCAAAGCAGGTCTGCCTTCCCTCTGGCTTTCTCTCTTCCATCCGCCCCCCCCACCTCCATATGACTCATGGTGCTATGCCTACCTCATATTTTCGAACAATGACGTCACATTTATTTTCACCTTTGAGGTGAGCTGGCATTACTGCATTTAGCAGCAGCAGCAGCAGCAGCAGCAGCAGCAACATGTACAGTGGACCGGAGAGCCGGGCGGTTATTGAACAAAAACTGGCTCCCAACACACAGGCAACGCAGGAGCCAAGGCCCGGTATTGGTGCAGCATCTAACAACAGGTAACTGGAAGCTAAGGCACTGAAAGGGGGGCGGGATTTCAGGGAGAAGGGGGTGCTTTTAGCGACCCCTGCCTTAGTATAGGGTGTCAGCTTTGCTTCAGGGAGCCTGAGCCTCAGATCTGAATCGCCCGCTCCCCCGGTTCCCTCTCGGGGCTTGCTATGGGCAACTGTGCAGGTACACTCTCATGTTAATCCGTGCCAAAGACGCAGTGTCTTTACGCGCGATGCAACTCAGCCACCCCTCCCCTCCTCCCCAGTCCAGCAGCGAAGCCCCCAAGGCCGCAAGTGTGTCCCACGGGGTCTCCCGCCTCTCTCGAGCCGGGCCCCAGAGGATGCCCTATGAAGGAGTCGCCGCGGCTTCCTCTTGTTCGAGGGCGAATCTCGTCGGCCCTCCTCAGCCTTTGTCCCCGCTCCCGGTGGAGACGGTGGAAGAGGCCGGGCTGGCAGATCCCCCCCCCCGCGACTTCTCTTCCTTCCCCACCCTACCAGCCCCGGCGTACCGATGGTGGAGATGTGCGAAGGGTGGAACTCGTTGTCGGTGAAGCGGCACAGCAAGCAGGTCTTGCCCACGCCCGAGTCCCCGATGAGCAGCAGGCGAAAGAGCACGTCGTACTGCTTGGCCATGGCGGGCGCCGCTCCGGCTTCAGCCCCGCGCGGCATCCGCTGCCATCCCAGCTAAGCGCGCTCTCCTCCGCCCGCGGCGTCCGTGCGCGTCTGGGGAGAGGCAGCCTCAGCTGCAAGACCCGGCGGGCGAAGCGAGGTGGAAGGAAGGAAAGAACGGTGGGAAGGAGGGAGAACCGACGCCGACGCCTCGGCTGCTGAGATCCGCCGGGGGTGGATCTCCAGAAGAGCGGGAGAAATTGAAGGCTGCCGAGGCGCTGGCGCCGGGGAGGGAATCACTTCCCCGCTCACGGAGCGACAAGCGGGGAGGTCTGCAAAGGTGCTCCTACTGCTCCCTATTGGAGAGCGCAGGGGAAACAGGGACGCGCAAGGCGGGCTCCTCGGACGCGCAAAGTCAGGACGCAGCGGCCGGCGCTTTTCGGGCTCATTTGCGCTCGCCAGCCAGCCGGCGTGCTCGCTTTGAACCACGTGCCTAACAACTAACAGAAGGGGCGGAGAAGAAGGGAAGGCGGCCAGCTCAAATGAAGGCGAGCAGGCCAAGCTGCGGCGCCTGTTGGCAAAGCCGGGTTGTGACCCTGGAACATACGGTATGCCGAGTAAGATGGGATGAAAAGCTCGGGAGCGGGCGCAGAATCACAAGTTTCCATCGCCATCAGTGCCGGATTTACGTTGAAGCTAAACAAGTTAAAGGGAAAAAAATTAAAGGAAAAAACCTGGATGTACATTTCCAAAATATAAGATAAAAAACAAATAAAATAAAACCTACATACAGCAACAGTGTTTTGTGTTGTGTAGGCTCCTATGATGTAAGTAATGGGCCCCACCTGCTGGCCTGCTCCACTGGTACCAGTAATTATTTCACTATTAACATACTTCTTAATTGTATTTCACCATTAATATACTTCTTCTTAATTGTATTTCAGTTCAACAATTACTTTGATAGAATACATATTTTGTTATGTGCAAATGCCTTCAAATCCCTATTAGGTCCATAAATTACCATATAGCATATATTCAACACTAAAAGGTGACAATTTGTTGTTGACAAAGGACAGCTGGACATATAAAGGGCCCCATTACCTTCAGTAGCTTAGGACTTCATCAAACCTACTGATAAATCCGGCCCTGGTTGCCATGGAAAACTAAAGAGAAATCCAGTTTGCAGGTATCGGGGATAAACGAGGGACTAAATTTCTCTGTGGTTATCTGCTCAGGATACACATTGTTTGCATGAAATTAAGGTTAGAGAGCTCTGTAACTTCTCAGTAGAATGTGTCCTTTTATTTAAAATAGAATGTGTCCTTTTATTTAAAATGCATCTCTGGGTTATTTGTGGGGCATAGGAATTCGTTCATTTTTTTCCCTTCAAAATATAGTCCGCCCCCCCCCTCCAAGGTCTGAGGGACAGTGGACTGGCCCCCTGCTGAAAAAGTTTGCTGACCCCTGGGCTATGGGATGCTGGCAGTTTAGGGGGTGGGGTGGAAAAACAGGTAGATGGAATGGAAGATTTTGGAAGAGAGCATGGCTAGCTGACTGGAACCTGAACAGCAGCACTCCACACTTGTAAAATTATGATTGCCATAGAAATATGAGTGTTGGCAATGATGATGGTGATGTTTGTTTGTTTGTTTGTTTATACATACATACATACATACATACATACATACATACATACATACATACATACCCTGCCCATCTGGCTAGGTTTCTCCAGCCACTCTGGGTGGCTTCCAACAAAATATTAAAAATACAATAAAACATCAGACATTAAAAGCTTCCCTAAACAGGGCTGCCGTGTGTGTGTGTGTGTGTGTGTGTGTGTGCACGCGCACTATATAATGAGTAGCATATAAACCACATACATACCCATTTAAATGAAAGGTAACTTGCAAGGGAGTGGGGAGAAGGAAGCATAAGCAGTTTGTTATGCCAAGACTATAATTCAGAAATCATTTATTAAAACCCTATGGATTGTCAAATGTTAAATGGTGTCTTTCCTGAACGATTGATTTCCCTGCCCAAATCAATGGCCAATCAATTATATAAGCAGTTACCCAAAGCTCTTGCTAGAAGAGATGTGAAATCCAACTTAATTTCACACTTACTGAAACATTTACGATCAGCAAGACAGCAGCCTTAAAATCTGTGCAATCCTGTAGCTTGTGAATGTCAAGGGAACTAGTTGACATTTCATGCTTTAGGAAATGTAAATATTTTATGTACATTGAGCACCTTGAGACGAAGGTCTGAGATTGGTTAGAACTGATGTCACCCATTTTGCACCTTTGCTTTTGTTTCCTTCTTTTCTTCTCTTAGGTTTGCCCCAGGTCCTTGAACTGACAGATCTGGTTTTTCAGTATCTTAATTCTATGCAAGCCGCCTTCTTAGGACAAAAGGAGAAAGAAACTTTTCTGTATGTGGCTAAAGTGCTGTAGCCTGTTTGACTAGGGGTGTATGTAAATTATAATTCCCAGGCAATGCATGTGAATGTAACCCATTCTAAGCCAACATTCTGCTTGAATTTTATTCCTTTTGCTTCCTGATTGATCTCTGTGCCTGTGATTATTTTTCTGTTAAAAGCACTGAGTATTGAAGTACTTTCCCTTAAAAGTACTGATTATTTTTATTTTTTGGCCTAGAGGTGGTGAATACACCCTGCGTGTATTCTAAGCAGGATGGGGTCTTCACGAAATATGCCATACAACAGGCATGTCCAAAGACCATTTTGGGGGCCTAATCCGGCTTGCCGGTCGATTTAATTCGGCCCCTGTGACAGTTTATTTCCTGGGGTAAAATCCAAAAAAAGCTCAAGAACTTTGGGGTAAAATCATAAAAAAGCTCAACAACTTCAATCCTAAAAAAAATGTTAACAGGTTGGTCCTTTGGTTGGCCCTCACGGCCCTCCACTTCATCAAATCTGGCCCTCTTTGAAAAAAGTTTGGACACCACTGCATAGAACAGGGGTCCCCAGACTTACCCGCCTTCGGGCCGGTGCCCGCCGCACCGATCACGTGGCGGGCCAGAGGGCGGGAGAGTGCGCGCGCAGTGGGCCTGAGGGTGGGGGAGTGCGCGCCAGTGCGCATGCGCACACCCATTTACTGGCGCGGTGGCGCGCTTCCAGGCCGGAAAAATCGCCGAAAATTGTTTGTGCGCATGCATATGGCCTCCCCCGACCCGGAAGTGCACCTCCCCCGACCCGGAAGTGCACCGGAAATGACCTCTTCTGGGTCGGGAGAGGCCCATACACATGCGCAGAAACGATTTTCGGCAATTTTTTTCCAATCTGGAAGTGCGCCGCCGCGCAGCGTGCCGCAAAAGCGGGCGGCGGCAGTGGTCGTCGCGGGCCAGATTGGGAGGCCAATTGGGCCGCATCCGGCCCGGGGGCTGTAGTCTGGGGACCCCTGGCATAGAACATCAAGGAGTGGGGAGAGAATTGGGCACTGTGGCAATAGAAAAAATAGATAATGACTTAAAATGTGGAAAAGTGGAATGAACAGTCTGGATGGGAGGGAGGGTTTTACAACACAGGTAAAGCCAAAGGGACCCTGGATGGTTAAGTCCAGTCAAAGGCGACTATGGGATGCACTGCTCACCTCGCTTTTCAGGTCGAGGGAGCCGGCGTTTGACAGGCAGCTTTCCGGGTCATGTCATATGCAGGACTACACAAAAGTAGGTCACATTGAGTTCAGTGGGGCTTGCTCCCAGAAAGTGTGAACAGAATTGTGGCCAAATTCAGTTGAAAGAAGTGGGGTTTTCTTCTGAGTTAACAGGATTTTGCTACATATGTAATCCGCTAGGTATGTGCTCTGCTAGCCAAGCATGAAGTTAGCAGCAGTGAATGATTGCTGATTTCAAGAGGATTCGGAATAAGTGTGTGATAATCAACATATTTTCTCCCCTTGACAAGTTCTTCCCATCCTGAGCTGCTCGTGGTGTTACTCCCAAAACAGCATCCTAAAGCAGAGGATCAGAGCTGCTAATCTACAAGTTACAGATGGAGAGCAGAGGCAGAGAAAAGGTGCAATATTTTATCAAGGCTGCACAATACATAGCCTGATAAACACATTTCTCTGTTTGTCATAGATCAACTTCAAGGCAACAAGGCCCGCCTTTCTCAGTACATATTTGTAAGAAGATTAAAAGGCAAGCAAACTCAAAATGACATCATTGCATTACATGATGCAAGCAAGTATTGGCTTACGCCTTAAGAAGATAGGGTTATATATCGGCAAAATTATGAGCATGGAGTCGTTGAAAATTATGAGCATGGAGTCATTGAATTGGCTGAAACTCTATGCACACATAGCTGGGAGTAAGACCTATTGCAAACAATGGAGCTTACTTTAGAATAAGTATGTTTAGGATTTCACTAGTGCAAATACATCTCTCTTTGGCATCTTAAGCTCCATAATGACTGACATGAGTGTTCCTTCTTTGAATCTGTCAGTACCCACGTCGGTTGCTATGGCAGATCACTATGACAGTGACCTCACTTCTGCCAAAAGCAGGAGTGTTCTCTGAGCTGCTCAATGTACACAGGAAGACTTTTATTTCTGTAGTTCAAGCAATATTGCATATGCATGAGCCCTCAGAAAATATACAGAGGATCAGCTTCATGTGACTAACAAGGTGTATGAGAACAAGTGACACCTTCCTTACATTGCTGTTCTATTTTGAATGAATGAATCCTTTCAGATTGTTGACAGGGGAGGAAACAAAGCAGATGGAGACTGCATGACAATACCTGTAATGCTTAAGGAGACTAGCAGGCCAAGGATACACTTTTATCTCAAACATTACATAATTGGGAAAGTTCCAGCCACTCTTGAGAAAACTATTAATGGGTTTATTTCAGATTATGCCACCAAACTTGAATGTAATCTATTCACTTTACTTACCGCATCTAGAACACTTGGTTCATCTTAGTCACCTGCTCTAGAAATGGAGACTATAGAAATAGAGAACATCAAGGCTCCTAAATGAAAATGCTAAATAAACTTGCATAGAAACACTAAAGTAGTCATGATTATGATTACTGCTTTGCTTTCTACACTATCATTCAGTTTGTAGGCATGTAATAACAAACCTGGCTGCGTGCTCACAGTCTGCACCTGCATTCGACATCCCTCTCATGTAATAGGCGCTTCTCATGCAATATGACACAAAACATCAACATTAAGGATAGCATGAAAGGAAGCGTCTTATTTTAACACTGAATTGCTAAATGGGTTGGTCAAATTTTATGCTATGCTGTGAAGAACAAACATGTCTGTCCAATACACATTAGTGTTGGGGGCGGATTTCTTAATTTTATTTTAAAACGGGGCAATTGTGTATAAACAAATAAATCTGTCACAGCTACTTAGGCTCTTTTTTACCACTACTTTAAGCTACTGTACATTTCATAAGCTTTTTTAAAAGTGGAATTTCACTATCGCTGATAAATTGTGTCAAGATGAGAAAATCTGTAACTGCTGAATAATCTCAGCCAGAGGAATTTCTATAATTACTTCATATTCACTTACCATAGGGCAGCGAAGGCTATCAGTGTCACTCATGTTGTAAATGTAAACAAAATTTGCCCTTATTCCCTTATGGGGTACACAAGAGCCCTTACAGAGTCCTTTGTAGGTTCTCCATTGGTAGGAGAAGATAACAGAGGCCAACCAGAGAATATTGAGAAGCAAAGCAGCTAGTAAGCCTGATCTTTATTAAAGCTGTTGCAACAGGGTGCTCCCCACACACACATGCACACAAAAGCTCATAACAATGACAAACTTACCGGTAGTTGGTATCTAAGGTACTAGTGGAAGGAAGATTTTTATTTTGTTTTGAATACCAATAATGTTAGTTACACCACCCATTTTTACATAAAACAGTGAATACCTTTCAACTGAACAACATTCATGGCATTTCTAAGCTTCTTGTTCTCCATGTTAAAGCAATGAGTTTGGCAAGATTATTGCACCTGGTCTGTCCCATCCTTCTGCTCTTGCTTAAGGATCTTTATATTCTCCAAAGTTTGTGTTATCAGTCTAAAAATAGAACACCATCTCTTACAGATTTCAAAATAAATGATTTTACCTTAGTCTACACTTTCCAATAAATTTTAGAATTTCCTCCTGTCCTGCTGCTCCAAAGTGCAGAAGTCACTGACAGGTAGGTGGCCCCAATAATCTGTCAAATTTGGCCCTTCAGGAGTGGGAAGATAAGAATCTGGCCTGCCAGCCAGAAAATGTTTCCCACCTCTTCTTTGAACTGTGGAGCAAAAGCTTCATAAACAGAACAAAACCTCTTTTGTTTTTCTTGAATTGCATGACAGCAGCCTGAATATGGACACCTTTAACTTGCTCAGCAATTTGGATCCACAACACATAAATAAGATCCTTTTGGATTGCAGGTCTATGGATTTATCCTCTGAGCCTTTCAAAACAATATTTGGTCCAGTTGTGTCCACTACTACACACTTCCTATTGATTGAATTGTACTTCCTGTGTCCCATTCTGTGAGAGTTAGCTCATTACAAGTCTAGATTATGCCTGTGCTTCTTTTGGGAGCTGTTGTCTCTGAGGCAGCGGTCAAGTGAATAATTTCCTGTACCATTGGGTTTATTGCAACATGGTAGGGGCATGCAGATATAAAGGAAATTAAAATATTGATTTGTATTTTTGTTGTAAACATGGCTTGAGCAAGTACAGGAGACTAAAATGTCTACCTACTTTAATGCAGACAGCAACACTTAAAGAACACATTTCTAATAAATACGGCTATTTCATCCTCAACACAGCGTTTTATTGGAGGAATTTAAAGACAAACAATTTATAGTTGGGTAGAACATAAACAAAAATGTTGATTTAAATATGATCTTCATGATTTAATGTATCTTAAGTGTACTCCTCACCATCTGTATGAACAAACTGGAGCACCATAAGATTTTCCTGGACTGTGCTTATACATTACATTGAAAAGATAATTCTTACTCTAATACCACTAATCAGTCATATGTTGGGAGGGGTGGATTAGGGATTTTGTTGTAGTAGTTTGTGTTGTATGTTTAAAAAGCACACTAATTCAAACATTAAAAGAGAAAGAAAATATGTTGATTTAAATGCACCACCTGCTTTTCCATTTCTACTATTCTGCCTTGAAATCCTTGTGCTGTACATCAATCAGTTTCTCACATGTCTGCAGCTATTTGCTCTGCCTGTTGGATTACAGTTCTACAAAAGGCTTCAAATTGTTCTGAGGGGATAATCAAATAGCCCTCCTTGTTTGTTTTGCAGCAACCATGTCTGTGGTCTTTAGCATCTTCTTCAATAACAGCCAAGAGCCTTGTGGCACCTTAAAACTCACATTTGCATTATAACACAAGCTTTTGTGGAATAGTCACTACGGTAGCAGTGCTTTTTTCTGGGGGGGACACAGGGGTACGCATACCCCTAAACATTTTGTGAATCTAAGTTTGTCCTCATTGAGGGGCAGTATTTCAATATAAGTAGGAAAAGGACATACATATTTTTTTAAGAAAAAAAGCACGTGTCACTAGAGAACACTTCATGAGATATGTGTAAGTGTTACCCTAAGTTGCAGTTTCCATCTGAATCTTGGAGAAGATGGGTTAAACTTACGGTATTTTGAAGCAATTTTTAAATTTCTCCACCTCTTTGTTTCTTTGGTTTGTTGCATAGGTTCTCCTCCCAGGTTTTCTGAACTGAGAGCTTGATTTGGTGTCTCAAATGAAGACCTTTATGCGCATCCCATGAAGACTGGTTCATTAGGGCAGATGGGGCACTGCAGTTGTAAAGCTTTCCTGTTCATAGAAAAAGGAAAATGCAGCTATTTTAAAGCTAATGCTATCACACAAGCTGGCCTGATTTTAGTCCCTTCATTTTCAGGAGAGGAAAAATTGGGAGGCAGATTTTCTTAAACGAGAGATGAATGTCAGCCCACACACAATGCCTATTTTTTTTGGGGGGGGAGGGCAAAAAGAGAGAGAAATAAACCAAGAACTAGCCTGAAGAGAACCACTCAGGACCCTAGGCTCCACTGCAATGAACTCAGGTTAGAACCCTACTCCCTTGTCCGCCTCAGTTTTTATCAATCTATTTCTCTCCAAGCGCACAATAATTCCCCTTTGTTGAGCAAAATCTCCCCTCCTCACATTTGAATGATCATAGCTAGTTTTAAATACGGGAAATGCAAGATAGGCATAAAAGGGGCAGAGCCATAGCTATAGGGGGGGCTAGCCAGGTTTTTTGTCCCGGGTGAAACCTCCAGAGGGGCGCCATTGAGGCTCCCAGCTTGTGATGTGTGTACGCAGATGCACGTGGGGTGTGTGTATGCCAAACTGGGTCTTTGACCTGGGTGAAAATGAGCCTAGTTTCACCCCTGAAAAGGGATTATTTAGCCCTCTAGCAGCTGGATCCACAACTAATACTGAGCTGCCCAGAGTGGCTGGGGAAACCCTGCCAGATGGGCGGGGTATAAACTATTATTATTATTATTATTATTATTATTATTATTATTATTATACAGTACCTGCTGATCTCTGCAGCATTGCTCAAATCTGAAGAGAACCTGTGCATGTGTGTGTGTGTGTGTGTGTGTGTGAGAGAGAGAGAGAGAGAGAGAGAGAGAGAGAGAGAGAGAGGAAGGGAGGGAGGGAGGGAGGGAGAGAAGGGAAATATAATGTATACTTTTGAAGCCACTACAGCAAGGATGGGGTAACCTGTGACCAGGTATTGTTAGGCTCCTATTCCCATCAGCCCCAGCCAGCGTGGCCAATGGTCAGGGATAACAGGAGTGAAAAAAACTGGGAGGCCACAGGTTCCCTAGGCCTATTGAAGTCGCGAGCAATGCAGCACTCTTAAACCGGCAAGGAGACTGGGAACAAAGCACAGTCATTGTAAGTAGGAGTTCAGTTTTCCATCTGGAGAGCAACTCTTCCCACACACCACCTGTCCACGCTGGAAAGGGAGAATTGCCTTACAACAAGCAGCCTGCCTAGAGATTTCCAGGAGCTGTTGTCTGCTCAGCTCACTCACGCGCTAACGCAAGCAAAAGCGGGCTAAAAAGCAGGGCAAGTAACTTGGGAACCCACTTCCCCTTTAAATAAACTGGTCTGTGAAGAGGGAGGAGAACTCCCTTTTCATGCCGCATGGAAAGCTCCAGTACCTGTAGTTACCGGTAAACTGGTTTGAGGGATCCCTCCTGTGCTTTTCCCAGCCCTTAAGCAGGGCGCATTGCGTCAGAGAGAGAGGATTCCCGCCTGGGATCACAGCGCCTAGCAGTCGCTTGCCGCATCAGAGGCCACATTTTAAGATTATAAACTGAAACTGGCGGGTTAAAATAGGCGCCACGTGGGGGCGGCAGTGAGTTACCGACTGTGCCGCCGGCGCTTCCCAGCGCGTTTGGGCGAAGCTGCTACAGTATAATAGAGCAGCGCGCTCGGACCTTTCTTGCCTTCAGCGAGCCGCCGTAGCCGGGCTAGAGCACACTGCCTCTCGGGCTGCCAGCCTCAGTCGCGCGGGCTGAGCGGTTTTGTGGGATCATGGCGGCCGCCGCTTCTACCCAGCCCGTCGCTGACAGGAGACGCTACCGGCGGGGCAGCACGGAAGCGGGCCGGGAGAGGCTGGAGGACGACGGAGTTCGGACCCTCACTTCAGCTGAGCAGGTGGGGCTGGGAGCCGCCCCCTCTTTCCAGGGACAGGGACTACAACTCCCAGGGTGCATTTCGCGGACGTGCGGTTTCAGGGGTCCGGTCTGTTTCTGTGCACGGGCGGAGAGAGAGCGATGCCCCGTGGCCGCTCTGTAGATCCATTGTGTTCAGTACAGTGGGAATCTCCAGGGTTGTGGGGTGGGGCTTTTTTGAGGTATATTATCTTGTTAAGATTTGGTTTAGCTTCTACTTCTCCATGTGCCGTCTTAAGTCCGTTTCAGGTAGTCCATTGCCCATGGAAGCTGATGCATTAATATGCTTAAGTCGCTTCTGGAGGCTCGCCTAGTCCTCCGCTCCTATGTTTTTTGCCATTTGTCTCCAGAGCTGTCCGCTTCCCATCTCACACGATGGAGTTCCTTGTCGGCACACCTTGGAGAACCGCTTTGCATCTCCTCTTTTCTTGTTTGAAATTTTGTTAGAGAAGAACTGTTTGTGGGGAAACAGGAGAAAAACGTGGTGTGCTGCTGGTGTTCCTCGCATTTTGTGAATTTGGACCCCACTTCAAAACTCGCCCTACCTTTGGGGAATCTATAGATTGGGACAAATGGAGATTCAGGGTGGTTTTAATAGTGGTGCTTCCCCATATCCATCAGCCAAACTTTCCCACTTCCAGCTCACACCTATTTGTAGTTACAGGCACACATCCTATTCATATCCAGAGCTTACTATATCCCTGCAACTTTCAAGTCTGCCTATTTGTATGCTAACAGAAGTGGTCTTAGAAAAATGTATTACTGTATCTATTTTTTAAAAAAATACAAGCAAGGTAACAATGGTTATACAAAGTGTTGGGTTCAAATGATAAGGGGTTCCATCCCACACCAGTTCCCTTTCCACTAGCTGCTATCTCTCACCATCCTTCTCACCCAGTTTTGTCATGGTCACTTTTATCAGGTTCGCCAATCGTGCAGACAGATCAAGTAATCACAAGTAGAATCCCTATGTGGTTCTTTCTTACGTAAGGTCAGAGACTGAATTGAGGGGTGCACAGTGACAATGATGTGCCTGTCTCTGTCCTCCTACACAGTTGGGTCTTCCAGTACCGGTACTTCAATTTAGAAATTCAGTGGTAGTGAAGAACACTGAATTTCTAAATTTAGGTACTGGAACACCGAACTGTGTAGGAGGACATTGCTTCCATAACCTTAAACAAAAAAGTTGTGAGGACTGATACATTTGGAACCAGGCAAAGCTTTTAACATCTTTGGAGATAAAAGGACTAGAATACTAATATAGTGCTTCCCAAGCTTTTCTATCTACAGTATTCCTTTAACAATTCAGACAGAGAAGTGGGTATTTTATACTACATCAATATTATAAACCTTAGTGATTAAGCATTTATTCCTGCCAGTGCCTAATTACTGTGACGCTTAGTAACTTTATGCCTTTATAAAACCTGTTTGAAATTTGCAAGTAAGCAGTTCCTGAGCCGTCTGACTGTTAGGTTTGATTACGGAGCATTGTTTGCAATGTTCAGGGGGAAGGTAGCCATAGAACTATGTGACCTTTGAAAAGTTGGTACTCTGTGGAGGATGATGCTTCTAAAACAGCAGATGATGGGAAGGCATCATCCTGATGTACATGTTTTGAGTGCTCACGGACAACAAGAGGTGAAGAGATAAAAGGCTTGAACTCACAGGAACAAGGGCATAGGCTTGGAATTCAGAGGTTGGGGGCAGAAGAGCTGCAATAAACTATCAGGACTCAGAGAGGATTCTGGTGATCAGCAAGTTACAAGGCTCCATAATATGGTGGGTGTGTTTTTAAACACAACTAAATGTAAGGCTACATCTTTCTCAATATATAGTGAAACACTCAGCAGTTTTGTTCTATGTATGCTGCTGCTGTGGTATTATATTGAGGAACTGTGTTTAAGAACGGTCAAGCAACAAACATAGCTGATTCACCAACAAACATGGCTACCCCTGTGGAATCAATCAAAGGCGTCCTTTCAATCACATCACAATTTTGTTGTGTTAGTGAAACGTGTGGATCAATTTACTGATATATTTTAAGCATTCAAGTTACCTGCTGAAAGGTCTCTGTAATTCAGTGATTATATCCTGTGGTTTGTTCTCTGTGGAAGACATCTTAATTATTGGCCAGGAGGGGATAAAGGGGGTTGAGCTTTAGTTAGTAGGGCATATCCAAGTTCTTCTCAGTTTCTGGAATTAATCAGTGAGAGGAAAGGCCTCTACCTGCATTTGGGCTGACTGTTCTTCAATGCTGGTTGGACGGTCATCTGACTTTGTGTAAGGTGACACATATTTTTAAGTGGGAAATGTGATAGGTATTGGTAGACCTGCTTCCTATGGTGATTGTGTGGTAAGACCTGCATATACTTTCCCTCAGACATATAGATAGCAAAATGGTAGTAATCCAGTATATTTTTATGTTCTTATGTTGTACACCACCTTGTTGCATATGTTTTATGTAGTATTCAGCTCACAATATTCACCAAGTCCACTGATAAACAGGACAGTTAAAAGTATTCCAAAGCTGCAAGTCTCAAACCACTTGTTATGTTAACTCCATTAGGTTAAAGCCTGTCTCTTTTACCATAACAAACATTTTCATTCATATTTCTGACATTGTGTTTTTTAATTGTGCAAAAGTTGGATGGGCGTGGCCAGGTATGCCCCTTCATAAGAATTGAGCTTTTTGGCCGAGGAAGACAGGCTATAGAAGACTGAGATTTAACAAACTTGTGTAAAATCAGAGCATAAATGGATAAGTAGTGTTAGATAGACACAGCTGAGTAGAGCACTTCCTTTGGTTTGCTTGGTTGTGTAAAAGAATTACACAGTAAATCATTTCCAGTTAAATCATGGAAATGACTATCCTAGAGTTTATAAGATTTAAATTATCCTTCTACAGTTGTTGTTGTTTAGTCGTTTAGTCGTGTCCGACTCTTCGTGACCCCATGGACCATAGCATGCCAGGCACTCCTGTCTCCCAATTTTGAACCAATCAGTTGATCCATATCCAGTTCTAACTGTAGCTTCTTGTCCCACATAGAGATTTCTCAGGAGACAGGTGAGGTGATCAGGCACTCCCATTTCTTTAAGAACTTGCCATAGTTTGCTGTGGTCGACACAGTCAAAGGCTTTTGCATAGTCAATGAAGCAGAAGTAGACGTTTTTCTGGAACTCTCTAGGTTTCTCCATAATCCAGCGCATGTTTGCTATTTGGTCTCTGGTTCCTCTGCCCCTTCTACAGTACTGGTTTTAATTAAGTCCTGTTAGTCATGGAAATACTTCATTCTTTGAAGTTCAACTGGCTGGACAATGAACAAATTATGATTATTTATAAATCTTGCTTAACTGATAGTGTCTGACCATCTTTTTCTTGATGGTCATGGTTTCTACAGCTGCAAAGCTGAGCAAAAGGAAGTTATGTAAAGTTTGACCCTTCCCTTCCAAATAGTACTCAACCCTTGAGAGAAGCTCTGAAATTGAGGAGAAGCCAACTGCCTTTCCTAAGGTTCTGGAAAGAAATTTGCTAAAGTCAAAGCATATGTGGCTGGCAAAATAGTTCTTTGTATTAGAAACTGAATGCATTTGATGTGCTGTACAAGGCTGTATTCACACCATACATTTAAGGCACATGAGCTACCCCAAATAATCCTGTGAACCGTAGTTAAAAGTGTTGTGAATTGTAGCTCCATGAGAGGTAAATCAGAGTTCTCAGGATTCTTTGCCGAGATGTCATTTGCTTTAAACATATTGTGTGGATGTAGTCTTGGATTTTGTGGCATAGCTGCCAAGTTATCCCTTTTTTTAAGGGATTTTCCCTTATGCTGAATAGGCTTCCTCGCGATAAAAGGGAAAACTTGGCAGCTATGTTTTGTGGCCTACTTCTGATTTTAGTTGCGCTTGCCACTTTCCACTGTTAAGACCAAAGCAGCTGAAATTACAGTCATCCAGTAAACATGATTACTAGTTGGATTTGCTTCCTTGCTGGAGGCCTGAGACATCCCTAAGGGGCGATTGCTGCTCATTGTCTCTCCCTAGAATCTGACCTTTAATGGAGAAGGGAGCACTTCTCAAATCCCAGACAGTGAGAAAACATTAGATACCAGGGCAAAAGAGCAGGAAAGTGTCAATTGAGGCTTTGAGGCCCCAATTAAGGTGAGCTGTGGAATAAGGATGTGAATGCTGATGTGAATTTCTTTGTTCATGTAGCCATAGAGTAGGAACACAGCATGAGCTGGTCAGAGACCTCACAAATTTCCCTGTTCTGTTGCTGTTTAAATACCCTGCTACCATACTTCACTCCTTCTTGCACTTCTTCCTCATTGTCTGTCTTTCAGTAATTCATTTACAGTGGTACCTCGACATCCGAATGCCTCGACTTCCGAAGGTTTCGACTTAGGAAGCCGGCAAACCTGGAAGTATTTTCGCCACGCGTGCGTTCTGCGCATGCGCAGAAGCGCAAAATTGCGCATGTGCAAAATGGACGCTTCGACACCCGAAGGTTTCGACTTACAAAGAGCGCCGCAGAATGGATCACCTTCATAAGTCGAGATACCACTGTATTATATTTCTATGCCTCTTTTCACACACACGAATCACAAAGCGGCATACAAATACAGTGGTACCTCGGTTTTCAGACGTCTCCGTTGATGAACATTTCGGTTTACAAACGCCATAATCCCGGAAGTAAATGCTTCGGTTTTCGAACACGCCTCAGAAGTCGAACATGCCACGTGGCTTCTGCTGAGTGCAAGATCCTGAGGCCTAGCTGTTGGCTGTTGAGTCCTCGGTTTTCAAACGTTTTAGAACTCGAATGGTCTTCCGGAACGGATTACATTTGAAAACCGAGGTAGCACTGTAATAGCGTAGTAAAACATCCCAGTTACAACATAAATCATACAAAATTATTTAACAAATCATCAGTAAAACAACCACAAGAAAAGTTGTATTATAGAATTCACAAAGCATTGCAGCACTCATAATCCACAAAACAATGTGAACATTAACAAACTAACAACCAAAAACAAAACTAAGCACTGTTGAATTCACACATACACTTTCTCCATCCCCATGACTCAGACTTCCACTCAGTTCATCAAAAGACGCATACATATAATGCCCGTGGCAGCAACTAGGGCTCTGAGGGTTGGAGGGTGGGGCAAGGCAGGTGGAATAAGTCCTTGCCTTGTCAGCAGAAAATCGCATCACCTTTAAGGTGCTCCTTACTGAAGTGGTGGTGTCTCACAAATAATATAGCAATGCACAGTGTTGGCAGACATTTAGTTATGGCAAAGGCGGCGGGCAAACTAAGGCAGAGCGTAAAGGTAAAGGGACCCCTGACCATTAGGTCCAGTCGTGACTGACTCTGGGGTTGTGGCGCTCATATCGCTTTACTGGCCGAGGGAGCCGGCGTACAGCTTCCAGGTCATGTGGCCAGCATGACAAAGCCGCTTCTGGCGAACCAGAGCAGCGCATGGAAATGCCGTTTACCTTCCCGCCGGAGCGGTACCTATTTATCTACTTGCACTTTGATGTGCTTTCGAACTGCTAGGTTGGCAGGAGCTGGGACCGAGCAATGGGAGCTCACCTTGTCGCGGGGATTCGAAGAGCTTAGCTTAATATATATTAGCATGGCAGCAGTAGGTTATTGGCCTGCAAGTTTCTCATTCCACAGCGAAACGCTCTCCACTCACTGTTGCCAGTTACGGTACTCTCTCTTTCTCCATATATATATATATTTATAGATGGAACAATGCACTAAAAATGACTCCATTCTATCCAAATGGAGTGCCTCACAACAAGATTTTGCAAGTGTTGTGTCCTCTGCTGCCTAAATATATATGTAATCTAAGCTAAGAAGGTGCTTAGTCATGCTGGCCACATGATCCGGAAGCTGTACACCGGCTCCCTCGGCCAATAATGCGAGATGAGCGCCGCAACCCCAGAGTCGTCCGCGACTGGACCTAATGGTCAGGGGTCCCTTTACCTTTACCTTTAATCTAATGTCTCCTATCATACCAACTATTGATTTTGCTCCCATGCATTCTGTTTGATGGTATGTTTCACTGAGGAGATGGGTGGAGGGCTTCATTATGTGTCTTGATTCTAGCTATGTGCTCTCAAAGGTGCTGAAACCCACAGTGATTCTTGGAAAGTGCTTGTGGTCACACACACACACACACACTGGATCAACCTGGGTTGTGCATACTGTACCGTGCTACATGGGTTGGGATGTCCTGGGAACAGAAGAGCCTTTTTGATTGTGTGCTGCAACACTGAACCATAGGCACATAAGAAGTTGCCTTAGACCAGGTCAAACCATTGACCCATCTATCTCAGTGCTGCCTATCTTAATTTTGGACTAGAGTCTTTTTCCTGGTCATACCTGGAGATGCCAGGGATTGAACGTGGGACATTCTGCCTTTCATCTGTGGCCTTTCCTCATGGGCAGCAGTTGTGTAGATGTGATATACTAAAAGAGCTATAGCTTGTTATTTATTACCATCCACTTCTTTTATGAGCCTCTGTGTTGTTTTTTTAAAACTGGAGCAGCAGCAGCCCTCTTGAACTCAGACACCCTTTTAACAATTACTTGCAGCTGCTGTAGACACTTTTCTTCTTGGCATGCCATGCCATATTGCTCCATTTGTGCTGTGATGGTTGTTTCTTAGTACAGTGGTACCTCTGGTTACGAACTTAATTCGTTCCGGAGGTCTGTTTTTAACCTGAAACCGTTCTTAACCTGAGGTACCACTTTAGCTAATGGGGCCTCCCACTGCCGCGGCGCAATTTCTGTTCTCATCCTGGGGCAAAGTTCTCAACCGAGGTACTACTTCCGGGTTAGCGGAATTTGTAACCTGAAGTGTTTGTAACCCGAGGTATCACTGTAGTGCTGTCTTCTGAGTGCAGAGGGGTTCTTGCATTCTGATTTTTACCTGCCATGTTTTTATGTTTCAGAAAATATTTTGCATACCTGTTACATATGCTGCATTAAATGTGTCCCTCTCTAATGTTTTATTTTGATATTTTGCAATGTTTTGTCTTACATGTTAATTTACATAGTAAATTGCTTTAAGACCTTTGAAAGTAGTGGTGTAGAAATTATTTTAACAATAGTAATAATAAATGCTAGCATATAGTGTTCTCTGCATCCTCCCCACCCATAATTATTATACCTCTTCTTTGTCCCTTTAACTTGTTGCAGACAAAAGTAGAAGATATAGTCCAAGAGGTCTTTGATGCTTATAAGACAAATCATCATGATGCGCAGTAAGTTATTGTGTCCATGCAATCTTTCCTCCACCTGCTCCATATTCTTGTTTGACTGCTGATTTATATACCCCATCTCAAGTTGTTCAGGAGGACTCCCAACTTTCTGGAGAGGCTTTTGGGGAATGGGGTGTGCGTGCAGGTAGCTGCAATAGTGAGGAAGTGCTGGAAGACTTTCTTGTGAAATGCCTTTCTTTCTCTTAGGATTCAAGCAATGCCTTCATACAGAGTTATGGTACACTCATGTTTACAATACTTTAGATGTTTCTGGTCATTCCATCACAAAATGGATATTGCTGAGGTGGCCCCCATGCCTTGCCTGCAGGTTAGCATTGGAAGGAAAGCTTCGACTGGCACAAATGGGAGCTTTTCTTCCAATACACACTGCTAGGGTTGCCATATTTCAAAATCCAGACAGAAGAGTTGTTGAGCTTTTTTTTTAGTTTTGCCCAAAGTTGAGCTTTTTTTGGCATATGACAAAAAAGTTTTCCAGACATATGGCAACCCTACCCACAGCAGATGCAGGGGCCTGATCCCCTTGCCAGGTCCAAATTGACTCCTTGGTTCTGCTGTTTACCTAATAAAAAATAAATAAAAACCACACAATTGCTATTGTGTGAATGATGTCGCTTCAATTTTGGCCCTTAATTTTGATAAAAGATGTCTCAGGAGGGACATGAGCACAGGTTTATGAAATTATGAACAGCGACTTCCTCTCTCTTCTCATCTTTGCTTAAATGGTCTTGCGTGTTCTCCCTGGTCCTCCCTGCTCTCATCTTTATCAGCTCCTCCTGGAGTCCTTTGCTCTACAGGTATCATTCTTCTAGGAATAACTTAAGAATACTTCCTCTATCAATCCTATCTGCGCGGTTTCCCTCCTGTCTCTCTCTGCACTATTACCATATGGAATTCAGATGAGATGCCCACTGTCTTGGATGGTTGTAAAGGAGGGTTAAACAAACACACATGGCTGTAGAGCAGTGTTTCTCAACATTTTTTGGGCCAAGGCACACTTGTTCCATGAAAAAAATCACGAGGCACACCACCATTAAAAAAGTTAAAAAATTTAACTCTGTGCCTATATTGACTATATATAAGGGTAGGAACAGAGATAACAATTGTGACTGGGGATGGTAGCCTTATTGTGGAATTATTATTGGTGTTGTTGAGTTGAGAGCTATAATCTTGCAATCACACACTTATCTATATTTTCACAGAGGGAGGCAGAGGGGAAGTGAAGGCAGTGAAAGTAAGGGGAGAGGGCAAAATAAGGTAGTGGGTGGGAGGGAGAAGGAAAGTTTTTCCTGGGGAGGGAGATATTGATGGGGAAGCGGAAGGGTTCTTCTGGTTTTGGCTTTTTGTTGCTTGTTTTCCTTTTTTCTTTATCTTTGTCCTGGGGGGGTGTCGGGGGTTTCCCTCTGGGGGGGGAGAGGTTCCCTACCCTCTCACCTGGGTTGGGGGGTGGGAGGGGCCCTCTCCTCCCTATCTTTCCCTTTTTCCTTTCTTCTCTTCCCTACTCCTCTTTGGGGGTGGTTGTTTCGGCGGCAGCAACGGCGCCAGCGGAATCGGGGCGTCCCTTGGCTCCCGGTGCCCCGGTTCTCCACGTGGCTCCCCGATGCGGTGATCCCTCACCTGGGGGGGGCTCCCTCCTTTTCCTCTTCTCCTGGGGCGGCTGGGGTGGCGACGGCTGCGGCGACGAGGCAGGGCTGTCGCGTGGTGGGAGGTCCCGGTCTTCGGAGCTCTTCCCGGCCACAGGCCGGGCGCCTTTGGGTTAGGTCCGGCGGGCTCGCTGGGGGGCTTTAGCGGCTCCCCGCTTGATCCGCCGGGCGATTCCGACGCCCACGCGGCTGCCGCGGAGTCTGCGGCCGCCGCGGAGTCCGCAGCCCGGCGAGTGTTCTCGGGCCTTGAGGCCAAGGGGTCCGTCGATCCTCCGGCCGGGCGCTTTCGGTGTCGCTCCGGTGGGGTCGCCGGGGGGGGCCTCCAGCGGCTCCCCGGTCGATCCGCCGGGCTCGCTTGGTGCCCGTGTACCGGCGGCGGGCTTGCTTGGTGCATGTGTACCGGCGGCGGCGGGTCCGGAGGCTAGTCTGGCGGCACGGGCACGCTGGTCGCTCTCAGGAGCTTCGCGCTGCTGTGCCGCGCGCCATCTTGCCTCGCCAGAAGTCTGTCAGTGTGCCGCGGAACAGCGGTTGAGAAACGCTGCTGTAGAGCACCTCCATGGCTTTATGACTCTCTGATCGTTTGTATATCTTTTGGCCTATCCTTCAGGTTTGTTTTGCAGCGAGAGAAACACTTCCACTACCTGAAGAGAGGACTGAGACAACTGACAGATGCCTATGAGGTAATCCCTTCTGGCTGAAGGAGTTTGTACTGTTTCCTTCCTGCTTATATTCTGTTAGTGGAAAAATATTTGATGATGGGTTAACATGATTATGGCTCATTATCCTTCTTGCTTTTTCTACCACTGGGGTTTCTTTACCTTTTCTCTGGAATCTGAGGTATCAGGGGACTTCCTTTACTTTTATAGGCCATAGAAATCCATTTTCCAGGAGCCACTTCAGTTGTAGTGCTGGCTCCTCTGGGGTTGAAAGCTAAATATTTGTTACCCATGTCTTTTGCTCTGTCCATTTGGGGATAATTGAAAAGAGGTTCTCATGTTAGCTCGGGATTGTTCGAATAATGAAGCTATTCTTAAAGAGGTATGTAAATTCCCTTCAAAAATTGGTGTCCTTTATCCTTCTAAACCTCTTACTTTCCAGTTCTGATTCGCCTTCTTTGCCTTCCTTTTGTTGGGGTATGGCAAATGCAGCTGTGTCAGCCATGGATTTTAACAGCTGTCGTTTTCTCTCCCAAGTGTTTAGATGCCAGCCGCCCATGGTTGTGCTACTGGATCTTGCACAGCCTTGAACTGCTTGAGGAACCCATCCCGGAATCTGTAACTTCAGAGTAAGATTTGTTTTATATTTCACTTCTGTTCCTGCAAAACACTTTGCCATTCATTCCGAGCATTGTTATTATGTAACTGCTGTGAGTCGTTGTTGAGAAGCTCAAAAATTATGCAGGCGGCTTCTGTTGATGTCTCAGAAACCAAAGATGATCTTTGGGCAGAGCTTTGAATTAGGTGTTTTCAGAGTTTCTCTTTTGTTAGCAAGCTACTTAGTAAAGTTGCCTATCTAGGCATTTGGAGGTAAATTCAGAACTCAAAAGCTTAGAGAAATAAGGACTAAGTATAACCTGAAAAAAACTTTCTGCTCCACTTTCTGACTTATAAATTATAGGAGAAATTAACTTCCATAAGTCTTCCTTATCTTTGCACAGTGTGTTGCCTCTCTGGGCTAACCTCCCAATGTCCCTGCATGATGCATAAGAGCATTTATTGAAATACAACAGTGCATTGTCTTGTTCGTCTTGCTCCAACAATGACCTCTCAATAGCTTTTTCCTCGAGTAGAAGCTTTTGGTGCATCTTGTGATCAGCAAAGATGGTGGCGGTAAGAGATCAGCTTCAGCCACTAGGAGAAAGAAACCCATTCCCTCTAGGGCAGGGGTTCCCAACAAAATTTTCTCGAGGACCCCTCATCGAGCCGCTATTGTGACAAGGACCCCCATTAATTCCTAATCCTAAAATTAAAAAGTGAGAGCCAAATTAAGAGTCTTTTTATATTTTATATTTATACGTTTTTTACAGTTACAACAGAGTACTCCATCAGTATACAGTTAGTTTTAATTTTCAGTTCTTAATGAGATGAACCACTTTTTAACCAACGGTCCATTTTTAACTACGCGAACTGTAGCTTCCGCGAAAAACAACGCTTTGTTTACAAACACTACTGTACTATTTTGCAAAGAGGCAGCGCGCGCCAGGGAGGAGGGAGGGGAATGGAGAAGACAGGGTATCTGCGCAGTAGTGCACAAATGAAGCCGACGCACGCAAAGCATCTTGGGGAAGTGAGCGTTAGTAGAATGCGCGCGCTGCCTCTTTGCAAAACAGTAGTGTTTGTAAAGCGCCACCTAACGGCATACAGCAGAACTACTGCCTCCATCTAATTCTAGTTTTGCGCTAGACTCTGCTCATGCAGGAAGCGGCCAAAACAAAAAATCTGTTATCATACGAAATATATTTAATATATTTTTTATTCTAATAGCATCTTGCGGACCCCTCTGGCATAGCTCGCGGACCCCTGGGGGTCCGCGGACCACCTGTTGGGAACCACTGCTCTAGGGTTTGAAAATCTGTATCTGCAGAAAGGGTGGTGGTGGTCAGGAGAGAGAAGGTTTATTGCATTTGAAAGAAGTATTGGTTGCAAATTGTTTTTCAAAGAAGAGAAGTTTTGCAATTTGTAAGGAGAGAGAGGGAAAATTAGTAAGCTTGAGTTCCTTTCTGCAGCCAAGGAATGATGTGTATAATGAACGGAATAGCAGGATGGTCACTGGATTGTAGTGGAGACAGACATTTTCACCCAGGAGGAGTTGGGTTGAGCAGAATTTGAATGGCAAAATTTTGGGAAATGTTGAAAAAAACCCTCATTTTGGGGGGGGGGGGCGGGAGTGGAATGATTTTTTGGGGGGAAATTGTAATATTTGTAATACTTTTTAACACCCTTTACAGATTTCAATTCACTTTGTTACTTTAGGAACATAAAATGTGTTCTGTATAACTTGGTTATACATTAAATTATCCTGGTTGGTATTTCAAAAGTTCAGATCCGTATCCAGGAGCTACTGTTGCTGCGAAATATAACCATCACAGAAAGGAGTTTCGTTCCTTTAATCAGCATGTCCAGAAGGCACTCTGGATGCTGTTTTGCAATGTTGTTGCCACCTACAACAAGATTTGTTGTAGATGAGTAGATTAGCACTTTCTATGACCTGCCCCCTTTGGTCTGGGGCTGGATGTGTTGCATTTCAACGTGTGACTACTGCAGTTACATTGCAAACATTTCCATATACACATATATTGCGTGTACGTTGATCTTAAATTAAAAGACTTGGTGGGGGGGATTCTTCTCAGTGTTACTTGTTTCTTAATACAGTAAGTAAAATGCAAATTACAGTACAGTACATCATTAAACAATGCCCCAAATCAATATTTTAAGGGTGGGGAGAGACAAACCCTAATTGATCGCCAAGGCAGCTTCTGTCCCAAAATAGATCAGGGGGAGAGCCTGGGAAAGGGCGCCTGTAACCGACCTTTGTGTATATTGGGATTGAAACAATAACAAACAATGGAATAGCATGGCAAAAGCGGAGGAGAATGCTTGTTCTGCTGTTGAGATTCAGCTAGATGGCTCTGGTGAGAGAGAACCTTCCAAATAGAGTCCAGGGGGTCCTTCGTGCAAGTGCAAGGCCTCCCTCGCTTTCTGCTGATATTTTCCTCTCCCGCTGCAGTTCTCCTGTACCTCATCCCACTTGTGATTATTGGGAGCAACTTCTGGTGTGTTGGGGGATGTATGTGGACCCGGCTGCCAAGGGAAGTGTGAGAGCCTCATTATTTGACTGGACTCCAGCTTCTCCAGATCCAACCCAATTCGTTTAGTGTCCGAGTGGTACATTCGCTTCAATTTCCCCCTTCCTCCTGCGCTATGTGGCAATGGACTGTGGTGTCACTGGCGCAGTGTCAAACACTGCTGCTAGTATAAGAGCTGCGGTCCTTATTTCTTAGCCCGGGAAGGCCCTGTGCTGCTTGTTTTGTGTTTAAATGCTTCTTGCTTATAAAAACTAATCTTGCCCTTGCTCTTTCATCTGTGCCTAGTGTGTGCCAGTTCCTGAGCCGCTGTCAGAGCCCCAGTGGAGGCTTTGGAGGGGGACCGAACCAATACCCACATCTTGCTCCAACGTACGCAGCCGTCAATGCTCTCTGCATTATTGGGACTGAAGAGGCATACAGTGTTATCAACAGGTAAAAGCGTAGGAGGGACCCCCTCCCCTCTACTCAGATCCAAGATATTAGGTGAAGCCTGAAGCATTCTTGACCAATGTCTGCGAGTACAGTCCCCCCCCCCTCAGCCTTCCTACTTGCTGAAGAAGAAAGGTTATCTGGTAAGCTGGGCAGGTGGCCCTTTCCCAACACAGCCTTTGCCACAATGTGCTGCTTGGTGTCTACATCCACCCCACCGCCTCCCGTCCACTTGTTGGTAGCTTCCTTTGCTTTGAATCAAGGAGAGCAAAGCTCTTCTTGGCGCTCAGGCCTCTCTTGCACTCCAGGACCTGAGAAGGGTTAGCTCTATATTTAGAAAAAAAGGAGTCTGGGTGGTTAGTCCAGGTTCATGTTTTTATTCTGGGTTCTGCGGTTCCACTTTCACCGTTAGGCATTCCAACGTACACCTCAGGCACGTCACCTTCCCATCTTGCACCAGCCAGGCATCCCCACTCAAAGAGTGGCAGTGGCCACAAGTCACACGTGGCCTGATCTAGTCCCATAGCGCACCATGGGACATTCGGTGCTGAAATGGTCAAAATCAGTCTCTGTCTGTGAGCTGTGGGTCCAAACATGCAGGTTGTGTGAGATGATGTATTTCTTTTATTTAGGCTTGTACAGCAGGGCAATGGAATAGCAGGTTTTACCTTGACATGAAAACACAGTGGTGGGGACAAAGTCAGAAGAAGTTGTGGAACCTACTTTTTGGGTGGGAAAGTTGGCGGGGGGCTCTTATTGGCTGGGTTGCTATAGGATATTATGACATGTTGGAGGGGTTCCTCAGCCAGCAAAGAACTGAAACCCCCTGGCCTAGATGATCCTGCAGCCCGTTTTCACTCATGTGGGTTGGCTCTTCAAGCATCTCATTTGTTTTTTTCCTCTTAATAGGGATAAATGTTCTCTATTGTTTTTTCAGAGAGAAGCTTCTGGACTATTTGTATTCCCTGAAGCAGCCTGATGGCTCCTTCATCATGCACATAGGGGGAGAGGTGGATGTCAGGTGTGTTGGAAATGTTTCAAGTATTTCTTTCATGTGATGCTAAGCAGCAGCTTAGGGCTCTGATGAAATTTTTGTGGCAAGGGTGTTCATAGAGAGTTTTGTCTTAGCACAGCAAGCATTCATCCTGTTTTGTAATAGTGCAGCTAAACTTCAGTGGAGGAATAAGATCCTGGCTTCTAATGTTAGGAAGATTATGGGAGCCATTATTTGCTTCTTTCAGCTGTAAGTGATGTTAAATATCCCTGGCTTCTCCCTCTAGGGGGCAGGAAAAGGCAGTCCTTGGCTGCTGTTCAAGAGAAGTGCTTGCATGTGGAAAGAATGGCAGACATGGCCAGAGTTTGTTTTGGTGCAGCAGATTCTAAAGCTGAAGGAGAAAATCTTTTTCAACTTGTACAGTGGCTTGCTGTGACAAAACCATTTTAAATGAAGCTCTGGCTCTTCTTTCGGGGAAGAATGTAATATTTATTTTTCTTCCCCTGGGATTCCAATGAATAATGTTGTGAGCAAGGCTTTTTCTGTCTTAATTAACAATATTGAAAGCCGCTCGGTATCTTTCCGTGGCTACTAATATAAATCTAGGATACCAGTCCCTTGGTACATCAAGGAAGGGAAGAAATGGATGCACTGGGATAAACTCTTCTGAATTTAGCTTCTGGTGTACCTTCCATTCTAATAACCTCATCCAGAGTAATTTTATTTAAAAACAAACCAAACATGGTCTCTCTCTCTCTCTCCCTCTTTCTCTTCTTCCCTCTCCTCCCACCCTCGCCAACATGCTGATTGAGTGCATTGAGCAAATGCCTTCTCATGGTTGCTCAGATATTAAAACCAAGTCTTGAGTATACAATGACTTAACTTCCAAGTGCTCTCTTTGTGACATTTCTACGGTCATGGCTGGGTGGTAGATTGTGCAGTTTAATATGACTGGTGTTTCCCTGACAGCAGTAGCTCGGCTTGCATCATTCTTCAGCCATGTTTAGAAGTTAAATAGTCTCATATTTAAATCTCAGGAGTGCGTATTGTGCTGCATCAGTGGCCTCGCTTACCAACATCATCACACCGACTCTCTTTGAAGGGACAGCGGACTGGATAGCAAGGTAGGAGAACACGTAGCTCTTGTTTGGCCTTGGACACCCAGTGCTTCTTTGGTTGCCTAGAGAACGAGCAGGAAGATATTTGTTGTATTGGGGACAAGAAAACATCCTGTGTTTTTGTATTTTATTTTTGAACTAGATGTCAGAACTGGGAGGGTGGGATTGGTGGCGTCCCTGGCATGGAGGCCCACGGAGGGTACACTTTCTGTGGACTGGCGGCGCTGGTCATTCTGAAAAGTGAGCACGTCTTGAATCTGAAAAGCTTATTGGTAAGTAACCATTTGTCAGCTTCGTTCAAATTCTCTCTGTGCTGCTGTTTCACCATTTGCTTATGGTTCAGATCCAGAGCTCCATTGAGCAGACCGCTGCTCATGGGCGGAGAAGTGAATTTTAGCATTCCCCGTAAAGCTGCTCCAGAGCGTCAGGGTACCCTTCAGAGCAGAACTGCGGGTGGCAGAGTAACCAGTGAAAATCCATTGCCTCTTCTTCTGCAAATGAAGGAACCCTTTGTGGAAGAGGCACTCTAGATGGAGTGCAGAAGGCACTGTCATGGGCATCTCAATGCCAAAACATAGGATCCCACTGGATTTCAGTATCTGGAATTGGGATTCCCCCTTTGCCCTGCCCCTTCTGTTCTTGCGCTCTCCCTAAAATGTCTGTCTGTACATTCACAGCACATATTCATAATCATTCCTTTGAGCTCTGCGTTAATTGATTAAAAGGAAACATGTACCATTTCTGACATTGTTTTATAAACTTGTGAAACCCCATTTTGTCTGTAACTGCCTTTCAATACGGGCATCCCCCCACTGATACGTGATTAGCTTGCATGTGACCATGCAGCACCGGGAAATAAATGAATAAATATTTGATTCAAACCTGAAATGGCAGGCTCTCGGGGCTATTCATAAGATAGAAACACGACCTCTTGATGTTCACCAACGCAATTTTTATCGGTTTGCTTGGTTGCCTCCTTGAGTTTAATTATCGAAAACCTCTTCATATTTTCCGTGGCATCCTGGGTATGTTAGATTTTGCTGCAGGAAGCACATGAAGCATGTAGGGGACGGGGGGACGGGTGTGTGCCCTCAGACTCCCCAAACTGTGCTAGGGGACTGCTGTTCTCTGTGGCTCCCTCCGTTGATATGTCTTCTGGGTGTAGCAGGCCCTGTGGCTGCACTGAGCAATAGTGATGTTTGCTTTCTCTCCCTGCTAGCACTGGGTTACAAGCCGCCAGATGCGTTTTGAAGGAGGGTTTCAGGGCCGTTGCAACAAGCTGGTAGATGGCTGCTACTCATTCTGGCAGGCTGGCTTGCTGCCTCTCTTACATCGAGCCCTGCATGCCAAAGGTGAGTCTGAGCACCACAAGCTTGTCCACGATTCCCCAGGTGTGCTGCCCCTGTCACTTGTTTCCTCTCACCCCCAAACTGTTAGATGTGGAGACTTTTGTTTGAGGAGCCTAGCGTGAGCAAAAGGCACAGAGACACAAGATGTGCTTCAGTGCAGCATTTGTATTCTCTGTCCTTGTGTAAACTAAAAAAATAATAAGAATACCTCCCTTTCAATGTTATAGTAGAACCGGCATCAACATGTCATAGGACTGAAAATAACAAAGCTGTTGGGGGACCCATGAAAAATGTCATTGTATCAAAGAGTGTCACGCCATTCTTCCTCAGTACTTGCCCTCCACTCCCCCCCCCCCATGTCCCTCATTCACCTGCTTTTTTCATGCTTACCTCCCTGCACCTTTATAGCCAAACTTTCCAACTCCACTTAACTGCTGTCCTTGAAGAGATTTTGCGAAGCTGATGGGCTGTTGATGTGACAGCTGCACTCTGAGAGGCAAAGGGGACCCAAGCAATAACTGCACTTTAAGGCAAAACCGTCACCCTCAACTGGGGTGGGTTTTTTTGGGGAGGGGGTTCCTGGGAGGGCTATTTATGAGCAGAAGTAGTGGATGCCCTCCTTTCTTGCCTCTCTCTCCACTAGATGCAAGAGGGCAATGTAATAGGTGAGATTTTAAAATATTATAATGGACAGTTGCTCCACAGAACTCTCTGTTTACAGATGTATCAGGGTATAATTTGATTTTAAAAGGACCTACTCATCTATGGAAAAATAGGGTTGTGGTTAGTTACTAAGCAGTATAGTCATGGCATCCATATGTACAAGGAAATCTCCAACGCTTTCCTCGCTTATTGAACGAACAGTGCTTGCTTGATGCTCTGTGATTTTAAAACTTCCTGAAATCTCTGGATGTGGCCAGCGGTCAGAGGACCAATCTGAAGCGATGTGGGGCATAATGGTTTGTTTATAAGCATATTTGTGCAGGGTTACCGGTTCCTTTGGCATACCAGCCCAGAATGCAGCTAAATATCCCTGTTGCGCTAACACTGTAGGAATTGGCAATGGTTTAAAAGTGACAATAGCGGGGAGCAGGGGTTATGTTGCTTTTAAAAGCAAAATGAAAGCACACTCTGCAACCTTCTTCTGTTGGACTTCAGAGATGGAATACTAGCCAGATAAACCATTTTGCACCGATGTAGGATAGTGTTTAAACACACAGAGAGGAGAGTTCTATTCGCAGGATGCAATGAATTTCTATTATTACGTTAACTGCCTCAGATGAACTCTGCCAGCGCATGCTCCTTGCGTGCTTCCCTTCCACCTTTCCTTGTCCCATCCCCTCCACAAGCTCCTGCTTGTTATCTGCTTGCTGTCCTCTTGAGAACACTTGCTTTCTCTCATTAGAGTAAGGAACAAGGAAATGACTGCCTGATAGCGAAAATGGAAGGCTTCGGTGAGGACAAGGCCAGGAAGTGGGTGGCCATAGCTCCTTCCTTGCGAAGCAGAAGAAGGGAGGGAGGGAGGGAATGCAGTCTTCCATTTGGTGTCTTCCTGTTGCCCTGCTCTTTCTCCAGTGGAAGTGTTAGCCTCTTACTGGGGTTTTTGTTCCTTTTAGGTGACTCTGCCCTCAGTATGACACACTGGATGTTTGACCAGGAAGCGCTTCAAGAGTACATCCTACTATGCTGCCAGTGCCCTGCAGGGGGCCTCTTGGACAAGCCGGGCAAGTGCGTGTTGGTCACCCTGAGGAAATTTCAACTTGTGGCTCAGCATACAGCAGGAATACCCATGACTGGGATTAAATTGACAAGCAGTTTTTTAAACAACAGAAGTACAGTGGTACCTTGGTTCCCGAACTCAATCCGTTCTGGAAGTCCGTTCGACTGCCAAAACGTTCGCAAACCAAGGCGCAGCTTCTGATTGGCTGATTTGCCCCGGAAACAATGCCGACAGCTGAAACGGACGTTCGGCTTCCAAAAAAAGTTTGCAAGCCGGAACACTTACTTCCAGGTTTGTGGCGTTCGGGAGCCAATTTGTTCAGGAGCCAAGCCGTTCAGGAACAAAGGTACCACTGTACTATAAGGTGAAAGAATATCACAAAGAAGAAGAGTACGGGAAACTAATCTGGCACCCAACTTGGGGCTTTGCGTACCCTGCACTGAAACAAATGGAGATTTTGCCCCAGAGGGTGGCTGAGTGGAACAGCTGGGCTTTCAGTTTCTCATTGTGTATGTTTCTACCGCCAGGTTCCGGGATTTTTACCATACCTGCTATTGCCTCAGTGGGCTGTCGATAGCACAGCATTTTGGCAGTGGGGACCTTCTCCATGAAGTAGTGCTAGGAGTGCCAGAGAACCGCCTGGTAAGCTATGCCAGGATGTGGCTGTGTGTGTCCTGTGTGTGTCTTAGGAATGAACCCAAGTAAAAGTGACACAGACCAGGAAGATGCTGCTCCGATCCATCCCTAAATCTGTTCTATCACATTTCCCATATTTCATCAATGGGTTTTTAAAGGAAATCAAATGAAATTTGCATTTATTTGCGTGTTTAAATATGGAAATTGCGACATAATTTGTTATTTCTGACCATATTTTCTCTCAAAATGCACGCCTTTGAACAATTTTCTCCTAAAACACAAATGCTTTCATATTGCCATTTAAGCAGAGACGTGCATAACAAAATTGGAGAACTGCAGAATCCAAAGGATAACTGTGTTCTGATCTGCATCTTAGTCCAAGTGGTGCAGAACAAGTCAGTTCATAACAGAATTTCCAATCACATACTTTTGAATAGGTAGAAAGTAGGCTAGTGCTTTTGAGGATGCCATTCGGCTGCAAGTAAATCCTGTCTGCAACTCATAATCCTGGAGATACTATGTGTGTTACAGCGGTGAATTGATTTCATTCACTTTTTTCGCCGCCTCACTGTGCACTGGTAATGGCAGCCTTCATTGGCTCCATGCCTTGGCATGAAGGCTGCTTTCAGACACTCCTGCTGCTGCTACTGCTGCTGCTAAGACTAGTGGGATAGGGCAGGGACTCTGAATCCCCTCCCTTCCCTACCCAGAGCCATGTTAAAAAGGTCTTCAGACAGAGCTGCCTCTGCTACTGAGGAAGGCAGGTGGTGACATTCCACAACCAACAGGCCTCAAGATCCTGTTGCCTCTGCATCTCCATAGGCCTGCCTCTTAAAGATTAGGGTAGAAACGTCTCAAATTTGGTGTGTGGTAGTTTTGGGTTTCCTTTATATTTTAACTCTTCTCATCAGGAAAGTGTTGCAGAAATTTGGCATAAAACCTTCGCTCTCTGTGACAGCCAAAGGCAGAAAAGGATACCACACAGTGGTTAGACACTGAACCACCCATACCTCCAGGTATAGGGCAGTATATAAATTCTAATAATAATAATAATAATAATAATAATAATAATAATAATAATCAGGCAGGACCAGAAATGGCGTTTACAGAGTGTGTGTGTTTGGTGGATCTGAGTAGCACACTTGCCACACCAAATAGTTTGCTGTTGTTGCAAGTTGCATGGTGGCTATGGATGCTTAATTTCACAGTGTTTGAGATAACAGGACTTGATGGGTTAGGAGGAAGGAGGTTTGGGATAGAGAGCAATGTGGATAAGGCAGAATAGGAAGTATAGTGAAAGAGGGGTGCTTGCTGAGGCTCTTGTGTCTTTCTGCGTAGGCAGTGTGAGCTCCAGATATGATTTCCTTTGGTTTGTGAGCTTTCAACAGGCATAGCCTTCCCGTTCTCTTCTATGACCCTCCATCCCAAGCCAGATTCTCCTGCTGTGTGGTATGCGTCAAGCATGATTACAGCCTTGAACTATGAACTTTGCTTCTCATTGTGCATTCCTTATTCCTCTCATGGGGAAAAGTCCCTCTTGCACTGGGAACATTTTGAAGAGAAGCATTTCCTTGTGAGATTCCCCCTGTGCTGCTGTGATGATGACGATGATGCAGTGAATATCTCCTCAGAGAAGCTTGAACAAGGCCAGCTCCAGGTTTGGGAGGTGGGGCTTGGCAAGATGCCCTTTCTGTGAAACCACCCCTTTCCTTTGTTGTGTCACTGCAACAGCTGGTAGGCAGGCAGTGATAAGGAACAATCCTTACCTCCAGCTAGAGGAGAGGGCAGGGAGAAAGGGTTTTGTGGGTTCCTTGCTGCTGTTGCTGCTTGCCCACTTGGGAGGCAGGTGGGCTGGCAAGCAAGTGGTGGCACAATGGGAAGGAGCGTGGGGTTGGTGCGGAGGCCTTGGCAACTGCTCAAGGATAATGACCCTTCAGAGTTGAAAATATGTGGATAACGTCTAGTAAACTCTCAAAAGCAGAGCTGAGAAAAACTTCAGTGGTCAGGATGCTGGGCTTCAGACTCCTGTAACTCCATACATACTGCCATGAAATATGTCCTTAAATAACCTGCTTTCATTAACTTACCTAAGTTGACAGACTTGGCTTCTCTTGCTATGGCACTGGTGAGAGTAGACACAGTTTCAACTTTAATTCCTGTTTGTTTCCTTCCCTCCAACAGCAGCCTACGCACCCTGTGTACAACATCTCCCCTGACAAAGTGGTGCAAGCCGTGATGCACTTCCTGAAGAAGCCTGTTCCAAGTACAAAGGAGGAGCCTGTTGCTAACTGAGAGGGGCTGCTGCCCGGGTGGACCCTGTGCAGTGCCTTGTCCTGCCGTTCAACGCATGGCACTGCAAGTCGTCTTGGTCATTGTGGGGGGGCCCTGGCCCTGGAGCTAACTTTTTGATTATTTTCAAACTGGGCTCAACTTTTGTGTGTGCATCTTTTGAGAGTTCTGCTAGCCATACCAAAACCTGATCAGTTTTCAGGACCTAGTAGCAGATTGGCTGTGTGGTGGCATACGGTTAGACATGCTGGCTGCTCATTTGTGTGGGACGCTCTCTCACCTTGCAAGCAGGAGCAGTTTTGGTTTTGAAACAATGCAGCATGTTAGTATCTTAAGCATTTGGCAAACCAGTTCTGTTGTTTCATTTGCACTATGCTAAGTATCTTGGGGGTGGTGGGGCCAGCTTCCTAATAGGCTGATTACTGGCCTAGCCAGAGTTGGTGCCCTGATCCCATACCCTTACAGGCAATATCTTCTGTCCATTTATACTCCCTGAAGCTATTCCAAGTACACTGCTAACCAAGACATGGGACTCTGGCTTTAAAATGTAAGCATATTCTGAGTTAATAGTGTGCACATCAACACTGTATTCGTTGTGTCAGCTGCTGGAACACATCCCAGGGGTGTTGTCTTGGATACCCCCCTTGTGTTAAGCTCTTTTCCATTATGTAAGGGGTGGTGAAGGTCTCACTCTGCATCGAGCAAAAAAGAGGCCACCGGCAAGATTCTGTGCAAAATTCTTCCCCTCTCTTGCATATTGGTACTAGCCTGCCTAGTGGCAGGACTGACAATGTAATAATGTTTGTGCATTTTATTAAACATAAACTAATTCCTTTCTTATTATCTGTCCAGTTGTGACCGTTCATAAAACTTTTTGATGCAATTGTATTTAAGGCTTTAATTTGTATGTCTGCTAGGAGGGCCCTTTGGTACTCGTCTGCATGTTTGGGAGGGAAATCACAACATTTTCCTTTTGGGACTGTACCGTTTGCAATGCTTTCTCAAGGCATGCTTATTAGCGCTTACTTCTAACCAGTGGTCTTGAAGCTGCACAACACTTCTGTTGAAGCTAAGCAGCCCTGATATTGAACCCTTCCTGAAAACTATATGTAAACTGAACTCTTGGAGGAATCAAAGAGGTAAACAATCCTAGCCTTTCGTAAGCAGAACAGACTAATACATAACCTGTAGAACCACTGTCATCCTTAATGAGTACCATAGTAGCCTCAACAACAGGGCTTGTGAGATTTTAGCTCCATGCAAGTAACCATGTGCGGTGAGAGTGGGGCTGTGTGCTTGCCCTGTGGTTGTCCCCTTGCATGGAGGGAAAGTCTGAAGCAGGGAAGGAAGCTGGTTTAATGGTCATAGGCTGTTTTTCTCAGCTGGAACCCTGAATACCCAGGGTGGCAGCTCTCACCGAGACAGCCTATATGTGCTCAAACATGCTTCAAACCTCCCCACAACATGTAGATAGCATGGGGCAGGGTGATATTGCTTGGAGATATAACACCTGGAAATTATAATTTACTTTTCAAGCAGCTGCTATTGTCTCCTTATTTTGGGATGAATATAGATAACTGTTAAGTGGTATCGCCACTGGAGGAAGGCGGGAACAACATATTGGAAGGTATTTTTCCTTTGTTTGCTCCTGGCTCCTCTTTCTGCTCTCTTCCTCTGTCCTTACCAGGTTTCTAACTCTCTCCTGGTTCCATATCTCTCTTTTCCCTCCTCCCAGCTTCCATTTTCAGCCTTTGGGAGGCTGGTGCATTCCAATGACATTTCTCTTTTTCTTTGGCACACCTGTACCTTGAGCTGCCAAGCCAGGCCAGGCCCTGCTAAAATAAACACGACACTTTTATACATGTGCTCAGGCAACAATCCTGAGCACATGTATAAAAGCAGCTTTGTGGGCCAAACTGGTACTTTGAGAGGAGAATTAAAGTGTGTTTAAACTGCTGAATGAAAATTTCAATCCAAGTTCAAGTTGCCAGTAGCTTGCAAAATTGCCAGGATGATTCTGTGTTATGTGCTTTGATTCCATGCAAACACGGAAAAGCTTTAGAATTTGGCGTTGGGTGGGTGCACAAATGAAGGCTGCAAGGATAGGTGGTAAAATGGCTGGACAATGCTTGGTGATATTTCTTAAGGCAGAAGGATACGAAGAGAATTTCTGGACATCAAGTGGATTTAAAGCTTTAGCAGTGTGTGCCCTACCTCTGATGCCTGAAAGTGGCATAAATCACAGCTGGAGGTGTTAGATGCACATTGATTTGGGCAATACACTACAAGTGTGTTCTCAATCCAGCTTTGTGGACTCTAAATTTGAGTTTCTTTGGTGCAAAACTTAGCCCTGCCTACCTCTTCTCTTGAAGGGATCATGGCTTCTTCATTAAGTCTTCAAAATCTTGACCAATCTGAACAGAAGACACGCTGCAAGCTGCTTCCGTGAGGGTGGAGGGGGAAGGCACTGAACAATATAACTTCCTAGGTAGTAGTGAAAAGGGTGCTTGGGAGGCAGGGTTGTTAAAAGCAACTTCATTCCCCTTGTGGGAAATGTGATTTCCAGGGAGATGTTTATGCATAAATAGCAGAGGTATGCTCTTATTGAAGAACTGCTGACTAGATGACAATTACTAGAGCAGTGTTGCCATCCACTGCAAATTAGGGTAATAATAGGTTTAATTGGTAGAAAGCTGTAGAACAGGAATGGGAAACCTGTATGTATCTTACCAAATGTTGAACTACAACTCCCATTATCCCTAACCATTGGCTCTGCTGGCTGAGGCTGATGGGAGTCCAACAACAGCGAGCGAGTCACAGTTCCCCATCCCTGTTGCAAATGTGACAAAGGGCAACTGGCTGCTATATAGGTAGCTTTGTTTGCACAATCAGCAATAGTGGGGTGGACTATAACCACAGCCATAAAGCTGCACTGATCTTTCTGTTCGGCAAAACCGCAGAGTGGTGTCTTCTTACTACTCCTTAATGAAGAAAATTGTAACATATTTTCATTGCATCTCAAGATGGCTAAACTTGCATGCAAGATGCTGTTGTCATAGGAACTTTTAAAATGGGATTGTCCCCATCTGCACTATGAAAAAGTACAGCCTCCTCTCTAGTGTAGCTTTTGGTCAGAGACTGGCCTGCATTCTAGGTTAGAACCTAAGGGACTTTTTGAGAGTCTTGAGTTCTACATGGTTTAAAGGGGGGAGGGGGAGAGAGCTTTAAACCAAGTCAAGAGCGAACCAGAGAATTCTGCCTGTAAAAAAAACAAAACATTAACCTTCCTTGCATGGCTGAGGTCACAGGGCGTTAAAGCTGGTCCTCTGCTGATCTGATTGTTACAGATCAAGGCCAGTTTCCAGCTACCAAGGAGTTGAGCTGCAAGAGGAAGTGCTTCCTGGATCCCTCTTCCTGCTTAACTATTGTTCTAGATGCCCCACCCCCCCACCCCTCTTGCATACGCCATCAGAAGCGCCATCAGAAGCGTGTGCAGAGATGGTGACACTGCTGCCCTGCAGCCAAAAGCCTGTCACCTTCTGAATTTCAAGAGGTGGGAAACTGCTAGCACCCATTTTGTGGCTTTTAGAACTGCACCAACAAGCCAGATGCTCTACCTTGTACAAAGCTTGTGTATGTCCAAAAATTGAGCAAAATCCTAGCAATGCCTCCAGTATGTCCTGTGCACATGGGGCTGTTGCTGAGAGTGCTGCCGCCCAAAAGGAGGAAGCACACAGGACCAGAAATGTTGCAATATTTTACATTGAAACTAGGAAGCAACCATTGCCATTTCCTGTTACATATGTGTGTGTGACATAGGACCACTTTAGCACCTGCTTGTTTTTTTTATCAGAATCTTTCTGCAAAGGTTTCTACTCATTTGGCCCAAAGAACCATTTCGAGATAGCACCATTCACTCCATCTTTCTTAGCTGTAGAAAGATATTTCTCACCATTATGTGGCAAGCTGCAGCTGCATAGATCGGGACACATGCTGCCCTCAAAACAAAGGGAAGCAGCCATTACACACACACCCATTGGTTTTAGGGTAGTATGTGCAATTGGAAACATGTAGCAGAGGCGATCTTTCTTATCCAACTAGAAGAGATATACCTGCAAAGCTCTTCCTTTATTTGATCAACTTACTAAAAGTATAGAAGCACTTTATAGTAACTCCCATGTATCAGCACATCGGAGAAGTGTGAGATTTAGAGATCTTAAATAAATGTTGAGTTTGCCTGTGAAGCCTTGCTCATAATTCTATTTCCTGTTATTCAACAGGTTAAGCCTTTTCTCACGTGGGAATAGAAATTCTTCTGTCCCTAACGTCAGAAAAGTAGAAGCAAAACTGCCAAGAGGCATACCCACCCCATCACTGTTTTCACAAAGACACCAGTACCACTCAAAAGGATAAAATACTTTTTTATTTATAGTCTTATAGTAAAGGGAAGCCTTAACTTGCAAGACAATTCTTGGGCAGTATGTACAACATACTTCAGTTCATGGAATAGACTCACACCTGGACAGAGACCAAGCTACACTTGTATACACTAAATTCAGAAAACATCACAAACAAGAGTGGGAAGAAGACAAAAATATAAGGTCACACGCACCGACACACACGCACACACACACGCAAATGCACACTCATGCACATGTGCGTGCACATGCACACATACACACAGTGGCCTTTGCTCACTCACAGCCTGTGCCCATTTAAGTCGTTATGGGGTAACTGGCTCATTTGCCAGAGGGCAGGAGGTCCACGCTTTGATGCAGTTATTAGTACCAAGTAACAAAGCTTGTGGTGTGTATTTACATTATAAAAGCTGGCTCTAATTCTGAGAAATTCATTAAGAGGGAAGAATTGATCATGGTATGAATCTGTAGCTTCACGTCACCAATGTCCGTAGCAAGAGAAGGAATCTGATCGGATTGAGTTTCCATAGAAGGAAATAAATACCAATTAATCACTTGCCAAAGTACAAAAAGGAAATCCATCTCCCTGCTTCACCCTGAATCCTGCACCATCCCTCAGGAGACTAGGGACATGCACTCGCATGGATCTGCATGATTCCCTTCCCCCACCAAGATCCTTCAGGGGACATTTGGCTTTGTTGTCATAAATAAACATATTTTGATGAGATAGTGACTGGTACAGCTCTAGTGAAAGGATGGAGGGGTCATTGTCACCACAGAGTCCAGGCAACCATAGACTCATGAGTTCATCGAATGGCCTGGGCGTTCCTGACACTAGAACTTGCAGCCATGAGGCAGGACAAGACAAAACTACATCCTGCTCCAAGCTATGGCCGATGTCTTCCAGAAGGTAAGCTGCCAAGCCAAGGGGTTGGGTTAACTCAAAAGGGGCCACATAGGGGCAAGGAACAGGGGAAGCTGCAGTCCGAGAGCCTCTACTAAAGAAAAAAAGGAAAGTCCTTAAGCAGCCAGCGAGTGTCTAATGGCAGCGGGAACAGGGGCCTCTTCTAGCTGGCCTCCATACGAAGCTTCTTCCGGCTCTGTGGCTCTTCCAGCTCAGACTCTGAACTGGAGTCGGAGCCTCCATCAAAGGCGGAGATGGTACTGCCCTTGGGATTGGTGTAGAGGCTGTTGTCTGAAGAGGAATAGTTGGCCTGCAGCTGAGCACTTGACCTTGCCTTCTCCAGGGCACGAACTAAAAGGCAAGAACAAGGATATGGAAATAGGCAGGGGAAAAGTAGATAACTAAGCTAACTATAACTAAGATTGGTACCTCTAAAGATGTTAAGGCCCAACCTGGGGGAAGATTGAGAAAGTTTTGGAAATATATCACTTTCTCCTAAGGTCTCATTAAAAAAACAGTTATAAGTTTGGGGAATATTATGGGAAATAAATTACATTTTTTCAGAAAGATTAGTGAAAGTAGTTAATTGCATTATGGGGAAATTCATTTGCGTTCTCCCTCTTTTGTTTGTCTGATAGGACTGAACTGAGTTCTACTCTGAGTAAACCCACTGAAATTAATGGACCTAAATTAGCCATATACAGTAATTCCAGTTTTTGCCATACTGTTGACAACTCAGCCCATGGCCCATATGTATGTCCTAGCCAGGACATTTAAGTCATCAATGCACAAGAGAGAGCCTTCTGGTTACACACAGAATGTAGAACTCTGTCTTGTTGAATGGTTTCTTTAAATATTAAGGTTCATTATTGTTTCACAAGATGTGTAACTCTTTAAAGGACAGAGTAAATATCACCGAGTTTTATAGCTGTGAAGCAGTATAGCAGGTGCTATTAAGTTGTGTTAATTAAGCTGTGTCAGCAATTGGGTATAGTATATAAAGAGCAGCATGTACCTCTCTCAGTACCCTGGTGAATGGGTCATAGATTTAATGTAAGAGGAGTTTTTGTTTTTGTAATTAAAGCCAAGCAAAATAAATTTTTGCGTTTCTTCATTGTTTCCTGAACGTGTGGTCTTCCCAGCACGCTTTCTGCAGCGCAATTAATCTGCTAAATACGCAACATGTCTTGGGAAGTTTGGTTCCATTTTTAAATTATTCTGCTGCCCATCAAAAACATTCATTTTTTCAGCAAGCTTTCAAGCTGCCTGCAAATTAGCAATGGCTGTTGGTTCACTGGCTCTTTAATTGTTTGTCTGTTGCTCTTTTACTCAATTGTTTCCATAACTGAATTTTGATTGTATATTTAGTTTTAGTTATGTAAGCTGCCTTGTGTTTCCTTTTGGAACAGGAGAAGTGGAGTAAAAAAAAAAAAATCGCAACAAATACCTGCTGCACTCTGAAATGAACCAGTGTAGTTCAGTGCTAGACTATGAGTCTTCCATCAATACACCTTTGCAATTAACTACCTGTTCCCGGTATCAGAAGCAGAGGTGCAGTGGAGTTGGGCTTTAAGATTTGTTAAATCCTGTGCTTGCATGTGTGTGTGTGTGTGTGTGCGCACACACACATCCCACACAAACCCCAGCATGGTGAAACTTGCTACTTATACTTCTGCTCAGTGGCAACCATTAGTCCTCCCTTGTGAGCAGCAACTTACCAGTCTGCTTTAAATATGTCTTTAATTATTCTGCTCGAGAAAACTTTGTATGCTTCAAAACAGGAACATGCCACTCACTTACTCACTGTTCCATCAAACGGTCCCACCATTATCACCATCCTGGCAAAAACCGTACATCTTAGGCAAGGGAGAAAGACTCCTCAGAGCAAAGCCCAATACTTGGGCTGTTTTGAATGACTGGATTCAATGGCTTCATTGCCAATGTGCAAAATTTTGGATCTTCTCACTCCAACCACAGCCTTACTTCATGGGTTCCCGATCACTGGACACCTTACAGCAGTCTTCCCCAACTTGGTTTCCTTCAGGTTTCTTGGACTAACTCCCATCAGCCCCAGCCAGCAAAGATAAGCAGGCTGGGAGTTGTAGACCAAGACATCTTGAAGGCACCAGGTTGGGAAAGATTCCCTGGCAGAGAAACACGGATAGCAGAGGGTTTTGTTGAGAGGTGGCACAATATCCTTACCCATGAGATGGCATATGGAGTGCCCTAATGCAGCCCCACTCACCTTGCTGCTCCAGCAGAGCGTTCTGGCGTTTTAAGTCATCAATGTCCTGCTGGTGTGTGTGGTTTTTCCGACGCATGTACTGGATGTACTCTGTGGCTTTATCTAGGATTTGGGCCCGGGATGCCTGTTGCAATAGTAGAAAAAAACACACACCAGATAAAGTCCTAGTTCACGTAGGCAGCAAGTCTGATATTCCCTTCTGCAGGGAGGCTAGAGAACTGATTCCTCAACCCAGTCCACATTTGACTTAGGTACAATCTTGAAGTCCATGTACTTGCAAAAAGTTCAGCACTAGTGAGAGGAGCTTTGAGACTCAGAATATGTTAACTGTTTTCCAATCCCACTAGACTGAGCTCCTGATTATATAGAATCAACTGTACTAATGACACCTGTTCCCAGTACTAAAGCAACAGCAGATGGACCAATCAATGAAACTCCTACAGGGAGCTATAGACTTGGATCATTCCCCATGCCAGCAATTCTGCAAACAAATCCTTCTGCTCACAAGAACTCCTTCAGTAAAGTAGAGTCTTCCAACTGCTATTCAGTATCCACAGAACAATCTGCTGTTTTCCTCCACAGAGATAAAGCAAAATGCAAATTATTCCCACATTATTGGCACCTGAGCTTAATGTTCCCCGACCACCAAAACAGACACTCAGATCACTTAACAGCAAAATTCAACACTGTGCTACCAAATCTTTGCTCACACAGTGGGACCCCTTGTTACCCATCCTCTAAATGGGTCCAGGGGGTCCCCGTAGCCCCCAAAGAAGATTTTGGGGCATGTAGGTGGAAGGAGAGGAACAGGAACGGGAAGGCCCATGGCATGAGCAGAAGTCCACTCTACTCTTGTATGGACACCACTGGATACCATCCTAAATTAATAATGCTGTGCTCTGCTGCACCTATACTTCTCCCGGCTTACGCTGGCCATAAAACTTGGCAGCAGCCTGAAGCTATACAAGGCAATTGCTTACCTGCTCTCGTAAATACTCAGGTTCGTAAAATGTTCTTGGAAAGTTTTTCAAAGCTGCATGTAGACTATATATGCATGCATATTTTTAATGCAGTACTCATATCTATACTGAAGTTACTGACTGGAAGACTAAAGTGGGATGAGAAATAAGGGCTGCTGATGGCTTCAACTGCAGACTGGAAAGAAAAGGAAGGAAGAAGAACCTAGCCTGAAGGCATTTTTGAGGGAAGGCTCTCTTCGTTACTGGATGCTGCTGGATCAGACAAACCTGCCCAATGGAAGGTCAAGGAGGCAGGCTGTACTGTCCAAAGGACTGGCTGGAACTGCTTTGTTTTGATGGGCTTCAATTTCCCCTTGTAAGTAGGACTAAAATTATATCATGTGCTCTTTATCTGAAGATGTTTTATGAAAGACATCATGGCTCTCATTAAAATATGTGAAGCTCAAACCTGGATAAGCAGCTATGGCAGATTTTAGAGGGCCAGGGTCCCTTGCACAGAAAGTTGCATCTATTTTACAAGATTTGTATACTGCTTAATTGTAATAACCTCTAAGTGGTCTACAGATTTGGACAGCAATACTTGAGCTCAGTTAGGTATTCAGTAGCTTCACACTGTTCCTGAGTGGAAGGAGCAAGGTTGGCAAAGCACCCCCCATCACCTGTAAAAAACTGTTTATTAAAGAAAGAAAACGGAGAAAGAAAACACAAACAAGGCCTATTTTAAAGCACCATTGTTAGCTAAACAGCTGCAAAACACAAAAACAAGGCTGATATGCAGTTAAGTTTTAGTTTCATTTTCAAATTGCAAACATTTAAAGGAGGATATTTATAGTGGTGCAAAAAGATGGCAGACAAGACGCAATAATACATACCGTATATTTATATTTAATTTTTGAATAGTCACAATTGTATTCGCCAACAGAAATTCCTGTTTTTAACTTTTTTCTGGTTTTTATAACAGGAACACACAGCTCTAAACTAAAGAATAATGCAAGCACAGAGAAATATAGTTAGGCAGTCATAAGCTCTGTGGTTGGGTTTGGTTTTTTTTAAAGTAAAAATTCTCATGTGGCACCAATGACAATGTTCTTTCTCAGTTTTAAAAAGGATCTATTCCAAAAGGTTGAAAGTATTCTATATTGCCATCTTGGCTGGACAGTGTTGTATGCCAAAACAAAAACCACTAGTTCTATACTGTCCACATAACTTTGTTGTCAATTTAGCTATAGTCTACTTTTCAGAATTATATCTGGTACCTGCCACCGTCAAGCTATTTCCCCTCCGAGACTTTCATCATGTGAGTTTTGTGAACAACCCTGCTTATATGTAGATCTCGCCCAGCTTCACTATGTTCTCATCCTGCCACTAAATGTGTTGTCCCTCTCTACCAGTGCTCCATCATAAATACATGAATATATCATAAAATGTGCAGCATATATATTGACCCACATCTATCATTTTCTTTCTTAATATTTCCTGACACTGTGTATAACCTGGCAAAAGTTAGCTATTATATGTCCCACTGAGTTTGGTGGACAAGTTAAGTGTGTCCTTAACCCTCTCATTAAAGTTAATGGGACTTGGAAATACCTTTTTTTTTACTGGAATTTGCCCATTTCTTCTTCTATTGATGGCTGCAGCATTTCTTCAGAATGCAATTAAGGTTGGGCAAGACAGTCTCTACAATTAGCAAATGAGAAACAGTAGCAAATATGTCACTTTTAGTAATTAATCCAAGTGACTCTACTTCCCCCAGCACCTGCATGCATCAACTTGGTACTTTATGGTTCATGGTCCCAGTATAATGAAACATTTCTTCATTGTCCAGCCTGCCCTACTAAGTTAATTTTGCTTGCAAAAATGCCACTCTCCAAGCCAGTCAGAAGATCTTGGTATGACTTTCACTATGTGGCTCTGCCTCATTCCCCATATTGCAGATGTGGGGTTGGGTGGTGGGGGACATACCAACTGTTGTAAATATGAAAATTTGATAATGCATATGAAGTGCTTTAAACACTTGAAAACATTATGTAAATGTTATTTGTTATTATTGCTACTCAGTTCAAATTTTAATGCAATTTGCTTTTTAATTCTCAAACCACTGCATGTGCCATTTCCTAAGTTCTTTCTAATGAACTACTGTTGTCAACATGAAAAGCATATTCTTCTACAAGTGTTTATGAATTCTAACCTAGGAGACAATAAGCTCCCATTATTGTTTATTTGATTGCTCTTAGCATTTTGGAGGAAATTTATCACAAGCTTATACAGCAATAGCATATTTTCACTTAGTTTATAGCTGGTTTTCAGCTAACCTGGTTGCTGAATCTCCTATTTGCTTCCAGGTTGTTCATTAAACTTGAATTGCTTACATCTTCTACAATAACCTGCTTTTTCGCTTTCTAAAAAATAAATAAATAGAAGTGTAATACAGATTTTCATCAAATTGCATTCCAGTGAAGTATCCTTCCACTGGAGTCAAGCTGGAATGAAGAAAGATTTAAACACAGACAGGTTTAAATCTTTCAGATTACCCTTTCAGATCCCAGTCAAAGAATATGGATTTGAGAGTTATTCATTGTAATGCAAAGTTTAAGAGCCTTGCCTTATTAGCAGCAAGAGCTTTTCTGCTCTTGAAAACAGAAGCTTGCCAAAAGCTTCAACATAGCAGGCTGCCCTCAACTAGAGACAGTCAACTCCTCTGCTCCTTCTTTGATCAGTGGTGGGACCTTTTTAATTATATCTTTTTTTTTAATTATATCTGTGTGTCAAGTTGAAACAGCAAAGGTGCAGACACAAAACCATAATGTTAAACCCTGAACAGTTTATCAAAAGCAATGTAGGACCCCAAGCTAGACTTACTTTTAGAGGTTGGGTTAAGCTGGCAGGCAGACCATTATCCCTTACTGAAATCTAGACAGGCTTTAAAATGATTATTTATGCCCAACTAGTAGCACTAGAATGGGGCTTGCCAACGTGACACCAACAAGCGCACATGTGTCTGAAGAAGTCTTCCCTGACACCCACAGGGCTCCTTTGATTTTCCCCTTCCCACACGGAAAATAGGCTTGAAAGAAGCATCCTATTTTGATCAACAGTATAGGTTCCAACATATGTACAGTGTGTGAGATATTCCCTTCAACAGTTTATCGAATTTGCAAATAAACCCAAACCCCACATGTTTAGTAGGCTTTATACTAGAATGTGGATGTGCATTAGAAAATGCAGTCAGATGTTCATCAAATAAATTGTAACTAAAGTGTTGAAGTGGTAAGATACCACTGTTAGGGTTCAATAATAGGCTTACGTCATTGTTATGTATTAAACAGAAACTGGTGTTGACCCCGTGCTGTCACTGCATCCCAGATACGCAGAACAATATAAGCAGCACGGCTTTCAAATATTTTGAACTCCAATGGAGTTGACATCACCATAAAGAAGCCCTGCCTATCAATCTCCCCAAATAGGGCATAAAATTCCAGGTGCTTTACTCAGAAGCTTGCACTAACCTCAAAGGCGAATTCAAAAAGCAGGGCACATATTTTAACTAACATTCATTTATTTATTATTTAGAAACATTTATAGGCCACCTTTATGAGTCAAAGTCACAACAATTTAGGCTGTGTACATGCCATACATTTGAAGCACATGACTTTGAATCCCCCCAAAATGCTGGCAACTATAGTTTGTTAAGGGTGCTGGGAATTGTAGCTCTGGGAGGGGTAAACTACAGTTCCCAGCATTTGGGTGGGGAACCCTGTCCTTAAGTGTACATAGCCTTATAGAGTAACACATTAAATACAGAAATGTATCCAACATTAGTCATACTTGAGTAAACCCACTGAAATTCACAAACATGCCCAAAAAGGTTGAGCGATGTCTGGTTTTCAAAATGATTTATCACCAGCTAAGCATTGCGATACACCATGGGTAGACAAACTAAGGCCTGGGGGCAAGATCTGGCCCAATCGCCTTCTAAATCCGGCCCGCGGATGGTCCGGGTATCAGCATGTTTTTACATGAGTAGAATGTGCCCTTTTATGTAAAATGCATCTCTGGGTTATTTGTAGGGCCTGCCTGGTGTTTTTACAGGAGTAGAATGTGTGCTTTTAGTAGAATGTGTGCTTTTATTTCAAATGCATCTCTGGGTTATTTGTGGGGCATAGGAATTAGTTCATTTCCCCCCCAAAAAAACACACAGTCCGGCCCCCCACAAGGTCTGAGGGACAGTGGACCGGCCCCCTGCTGAAATAAGGGTGGAATTATGTAGAAGTGAATGGGGTAATGTCCTGGGAACTGCTACTAACTGATACATTTAGTTACCTTTAACATACTGTTGCAACTGTTATTTTAGGGTACAGAGCAACAAGGGGTGGCAGACATCATGAGAGAAGCAATGACAGGCTTCACAATTTTCCATACATCACAATTTTTTACATAGCACACACACGCATCGTGATTTGTGCTATGTCGCCATGTTCAATATTATGAAACTTTTACCATAATGCGGACTTCCAACCAATTTTGGACAATGTATTGATAAATCACCCAGCCCTAATAACCAATTTAGACCAATTAATTTCAGTGGGTCTACTCCAAGTAAAAGTTAAGCTGGATACCATAGTAAAATAATAAAATACCATATAAACAGACTATACCACAGCATTAATAAAAACCTGAGTTATGGCAGCTTTGCCTACATAACCCGAGTACTAAATGGGTGTGTCTTGACAATGTCTAGGACAGCGTCATCAGAGGTGACTGCACATAAAAAATGTTGCCCATCAAGCTCAGTACCTTGTACTGAGCTTCTGCAGAAAACCCTGTAGGTATTCTAACCAATGGTGATTAACAGAGCACAATTTCCTCATTCCTTTTTCGAACAGCCACTTTAGCACTAAGGAAAGCTAAAGAAGGGCAAGGAAGTCAACCTTCACACATTCTCTGCACACCTAGGGCTAATTCACACAATCACTCTACTCATGGGTCTTTGCTTGTTCTCAAGACTGAAGGACGCCAGTCTCAACTGTTTGCCACAAGCCTAAACTGAAATTCTACATGCCAATATTTCTAAGCACAGATTGGGGGCTCATGGCAAATAACTGAAAACATCCCTACACTAAAAGCAAATTTTAATGTGGGTGAAGCCAACACAGATGACTAATCACAAGCTGAGATCCAATGAAATGGTCCTACATCACCCTCATAAAGAAAGAGGTAGATGGATCAGGAAGAAGCGCCATCTCTTCAGGTCTGTGAAGCCACGTGGTAAAAGACTTTCCATTATTTAGAAATGCTTGATGGAAGGGTAAGTTACTTCTCACAACAATATTTCATCTTCATTTTACTATTAGCTTTCTGAAGCAGCAGAAACATTTCTATATGCAAACTCTCTGGGACCTTTGCAGAAGTACCTCCTAAAGCTGTGTGGCACTGGCTCCTTCCTGCTCAGAAACTTAATGCAAAATGGGACTGGGATGCAAATCCTTTGTGATTGACAGAACCCAGGGGAAGGCCATCACTTCTCTCAATAAACTCACCTTCTCTCCCTGAAGTGATGGCACAGAGTCCCGCAGGCTGTGGAAACTGTCCTTAATGTGGTCCCTACGTTTGCGTTCCAGTGCATTGTGGTGAGCACGTTTGTCAGCCTAAGAGACAAAACAGAGAACAAGTACAGTATTAGAATAATCACTGTCCCAGTGGGCAACAGGGCATGTGGCTGCCATTGAACACCAGCCCCATAGATTACGGAGTACAGAACAAAAGTTTTGAATCAAAACTCTGCTAAGAGGGAAAGAAACAAACAAAGGGTCAGCAGAAGAAGCATTCAAGCCTGTTCAAGTCCAGAGCAAGCACACAAAACAAGTATGATTAGTAAAGAGGAGGGTGGGCTTTTGCCTTGCAGCAAGCTGCTTGGTCAAACTCATCTGCACATGATTGGTCAGAAAGACCTATGTGACACCTCCTGGACTAGAGATTATCTGTCCCCAAAGAAACCACTAAGAATTCAAAATATGCTCCATGATTCACTAAGGACGGGAGTCAGAAGACCGTTCCCAGTAACTGCACTACAGAGAGTCTTCAAGGGTAATTGCCAAAGCACTGCAGGAAACATATGGAATATCACCTTATCTGTTCATAGTAAAAAAGAAAAGATAGGACTACTTTGTTTCGCTATAGCACCATAGCTGAACATTTAAAATTCAATGTCGTTCAAAATCCAAAGCTAAAAATCCAAAGCAAAATCCAAAATCCTTCAGGAAAAACACTCATTTCTGTTTAATTTAATCCCTCTCTAATTATGAAGACTGATTAAAGAAAAATAAGGTATGTCGGGAAATGCAGTGTTTTCACAGTGTGCTTTTTGGATAGCTTTTTAAAGTATTTCTGAAGCACATCACATTTACGCCATCTCTGGCTTCCTCTTCCTCTTTTCTGGACTGACTACTGATACCCTTTTGTTCTCATTGCCTTTTAAAGGCAATTCCGGTGGCACACTAAACTCAAACTATGATTAATGGAACCCCACCTTTCAAATGTCAAGGCAGCCTCCAGTCACACAGGTTTGGCAATGATCCCACACCCAGCTCCAGAAATTGTCTGCCAGATGTAAACAGACACTCTGGGTGTGGCTGGACCCCAAATCCAAAGCACAAAGAACTTCTTTCTGTCTGTCATAGTTCCCTTTAGGTCACCTTGTTAGAGGAAGAGCTTGACCAACAAGGAGTGGTCCAATCTTTTCCTCTGACACAGGTCACTATAAAGTCCCAAAACTTTGTGGTGGAAAAGTAGGAGACACACAGGTCACTTGGCTCTGCCAGACAGTTGCTACTTTAAAAAACGAAAGGAAAGCAATAACAAGTTCAAGGGATACCGATGATATTTGTTGTCAGCCCATCTACAGTTATTAAACTGTGTGCATCAAGAGTGCAAGTGGCAAGCTAGCTATGGTGAAAAGGCAGACTAAACTCCAAGTTCACATACACTATCTTCAGAGATCTCAAGCCAAGAACTGGCCAGCAGCAAAATGCTTCAAGGTTAGCCAAAGAAGAAAGTGACTCAAATCATACCAACATGTAGAAAAGAAAAAAACCATCATCCTGGAAAAGGACTAGGACCCAAACTCGCTAGTGTCCTATGGTGTTACTTAAGGCTACACCAGAAAAGAAAATGTGCAATTTAGTTAAGGTGTTGAGTAATGTGAAAAAAACCACCAAATTGTTGTAAATATAAGTCCCTATGTTATTAATATGCCCAATGATGCAATTTAAGAAGATGATCTTCCATAGCTGCCAGCTTTGTGGGCATCTGAAAAGTTAATGCAAAGCAGTTGCATATGTATAAAGTGCTGCCCAAATGACTTTAAGGAGATCAGGGAAGTAGAGGAAACTAGAAGAGCCTCAAATCTGCTCACACTAGTTGCCAAGTGGCTGCACTGGTCTCTAAGATTACATAAGAAGCCATGAATATGACCACGGTAAAAATAGGGTAAAGAAAAATATACTGGTGATATTATCTGCATCCAGAGGAATAAAATAGAGGAGGTTTAACTCTACCTGACACACTGCACTGTAGTCAAGTTACCAAAGTGCTAGTTGCAGACACTCTCCCATACAGGAGTTAATTCCGAGGTGGTGTGATAATGATTACTGGTTGCATATATAACACCACTTTCTTCCAACCAGTCCAGCAAAGTAGCCACAGAATCTTCCCATGGACCACAGTAGTTATAACTATTTCCAGCTACCCTTTAATGGCCATGTGTGTGCTTATAACAAGAATCTACATCAGTGTAATAACTAGGATTTTAATTTTTTTAAAAGAATTTTATAGAAGCCTAAACAAATAGACATAAAAAGGTTGCAAAATAGCTGGAGAGTGCCCAACACAGAGTCATAAACAGATATGATAGAAGGCCACTGCCTAATTGTCCGCGGTTCATGGGGCAGTACTGCTAAAATTATTAGTGCCACTACAAATGTTAATTCTAGTTACATCAATGCTGAGATATTCTAAAATTTATGTTATCACATGTCCATTCTGGCAATTTTATTGCATGCTGAGCAGTGTTAGAAATTAGGCAGGTGCATTTTGCTACTGGTGCAGGTCCAATTGTGACCATGTGGAGATCTCCGGATGCCAGGTTGGTGACGTAACATCTCCATCTGGTTGGCCTCTCCAGCTTTCTTAAGCAGGTAAGCAAAAAAGCTTATTTATTGCATTTATATCCCACCTTTTTCTCCAAGGAGTACATGATTCAGCCCCCTCTCATCAATTCATCCCTACAACAACAATGTGAGAATCATAGAACTGTAGAGTTGGAAGGAATCCTGAGGATCATCTAGTCCAACCCCCTGCAATGCAGGAATATACAGCTGTCCCATATGGGGATCAAACCTGCAACTCTGGTAGTATCAGCACCATGCTCTAACCAACTGGTGAGGTAGGTTAGGAGGCTGTGACTGGCCCAAGGTTATGTAGTGAGCTTTATGATTGAGTGGTGATTTGAACCCTGATCTCCCAGGTCCTAGTCTGACATTCCAACCATTACACCTAGGGTACTTCTACTATGGGGCAGCTATATAAATTAAGTACCCGTATATTCCAGCGTATAAGACGACCCCCAACTATTCCAGTTAAAATATAGAGTTTGGGATATACCCACCGTATAAAAAATACGACCCGGCGTATAAGACAACCCCAGTCTTTTGAGAATATTTTCCTGGGTTAAAAAGTAGTCTTATACGCAGGAATATACAGTAGGTAAATAAATATGCAGAAAGCAAAATATCACTTGGAGGAGGATCTGAAATATTTTTCTTGAAGCTTGAATTTGTTTTATTCTGGATTGTTGTATTTGATGTTTTAGTGTGTTGTAAACTGCTTTGAGATTTTTTCTTTAAAATATAAAGCGGTATAGAAATGAAATGAAGAAGAAATTCCTTGCGGGTGAAATGGTGCCTAGATATTGAGTTGTGGCAACTGTAACGTAAGTTTAAGGTGCCATCTGGCTTATATATGTGAGTTTCTAACATTGATGCTGATCTCAAAAGCGAATTCAACTAGCTAATTTCACCAAGCCTAAACAAGTATGTATTGCCATATTTAGGAACTATTACATTAATTTAAAGGCAAACTATAAAAACATTGACCATTGAAAATATAACCCTGCTCCCCATTTCATAGCTGGTACATTTCATTGGTTGTTGTTGTTGTTTAGTCGTGTCCGACTCTTTGTGACCCCATGGACCAGAGCACGCCAGGCACTCCTGTCTTCCACTGCCTCCCACAGTTTGGTCAGTTTCATTGGTAGTTCTGGGGAATTCTAAGGAACTTAGAAAACCAATGTAATGCACGTGAGCTATCCTTTTTCTATTAAGAGAAGCCCAATATCACAACTATGGCCAAGGTGACACAGATACCATTGGTTGTAGTATGCTAAACGTCGCATTTCCTCAAATCGCTTTGTAACAACGAGCCCAGTTAACAGTGGATATAGCACCTGGCCCTACTGTAACGTACTACTGGCAATAATTCAAAGCAAGTGAATTGCATTTAGGAAAGACTGCCAAATCTAATCCAATGAGTTCTGGCTGGCACATGCCAGACTAAATGCCGAATAAGGATAGCAAGAAAACACTAGCCTCCATTCATCAGAGTACGGTGGCCCACTGCCATGCCACTCTCCATTACTACCTCATCAGCTACTTTCAAAACCATTGGACTGTCCAGGAAAATATCAGCTCCTGGCAAGGAAAGAGGGCTGGGGAGAAGGAGGAAACCAATATTCTTCTGTCTTAATAGAGAGTCTCACAGTTAGAACTGTGTGTAATGTACATGAACTCATGGATAGGAACCCATTCAAACCAGAAAAGAAACAGTGGAATTTAGCTCTGAAAAGCCAATCTTGGTTTTATAACTTGTCTGGAGTCAGGCAGCTGAATATAAAGGAGGGAATCTCAGTCTTTTATTCAGGTAGGTATGTTAAGACAGATCATGAGTTTGACAGCAACTAGGCCCACACTGAACCAAATGCTGGGGAAAGTCCTTTGAAATCTAGCCATAATGCTGCACATTGAAGGCTCAGTCGTTGGCAGCTGAAAATATGTATTTATCACATCACAATGGGCATTTGGTAGCCTCACAACATTCTGCTTTATCTCAACCTGAAGAGACAGTTCTCAGAAGAAGCAACTCTTACAGGCAGCCACAGCAGCACAATAGGCTTTGAACCACATGCGACAATTGTGGCACACAGTAATTTTACCCTGTTCTTCTAAGTAGACAAGACTCAAGGCATCAAACAGTCACCCATCCAAAAACTTACAGATTAACATAGTGAGCTGGATGTGACTTCATAGTTTGTTTTCCATACTGCCCTAAAACAGGACTCTTTGGTCTTTACAACAGGGTGGGCTAGCCTATGGCCTTTGAGATGTTGTTTAAGTCCAACCCACATAAGCCAGAGCAAGCATAACCAATGGTCAGGAATTATGGAAGATACTGTGCAACAACATGGAGGCCTACTTCTGCTTTATAGTGCCCCAGTTATCCCCATAAAATATAAAATGCTAGAGAAAATATAGGTAGCCACTAGGGCTGGGCGATGTAGCAATACATGGTCCAAAATCAGTTCAAAGTACTCAGATAATGCAGGCAAAGCTGCCAGAACTCAGGTTTTTATCAATGCTGTGGTATAGTCAGTTTTTATGGTATTTTATTATTTTACTGTTGTATCCAACTTAACTTTTACTTAGAGTAGCCCCACTGAAATTAATTGGCCTAAGTTGATCATTAGGGCTAGGCAAGGTATCAATAAATTGTCCAAAATCAGTTGGAAGTCCATATTATGGTAACAGTTTCATAATATTCGGCATGATGATATATCACAAATTATGATGTGTGCATGTGCTATGTAAAAAATCGTGATGTGGGAAAAGTTGTGGTCTTGGTCATCGCTTCTTCCATGTTTCCAGTCTTCCCTGTTTCTTTATACAGTCGTACCTTATAAGTCGAACGGAATCAGTTTTGGAAGTCCGTTCGACTTCCAAAACCAAATTGTGGCTTCTGATTGGCTGCAGGAAGCTCCTGCAGCCAATCAGAAGCCGCGTAAGCCCCATCGCATGTCCGGGTTCCAAAAGAACATTCGAAAACTGAAACAATCACTTTCAGGTTTGTAGCATTCGGGAGCCAAAATGCCTGAGTCCCAGGGCGTTTGGGATCCAAGGTACAACTGTACTATAAAATAACAGCTGTAACAATATGTTAAAAGTAAATAAAACTGTATGTTTTAGATTCCTAAGTAGTAGCAGTTGCCAGAGCATTATCCCATTCACCTCTACTGTACAATAGTTCCATCCTTATTTCAGACATCGCTCAGCCCTACTAGCAACTGAAAGCATGTTTCTCAGAAACATGACTTTTTGGGACAATATTCCCAAATTTCTATATGGTAGGTATGTTTTCCTGTTTAGCACAACAAGGAGGAAAAGCGTCTTACACCTTGATTTGTTAAACTGAGTAAATATTAAGCTGGACCTCTGTACATTCTCTAAAGCCAGGCAATTTGAACTGGACAGGCATGTACAACAGCAACTTAGTTTTTCTCAAGGCGGATTAGTATTCATTATTAAAAACCAGATTTTATATAACATCCTTTAAAACTGAATCCTAATTTAATACAAATGTTAAGCTCTACACTTACAATCTCTTAAAACTAAATCATGGCAATCTTTTAAACACATTTACTGTTAAAAAGGATGCTTTTCTATTTAAAGTGCATGGAAGAATACATATAAAGGGAAATACCTGTATGTATTTTGGCAACAAAAACAACAACAAAAACCTGATACCAATCATTATAAATACATGACTTTTTTGTGGCATCCTAAGGGGCACGGGTTTGAATGGTTCCAGCATAGGAGTTACTCCTGTTTGTGGAAGGAACTGAGATTTACTGGAGGCTCCTGCTGGAAGGTGGGGTCACAAAGCCTGGTCCCCAATCCTCTGGAGGAGCTTTTCAGGGGAACAGAGGAAGTTGCAGGAAGTAAGAGCCTCCCCATCCTTCTTCTAATGGGAGTTTTCATATTATGGATATTTTTGACAATCAGCATGGACATTCACTTTTCAGTGAAGTTTCCTTTTTGCCCAATAACTAATGTTTAATGGAGCAGGTGCAAGTTTGCAGCCAACCTGCACTGCATGGCTGAAGGTTTTGGATTATACTGCTGGTTTGTATAAAAGCTGTGTTTAGCTTCAAGTCAATATGCTTTGCTATAGAAACTAGTCGGTATGTATGCTTGTTCAGTAGACATGTGGATTTCAAATAGCAAACGTGACTTAAGTTTGACATTTTTTCTTTACAATTTAATTAGAAATCAATCCACCCTTTTTCTAAAATGCTGACTATACATTAAACACTACTCTCCTTTGCACTTTTATCCACACTCAACAAGCAAAGTTACTTAATTAAATTCCTATAGAGGCTGTAGTATACCAGCATCCTCAAGTTTCTAGTGCTACAGTACAATACATTACAAGAAACTCCAACAAGCAAAGGCAACACAGAAACCCCCTATCACTGGCTGTTCTGCATAGTCACAAACAAAGCTGTGCATCATAGTGTAGATTTCAAGAAGAAGGCTTTAACCCTGAAATTCGCTTTTATTATAAATTGCTAGGGATGCTAGAAAGCACATCCAAGTAGCATGCACACACACACACACACACAAATTAAATATTCAACAACTGAGTCAGAGTAAGCTGCTTTGTGGAAGTTTTCTGTAGAGGCCAGCATTTCCACTATAATCCACTAAGGAGATTAAACACCAAAATAAGAGAATTCCCAGCTTCTCGCTCATTAAATCCCCTGGCAGCAGCAGAAGGAGGGGGGCTCTTCCACAACCCTCTTGGAACCTTCAGCATCCTGCAAGCAGAAAACCCTTCAAACGTGAAGCCCCAACCAAGTCTTTCAAAGACAGAGCACTTTGCTGCCCTAAAAGGTAAGGCTACATACCAGGGATATACATTTTAAAACACCCACCCCTGATTATTTGTGGATGTGTTTTCTCCAAAGCCCCTGCTCCTCCAGACAGTGTGTATTCGTCTCCTCCAGTCCCCCAAGGAAATAAATAGTGCTACAGGTATATGCTTTCTGCCAATGTAGGCAATTCCCCTCTACAGTATACGACTCCATCACATGCTGACCTGGGAGGCGGGATGCAGCTCAAGGGTGAAACTGCCAGGGCTCCCATCACAGCCACCCCTCCTCACCCCACTGCAAAATTGTGGTTTCGGCCTTTGCTGCGAACCATCTATATTAAACACGACAATGGCTTCTCCCTGCCCCAGATTTTCTTGGCCTTCAGCCCATAGTGCCCCCCCAAAAAACTCGGAACACCTCGTCCTTTGCTTCCCCCTCTAATCCCTTCGCCTCCCCCCACCTCCAACCACCACCATCACTACCCAGCCAGGCTGCACGAGGCCTAGATAAAAGTCTCCTCCCCTGGAGCCCAGCCCAGGAGCAGCTCCAGCCTCGCCACCGCCACAATCTCTCCCAAACAGGTGTCTGTCTGTCTGTCCGACCCCAGACGCAGACGCCCCCCGCCCCTCTTCCTCCCCCTTCAGGCGAGACTGCGGGCCAGGACGAGGCGCCTGCCAACAACACACACAAACACCCCACACACACCCCGCTGCTGCTGCTCCTCCTCCTCCCCGTCAACTCGGGCAGGGGCTCCGGCCGCCGGGCCTCTCTCTCTGCCTGAGGAGCCGGGTGGGAGAAAGGCCGCGGGTGGGGACCGGGAAGCGGGGCCTGTGAAGAGATAAGCACCGGGGGCTGATACCTCGGTTGCTCTTCCTGCAAAGAGAACGGAGGACAGAGAGACCCGTCCTGCACAGACGGACAGAGACCCGCGCGGGTGTCCCTGTCGGCGCACCGACTGGCCTACCGAGCAAACGCCAGGAAGGGAAAGAGGGAGACCGGGGAAGGGGAGCGGGGAGGAAACGCCGCGAGAGACTCACGTCGCTCTCCACCTCGATGTCATCGTTGTCGCTCATGCTGCCGATGGTGCTGCCGTCGCCCGGCCGAGCGGCTCGGGGGCTTCCCTGGCGCGCGCTGCGGGCCGAGCCGCGGAGAGCGACGAAAACAGCCCCCGCGCAGCGCAGCCAGAGCAACAGCGGCGGAAACAGCGGCGGCGACAGAAACAGCGGCAGCCTCCGCCTCCACCGTCGTCGTCTTCGTCTCCGTCTCCTCCTCCTCCAGCATCAACGGCACACGCACCTCGTACTGCACGTGACTGGCTGACCCCGCGCCGTCGGCTCGCCCTCACGCCGTCGCCTCCGATTCGCAGAGCATGCTGGGGGATGGAGTCCGCCTCGACGTACTGCGCCGCAGACGCCACGCAGCTCCGAACTATACTTCCCGGAAGCCTCTAGGCAGCAGAGGGCCTTTGAGGTCACTGCTTGCGCTTGCGCAGTGCCGGCCGAAGTGCATTGTGGAGGCCGTAGTCCTCAGCAAGAGGAAGGACTCTGCTTCCCGGCAGCCTAAGGAGGGGACACGTGGATGGGAGGAAAGCGAGCACGGTCTATTTAAGCATCATCTGTCTCCTCCCTCCCCCCGCCTCCTATTGACTTTTTTTTTCTTTAAAGAGCGAATAGTGTTATTCTTAGGAAGAGGAAACACCACAGAAGGCCACTTCTGGTAGTTATCTACATAAGCCATACTGGGTTGTTTCAAGGCAAGATATCAGTCAATACATGGAAGGAAACGAACCAAACGTTTTAAAAATGGTGACACTCAGAAATCACCGAGGGAGAATTTTGGTCTCCCTGGATATTCTGTAACAAACTGGAAAAAGGAGATACAGTACTTCAAAAAGGAGATTCCAACAGAATGGCTGAGTTTAAATTCATTTGTAGATCTGACACTCTGGCCCAATTGACTGAGAATGGCCATTTCATTGCTGAAGGTCACTCTTGTTTCTAAGTGTTTACGATTTTTGTTTTCAGTTGTGTGTTTTGGGGTATTTTCATATTTTTTAGGAAGGCTCTTCTACTCCATTACATTTGTGTAGCTGAGATTAGTACATTGGCAGGATCTGGGCTGCCCAGATGTAGAATGTTACCTGTAGTACTAAAAGCCTCACATAAAACATAGTAGACAAATGTACACTCACACATTTGTTGGCAAACCCTAAACCGCCAAACAAAAGTGTTTCATACAGTTAGTCTTCATAACCAGGGTTGACTTTTGCACAAAAATATGAGTCACATTGCTCCACTCCACCTGACCCTTAACCACCACTCCCATGCAACACTCTTCAGGGAGATGTGGCCTCTGTGCTGAAAAAGATCCCCTGCAATAATTTTAAAGTTCGTTCCCACATGGTATCAGTACAGATGAAGGCTAGTCTATAAATATTCTTAATAATAAACAAGCCCATAGATAAATCGCTGCTGAGCTGCCCCTACAATTGTGAAATGGCAAAAAAGACAATCACGGGAATGTATAATCGGAGCAAAAACAAAAACAAAACTATGCCGTGATAAATCCCTGAAACGAGATTGATGAAGTGAATAATACTAAAACTCAACTAATGATTACTCAAAGAAACATAATAGGTTTAAACTTCCCAAAAGAAACTTGATATAGAAAAGACATGAATTTCCCAAAGTAACCTCTAAATAAAGTAAACCTTGATGAGGGGCCGTCTAAGTGACTCGTTTCACTGGAAAATTTCTATCTGTTTCCTCAGAATGAAAATGTTTAGGGGCTGAGGTTTCCTTATAATCAAAAGTAAACAGGAGCAGTAAGCTCTGAAAAGAATTGAAAATTACATAGCAGTCAGGGATAAACTTCCCCAAGATAAGACTATAGTTGTTTAAACTAAAGGTTAGCTAACCTATGGAACAATTCAACTAATGAATATAATTGCGCTTAGGAAAAGATTAAGTAAAGGGCTGTAAAAGCTCTCCTAGTTGTGATGCCATTGTTCAGACTGCTGGAGGGTGTTTCTGATTCTTGGCTTATATACTGAGTGGAGCTCCATTTCTTAAAGGGCTAGGAACAATTAATTGTCTTAGGGCATGTCAAAGTACACTTACAATAGTAAAATGCAACAAACTTACATAGTGCTGGTTCTAAAATGCTCTTAACATAGAGAGACTTCTAGAGGCCTGAGATTAAGATGCAGCATCCTCAGCTGTTGCCATTGGCTACAGACTATCTGTGACAACCCAAAGAACGTGGCAACCTAGTGAATTTAAATGTGGACCTTTTACTCTTTCCCAACAGAACACAGAAAGCAACAGCTGTGACATTCAGCATTGCCCAGTCTTTTCCACATGGAGGATGTGAATTGGCAGATGGACAAATGTGATCATCTGGCTGTGGGATGCTATGGAGTGATAAGGCAGCCCTGTTTAGGGAAGCTTTTAATCTTTAAGAAATTAGTGTATTTTAATATTTCTGTTGGAAGCCGCCCAGAGTGGCTGGGGAAGCCCAGCCAAATGGGCAGGGTATAAATAATAATAATTATTATTACTTGATGAGAAGGATCACAGGTTGAAAGTGGCTGATATCCATGGTAAGGAACTGGCTGATGTCTGGTGATCTACGTAGCAAAAGCTGGCAGATATTGGTGGATGTAAGCTGGTGGAGTTCACATTCGGAAGCCCATGGGTGTCGGAAGGCTGAAGGAGGCTGATATTTGGGGATGTAAGTTGGTTGAAATTCACCTTCAGAAGCTGGTCAACTAAAGCTGGTGGACGTTTGTGGATTAAAGGCAGGGCATGAACGTGAATGAACGCAGAGTGAAATATGAGTGAATGTGTCTGCTGGAATTATTTATGGATGTTGGTTGGCTTATGCCTGTGTGTGTGTGAGAATGGAAGGTTTCAAATATGGTCACGTGAGTGTACGCATGTGAAAGGAAACTGGTGGATATTCATGAACAGATGAAACCTGTGGAAGTTGGTAGGTAAATATTTTTCTATATACATTGACTTGTAGTGTCTATTCTATCTTTTTATTCAAAGACAGATAATGGAAGATCAAATACTTGAGTGTATTATGAGACTTGCCTCACCCATATCAGCAAACATGAAAGGTGGGTTGCAAATATTTTTAATAATTGAAAAAATTTACGGCTGAGGTGCCCCCAGAATTTTCACTCAGGGAGGCTGTGCTGATGTCTTGTCAGCTGTTGCTGTTAGCTACAGACTGCCTCTGATGCCACAAAAGGACACGGGGCAGTTAATAGGGAAGGGAAGGGGAGGGAAGAACTCCAAGAGAATGCGGCTGAAGGAAAGCTGGGGTAGGACCAGCTGGAGGAACAGAAGGGAAATCAGGGTTGGCTCCTTCCTGTTTACTTGAGTTGCCAACTTTTTGGTCTCAGGATTCCCATGCGTGTCACACCTACACAGATGTAAAACATAGACGTGCCTTTCAATGAGAATTCCTCGATCCCAAATAATTTTATAAGGATCCCTAGGGTTGGAAAAGTTCTCCTTTCATTGAAATATATTTGCTGCATCTCTTAAGGTGTTTGCTTCAAGTGAACCTTTATTAATGTATTTTATTTAAAATCATTTAGAAAGAGTTTCACCATTCAAAAAAATATACAGTGTTGAATTATACAATGTAGAAACACTATAAACAACTAAAACAAAAATACAAAACCAGTAAAACAGTAGTATAAAGGCATATTAAAAATGATAAAAACGGGCTTTGAGGGATCTGAAGCATATAAAAATAGGATCCGATCTTAAGGATCAGGAAAAGTGTAAAGTGATCCTTTACAATAATGAATATTCCTGGTGTAATACAGTGACTCACTGTCTGAGGCACGATGAGCAATGAAGATTTGCGTTTGAATCTCACCTCTCACTCAAGAGATTGCCTTGGGGAGGATGTTCTTTCCACAGTGCCCCTACTTCTTCCCTGCCCCAAATATTTACAGTATTGCCTGATTTCCTTTCAGCTGTCAGTGTTATGCTGAGGATTAAACTTGGGTCATGCACCAAGAGGACAGGACACTGTCTTGCATCCCTTCAGGCCACTGGACTATCTAGCTCTGTGTTGCCTTCATCTGGCATTGCCAACATGGTCCCTGCAGATGCCATGGTGCCCACAATACCCTGCCAAGCTCCCCTCTGCCCCCCAGTTCAGGATTCAAAGTCTAAGCTTGAGGAAGCCACCGAAGATCCTCTCCTTACCAGGGTCGTCAAACCCATAAGGCAACCTGAAATCTCGAGATGACTGACTCAAAGCCTCCTTGCACTTCCCAAGCACCTGGCAGCCAGTCAGTGATGTGCAAAGTGCTTCCCATGTCCTGCACTCAACGCTTCCCAAGCACAAAGATGGAAAAGCTGCCCTCTGCAGAGTGTGACTGTATAAGTTCCTCATGGAGAACCCAAGTCATACAGCCAATCATGTCGCATCTTTACCTGCCCTGCAGCTGACATCAGGTGTGGGGCAGGTGAGTACAGTTTGGGGAAAATAGGCCTCATGGGGAGAAATTGGGCCCTGGCTTGCAACCAAAGAGCAATCACTGCATAGTGCTCAGGAACTGTGCAGTTGGAAGTTCCTGCTAAGTCAGACAGCTGACACACAGCTGCTGCCAGTCAACTTTTATGCCGAGTACAATTTATCAACGGTTGAAGACAAGGTTCTTTATTGGTTTATCATGTGAACACTGGGTGTCAAATGAGCAGGATCAATTTTGTTGCAAGGTGGATAAACTTGCATATTATCAGAGAGAGAGAGACAATACCCACCAGCAATGGGGCCAACTGTGATAGGCCACAGAAACATCTTCAGGAGCCAACCTACACAGCAAAAGAACTTTTGAAAATGTACCAAGACTTTACTGCCATTTGTTTCTGAAGACTAATAAAAGTAATCCCCCTTCTCCCGACCTCCAAGGGCTTAAGCATCTTAAGCGTTGACATTTCGTACCTTGTACTTATTTCTCACAATCCACCTAAACTGTTCCATAGGGAGATGCCTGGATGTACTGTACCACCCACAGTCTGAAGTTGGAGATTACGAATCCTGCCACATATTAGGCAGGGGAGGCATGAAGAACTTTTGTCAGGAAGTGTGCCTTTGAAGCTTCCTTCTCTTCCAACTGGAGCTGAAGTGTCAGGAGCAAGGTAAGGAAATGGCTCAAACACAGCCTGTGGTCCCAACAAAGTTGAAACATGGCAGAAAGGGGATTCAAGCAATGTAAATAGGGCTGATGCCTAAGGCACCTGAGATTCGTGTCCCAACCCAGACAGGTGAGAAAAGGGCAGGCACTAACCCACATTCTCTCCCCCTTCCCCTCCCAAGGCCTGCTCATAGGAACATCTGTTCCTTCGGCGAGGTCGATCACGGAGGCCACTGGGTTCCTCTCCTTCTGTCTCTTCCTCAGAGGAGTCACTCTCCTTATCCTCTTCCTTCTCAGAGCCAGTCTCATCAGAGTTGTCATCGTCCATGTAGCGGTAGCCCCGCACCTTGTGACGGGGCTTGGGAATTTTGGGGAGGCGATAAGGGATCATCTGGGCTACTTTACGCTCCATCCACAGGTAAGATAATACTGCAGCTACCAGAGTAGCGAGCAGGATGGATAACTTTGCCTAGAAGGAAGAGAGACTCCATCAGTTCTGCAAGTTTGACCTAGGTAAAGGAGAACTGTCACCTAGGCTCCTTCTATTATCCTTTTCTGCTTATTCCTTCAAGTTCCTTCACAACACTACTGGCTTTATATTTATTCTCTTATTATCCCCAGGCCAGACGAACTCTCCTTTCAAATTACAGGTAGGTAGCCATGTTGGTCTGACGTAGTCGAAACAAAATTAAAAAAAATACCTTCCAGCAGCATCTTAGAGACCAACTAAGTTTGTCATTGGTATGAACTTTCATGTGCATGCACACTTCTTCAGATACTTCTGTTTCAGTGTATCTGAAGAAGTGTGCATGCACACGAAAGCTCATACCAATGACAAACTTAGTTGGTCTCTAAGGTGCTGCTAGAAGGAATTTTTTTATTTTGTTTCTCCTTCCAAAGTCATCTTCATACCCCCACCAAGAGCCAGAGAGGTCAAAGAATTCATGCAATGCCAGGCTTCCCACTCACCTTCATGGGCAGTCCAGACCAAAGATAAACAACAAAGATGGCTATGGCTTGCCACCAGTGATATATGGTGAAGACGAAGTCCTGACGCTCCTTGTCTTCATAAAGTATCCCCAGGAGTGCTGTAGGGAAAGGGAAGGGGACAGGGATGCAGCAACTAGATTCAGAGACTATTAGCTTTCATTGCCTATCTTATTCTTCACAATCGCCCTTCACCCATATGGACCTGATAACCCTTCATGATTCTGAAGAAGCAGACTGTAATCCAAGAAATCTTATGGCATAATACCGTGTTTCTCATATTATAAGACACGTCTTATATTTATTTTTTCCTCAAAAAAACACACTATGGCTTATTTTCAAGGGATGTCTTATTTTTTTCCTCCTCCTCCTGCCGCGGCCAGCATTGCTGCTGCTCCTATCACTATGTCTTATTTTCGGGGTATGGCTTATATTCCTTGAATGCTTAAAAATCCTGCTATGGCTTATTTTATGGGGATGCCTTAAAATATGAGAAACAGGGTAAATGTGTTAAGCCTTCTAAGGTGCTACAAGACACCACTGCATTATTTCTGCTGGTCTCAGTACAGACTGATTTGAAAGGAAAATAATGCATCTTATAAAATGCTCCCCTCCAAAATGTGTAACAAACCATGGAAAAATCTCTTTGGGGCAGTTACTAGGGGTGCTCACGCATGACCAGTCTGTAATGCGTGTACACAAATGAGCTGTACACTCACACAGTTGTTGACATGTAATGTTCAGCTGTGTACACAATAGATCAACAAGCATACAGTGTTTCACATAGACACTTGGACAGATGGAGAAACCACTTGCATCTGTGTTGAGTGCCATGTGTGAACAAGTCCATTATTTTGCTCTACTAGTGATCAATGACGCGGTCAAGGGAGACTGAAGTTCACAGAAGACACTACCTGCCATTCAAGCAGTTAGAATCGTGCCTCTTGCAGGTAACCAGCATCTATCACACCATTTCAGAGAGTTGTTGTTACCATGGTATTGTCCAGCACAGCTTGCTGTACCTCCTAGTCCAGAGGAAGCCAAGGTGATGTCCTCCAGATGTCATTGGACTCCCAACTCCTATCATCCCTGGCCATTGACCATGCTGGCTGGGGCTGATGGGAGTTGAGAGTCCAACAGCAGGGCACAGCATTGGCTACTCCTGTCCTAGTCTATGGAAGGTACAACAGCTACTACCCCAGGTGCAGGCACTGTTTGCAGCCTCTGCTTCGCATGCAGAAGGTCCCAGGTTCAATTCAAAGCATCTCCAGGTAGGATGGGAGAGAACTGTGGCTGAAAGCCTTGGGAGTTGCTGCCAGTCCCTGTAGACCAGGGTTTCCCAAACTTGGGTCTCCTGCTATTTTTGGACTACAACTCCCACCATCCCTGGCTAGCAGGAACAGCGGTCAGGGATGGTGGGAATTGTAGTTAAAAAAAACAGCCAAATTTGGGAAACACTGCCATAGACAATAGTGATGTAGACAGACTGATGATCTGACTTGGTATAAGGCTCCGACACAAAAGGGGTATTGTTTTACTCACAGCTGAGGCCTGTCTTGTTGAGGGCACTACCAAGACCCCAGAGTGCAGCTACCAGATAGAGCAAGGCTTCTTCACCCAAGCTATGGGCCTGAGGTGCCCAACAGAAGAGGCCGATCAAGAGGATGGCATGGACCGATGCTCCGGCAAGCAGGGGAACTTGGCGAGGCAGACACAGCATAGAGAGACCCAGGATGGAGCAGACAGCAGAGGAGAGTCCATAAGCGGTGAGGATGTACGCCATGCGCTCCAGGCCAATGGAGCAGACACCATAGTTCTGGGAAGTGGAGAGGAAGGACCTTTTGGTTAGCACGGAGGAACTTGGGTGCCCAGCCCTTCCTGTCTCCAAACCGAGGAGGACTTTGCATTACCAGGGTGAAGCCAGTGCAGAAGAAGACCACCTCAAATCCACTGTAGATGAAGAAGACAATGAGGTGGCGCAGGCGGTAGTCCCGCATGTGCTTGAAAGGCAGCTGGAAGATGTTGCCCCAGCCAATGCTGCGCAAATCTATCTCCTCTGTGGGGCGATAGGCTGAGCCACACAGAAGCAACACCTGCGGAAACAGAAAGGTGTGGCGCTGAGATATCAGAAGCTGGGCAAAAATGACCAGGGCTCTCCCTATACTCTCCTTGTTAAAATGAGGAATGGGGGCACCTGTGACCTTCCACATGATAGCAGAACTCCAACTCAGCCCCAGCCAGCATGGCCAATGGTCAGGGATGATGGAAGCTGCAGTCCACAAATTATAAGGAGGGCCACAGATCCCCCATCTCTTCTGGGAATGTTTAAGCATAATTTTCTGCATTGTCCCATCACCTCCCCTGCCAAACTTAGACATTGGCGGCAGCCTGTGATGTGAGGCAGAGAAATATGCAACAAGATGACATCAGAAGTATTACAGATGGGGCAAAGAGAGCTCGACATGGGACTGCTGTTTTCAAAGGCAACCCAGTACAGTGGTACCTCGGGTTACAAACGCTTCAGGTTACAAACTCCGCTAACCCAGAAATAGTACCTCAGGTTAAGAACTTTGCTTCAGGATGAGAACAGAAATTGTGCTCCGGCGGCGCAGCGGCAGCGGGAGGCCCCATTAGCTAAAGTGGTGCTTCAGGTTAAGAACAGTTTCAGGTTAAGAACGGACCTCTGGAACGAATTAAGTTCTTAACCAGCGGTACCACTGTATCCTTATTAATTCTGCCCCTTGCAAGGTAAAATAAAGAAATGCATCACATTTACAGAGACCAGAGATTTTGTTCATTCTTCTCCTTTAACCTCATTTCCCTCTATATTAAGGGACAGTTTTGGTATGGCTGCATCTTTGTGTGGTACCACCTGAAAGCTCTTACCTGGGTCCACAATCCAGGTGGCTACAGTAGTAGTAGCAGCAGCAGCAGCAGCAATGCTTACCCTATGCTCCAACCCATACAGGTGGAGCACCCATACCCAGCTAGGTAAAGACAGAGGCAATCCTAGTGTGTGGCTGCTGCAGATATACAGGTCAACACACTGATCCATAGTTATGTTTCCGGCTGCGACATATTCCTCAACCTGCCTGGAATGCAGCCACACAACCTTCACTGTCAAGAGACAATATCCTTCTGAATACCAGCTGCTAGAAACAGCAGGAGGGGACCGTTTGTTATGTCCATGCCCTGCTTGCAGGCTTTCATAGGTTAGCGTATGTGAGAACAGGATGCTAGACTAGATGGGCCACTGGCCTGATCCAGCAGGCTCTTCTTACGTACGTAGGGGGTTCAAGAGGATTGCACCATCACGTGCACAATGAACACATTTGCTTTGTATGTGATTTACCTGCCAACTGTGTACACATTTTAGGGGCAGAGGAATCTGGGTTGCAGAATGTATTGCTTTTACTACCGATTTCAGGATGACCACAAGCATGGCGAGTTAATCCATGCCTTTGCCCTTGTGCTTTTTTGTCCCTAGCTTCATACCAGGAGCATGGAGAGGAAGGCCACTCCCATGAGCACACTCTCCACTGTGATGAGCTCATTGCTGCGTGGCAGCTTCTGCAGAACTGTGGTGTTGAGCCCTGTGAGAATCCCATGGCTCTTGGTCCCTGTAAGGGGGAAAAACAGCACTTTCAGAGACCACAGGCCTAGTTGGGAGAGGTTTCCCAAAGATTAGGATCATGGGTATAAAGGGCAGGGGTGGGAACACTTATTGCCCAGAGGTGGCTGTGTATGGACAGCTGGAAGTTGCATGCCAGTGGATGAGGATATAGACACAAGTTGGTAAGGCCTAGACCATTCAATGACTCACTTGCTCCAAGACACTCCCAAAGAAATTTCTCCAAATCCCTCCATCGCCCTATTTTCCCCATTCATTTTTTTCATTAACTGCACAGGTGATTTTGTCTGGTAACCCAATCTCCTCCCAACACATAGGTAACTTTACAACAAATTCCTCCTTCAATCTGCCCCACCCCCAAGATCTCCGAGAGGCAACTTACATTAAGCTCCATTTGCTCAAGGAATGGGGGTGGAGGTAAATGGCTACCTTACAGCAAGTCAGCCAGCAAAACACCTCTTCTGCATGCAAGACAGATGCTCTACCCATTGAGCTACAGCCCCTCAGCCAGGATACTCACCGCAGTGCTGTACGCTGGAGAGCGTGTGGTTCAAATCAGAGAGGTGCCCCTTTATGAAGAAAAACATGGGAAACTGGGCACAGACAAAGCTCAGCTGGAAAACAGGGCGAGAGAGAATGTAAGATAAACCAACCATGGGCAGGACAGAGAGAGAAACCCAACATGTGCAGAGAGTGAGAGGGCACCCCCTCACTGAACTATATCACCGATGGCCGCCATTTCCCAACAGACAAGGAGAGACAATGGGAATACACACACACACACACACACACACACACACACACACCCTGCTCCACCCCAAAGGTGCATAAAAAAAACCTTTTAATAGAGCTCTCACATAGAAGATGGCATAAAAGACAGTCTGGAAGCCAACAATGTAGGAGTTGTAGGCCCCACGTGGTGCCCTTTGCTGCTCCTGGACATGTTCCAACTTGTAGTTCGCATATTCATAGTACTTCTGTGCCATCCTGTTGAGGCAAGTCAAACATATCAGATGACCAGGTGAGTGCAACTAGCTGCCCACCTGCTCTCTCCAGGACACACTCTGGGCCAGGGTAGGGAGCCTGTGGCGCTCCAGATCTATTTGTTTTATTCATTTTTAAAAATATATATATATATACACTGCTACACCACAAAAATACATCAAAGCACGACCGAATGAAAACCATACAATAAAAGCATAACAAGTCAAAAACGAAGGTCAGTACAGTCGTACCTCAGAAGTTGAATGGGATCTGTTCCAGAAAATGTTCGGCAACCAAGGCACGGCTTCTGATTGGCTGCAGGAAGCTCCTGCAGCCAATAGGAAGCTGCGGAAACCACAACAGACATTCAGGTTCCAAAGAACGTTCACAAACTGGAACAATCACTTCCAGGTTTGCAGCATTCGGGAGCCAAAACGTACGTCTTGCAAGGTGTTTGACTTCCGAGGTACGACTGTATATTTATTTATGCTGTGAGATGCTCCCACCACCCCTATGCTGGCTGTGGATGACGGGAGCAAGAGTCTAAGGACATCTGGAGGGCCACATGCTCCCTATACCTGCTGCAACATTCCTCCTCCCATGGAAGCTGCCAAGAAATGCTTCTGCAGGTGGGTGCAACCAAAACACCCGAAACCCATTTACCACACTGATGATGGAACACCTCAATGCCAACACCAGTTGGGAATTCACAATATTGATAGGGAGAGTCACTGAGTGACCAGAATGGTACTTATGTATGCTAAGGGCCATGCAAAGATACTCGGGGAGGTCTTTCAATCTAGTGTCTTTCCCTTCTGCAACAGGCTCACCGGGTGACATAATTGCCCATGGAGGCCCAGAGAGGTATAATGGTAGCCCCGATGGCCACGGCCGATGGCACCAAGGTATAGTAGCGTTCCCAGTAGTTGGTGGAGACAAAGAGTGTGTAGACACCCACGGCCAAGAACAGCATCCATTTGGTGCCAAAGAATCTGGAAAGACAAAAAAAAAAGAGGTCTGTGTTCTGGGCAGAACGAAATGTTTTAACAACTGTGAGATTACTCAGTGTTCCAGCTACCTCAGGACACAGGGTTCAGGTTTTTTCACCCCTTCCAAAAGAATGGCGCATCCACACTGAGGGTTTTTAGCACTGCCCACTGATTGTTCTCCCACTATAAGCTACATAATCTTCCATGCTTCAGAAGGTGCATTCCCCCCATCTCTTGTCATGTTTTTGCTCACTTTGGGCAGGGTAAAGTGTGAGAAGTCTACAAGAAAACCCCTAGCATGGGCGCACGCAAAATTTGCATTCCAGGCCCAGCTCTCCCCCACCCCCAACAACAACAAAAAATGAATAGCATGAAGAGTATTCCGAGGGGGTGGTCAGGAAGTCAGACCAGAGGAATACCTGATGAGCATCGGAGTGTAGAACAGGGAAACAATAGGTGTGACATTGATGCCCATCAGCATCTTGCTGTCAATGTTCTGTAGTTCCAGGTTGCTGTATTTCACCTCTCGATACGTCTCGTCATAGTGCAGGATGAGCTGCATCTGCAGCAAGCCTAGGGGGGATCGCAGGGACACTTAAGAGTCGGCACAAGCTTGTTCACTACAGGTACCAGACTGCTAAACTAGCTCCCCACCCACCCAAGGGGGGGAAAGCTAACAGGGGCTGATGAAGGCTCTCCTCTCCAAGCGGCAGCGAATATTCAGAGATTGCACCAGGGCTGCAAGATATAGTCATGTTCAGAAACAGAGCTGACTTGTCCCTCTGCTTACTTCCTCAAAGAGTTCAACACCAAACTGAGACCCACACCATCCAACAGGACCAAGTGGGTGAAATTGTTAAAAAGACATCCGTTTTAAAATACTCTCGGAAGCTGAGGCAGAGGCCCAGGTTTCATCAGGATGTCAACCATCATAAGCTGCTTCTCCTCCCTGCCACTGGATCTGCTCCTGTTAGATTGGTAGGATGGTGCTATTCTGTTATTCTGCTGCAGAGGAATAGTAGGATGCAACTTGCACATCCTGCTCCTTCACAACAAGGTAAGGTCCAAAATCTTTGGATCTGAATCAAATGTGCAAAATGAAAATGAAAACGGATAGTGCTTCCTCTGGGACTATGCCACAAGGATGCCCTTGTGAGGAAGACAATATATATTTTAGGGCTCCCACATAAAGATATACATTCAGTTCCCTAAACATCAGTGTCACCTCCATTAATTAACATGTACAAGGACCATGGAAGTGAAGAGAGGTTTCAAAACAGTGTTGTTTAGTGGACTGAGCCCCTAAAAACCAAGCAAATCAACACCTGTAATCCTAAAGGGTCTTTATGAACTACAAAGTAGCACTTTCCTCCATTTTATGAACTAACGGGTGTGCTACATGCAATGAATCACCACTAGAGATTTAAGTTTGCAACAGGTCACCATTTCGGATTCAATTTTATCACAGCAAACCAACACTTTTCTGTTGGGTTTTGACTTCTGCAACTTCATCTTGAACTGAAAGAGGAAATAAAGATTTCACCCAAGCAGATGTTGCAATCCTGGCTTAGAGACCAGAAATATTGCAGTCGTAACGATTGTGGCACTATGTAAGGAACCCACGGCATCATGTCCTGGGCTGGTATGAAATAGCTGTGGCCAGAACAACAGGAAAAGTACTGAGTGGTCACAGGACTGGATCAGCTGCTGAAAACAAAGATAGGGAACCGAACCACAAGAAACAGGCAGGCAAGAACACAAAAAGAGCTCATCTGGATCAGACCGAAGGCTCATCTAGTCCACCATCCCCTTTCCTGTAGTGGCCTCTGGGAAGGCCATGAGCAGAACATAAAGCACAACAGCACTTCTCTACTCATGTACCCTGAAACGCTATTCAGAAACAGGCTGCTTCTAGTCCTGGAGGTAGTTATGTAGCCATCATGGCTAGTTGCAACAGATACATTTATCCTCCATTCATGTGTTTAATCACCTTTGAAAGCCATTCAATATGGTGGCCATCACTACATCTTGCGGTAGCAAATTCCAGAGTTTAATTATACATAGTGTGAGGAAGTACTTCCTTTTGTCTTCCAATATTCAACTTCCTTGGATGGCTCCAGCTTCTAGTATTGAGAGATGCAGAAACACCTGTCCGTTCCAAATGGTTGTCTACCTGTATCTGCTCTACACCTCAGCAGGCTATAACCTCCCTATGGTGGTGGAGTCCTGCTAATCATCCACTTTAGCCAACAGATCCTGGAATTTCCCATCCAGCTGCCTGGTCCTTCCATGCCTCACTACCCTGTTTCTCATATTTTAAGACATACCCATAAAATAAGCCATAGCAGGATTTTTAAGCATTCAAGGAATATAAGCCATACCCCGAAAATAAGACATAGTGATAGGCGCAGCAGCAATGCCGGCCACGGCAGGAGGAGGAGGGAAAAAAATAAGACATCCCTTGAAAATAAGCCATAGTGTGTTTTTTTGAGGAAAAAATAAATATAAGACATGTCTTATAATATGAGAAACACGGTATACCACTAAGTTTGGAAGCTGCAAGTTGCCTTGAGACATCATTATTTCATCATTTATATACCGCTTAATTGCAATGACTTCTAAGTGATGTACAAGAAGCTCAATATAAGGCAAACATAAATCTTGTTAAAATGATAAAACCAGAATTCAGCTAAAATGCCCGATGCAGTATATTTTTTGAAAAAGTCTTCAGTCAGCACAGGAAGTTCAAAAGGGCGGGATCCTGCCTGATCTCAACTCTGCAAAATTAGGTCCACAATGTTGGATGCACAGTTCCTAGTGGATACAAGCCATGTATCTGAACCATAGGGGATAACTAATAGTTACTCCCCTTGAAGATCATAGAATAATAAAATTGTAGAGTTGGAAGGGGCACCAAGGGTCATCTAGTCCAACCCCCTGCAATGCAGGAATCTCAGCTAAACCATGCATGACAGATAACCACCCAACCTCTGCTTAAAAACCTCCAATGAAGCAGTGTCTACAACCTCCCAAGGGAGTCCATTCCATGTCAGTGATCAGGCAGGGATATCAGGGATCAAATTATTTCAAAAATAAGTATAAAATAGCTGTTGGGAAAGTCTTTTCGGAAGGCAGCCCTGGGAGCTGCAGTTTTCAGGACACCCACTTTTACATTTTGCCCCAGAATCTTGGCAATGGATCAATATGACCAGAAAAAAGTTAGCCACACCTGACCTAGAGGTATAGCTGGACTTGCAGGTAGATGAGCATCTGATGCAGACTAGGCTATGAGTAGCAGCAGGAGATGAAGACGATGAAAGTGTAGCATACCTAGAAAGACCCCGTAGGTCAGCATTCCCCCCAAGCTGGCCGCCAAGAGGTTCTTGATCACACCAAAGCGCTTGCGGCGGAAGTATTTGCTCTCCTCCTCCTCTTCGTCATACTCGGCGTGAGCCCCCACAAAGTCATCCAGCTAAAGACAGAAGCATCACATGGGGGTTAAGAGAAACACCCTGGTAACCCCCTCCCCCCGCCCATGGCCAGCATGCCACATATCTCAGAGGGAGAGAGAAAGAAATGAGGGTCACTGTGATGTAGTGGCTAGAGTGCCAGACTAGGAGCTGGGAGACCAGGTTTCGAAGCCCCACTTAGCCGTGAAGCTCACTGGGTTAGTCCCTGCCTCTCAGTCTAACCAACCTTGCAGGGCTGTTGTGGGGGTTAAATGAGGAGGCAGGCAACCGTGTTCACCACCTTGAGCTCCCTGGGCAAGAAAGCAGGATATAAACGCAATAAATATGTTTAGGGAAATTTTTAATGTTTGATGTTTTAACGTGTTTTAATATTCTGTTGGGAGCTGCCCAGAGTGGCTGGGGAGGCCCGGCCAGATGGTCAGGGTATAAGTATTTTTTTATTAATAACATGCATGCATGCATGTTGAAGAGCCAGCATATACAGCAAAAATAAAATAAAAAAAATTTAGCATGTTGATTTGGAAGGGCTTCCCCCCCCACACACACACATCAAAGAAAGCAAGCCCCTGTTCTTTTGCTCAAGGACAATGCTCATCCAGGTTGTGTGGTGGTGTTTTTCTCCACCAAAAGAAACAGTGGATCTGTATTTAGCTTCCATGCAACGGACAAGGAGAAGAGAATTTTGCTGCAGAAGGAAGGACTGCACACGACTCCCTGCCCTTTTGTTTTTAATCATGAGAGACGAGCAACTCTAATTTGAAAGAACATCTGCAGAGGAAGGATTGCAGTTACCTCTCCCGCTCCCGCCCCCCGCCCCCTTCTTTTTTAATCAAAGGAGATGAGCAATTCTGAAAGAACATCAGCAAACGTGATGGGGCTGCTTCTTTTTCATGGTAGGCTATTATTGCTGCACAGGGTGGGTTTGCTGGTATTTCCCTTTTTTGTGGTTGTTTCTTTATGTGCAACACAAATACTCCAGTTACTTGCATTGGGAATGCTGGTCCTACAAACAGGTTCACAGAGCAAGCATCAATGGGGCTGGTGAGGACCAGAGTGGCACACACAGCCAGGCAAAGCAGAAGGTGGTGGCTAACTTCTTGAGCTGAGGGGCTCAATGACTGCATCCCTTGGGGGATCCCCAGGGCTTTGGATCCATTATTGCATTTTGCTGCTGGTGGTGCTGTGGTCTAAACCACAGAGCCTAGGGCTTGCCAATCAGAAGGTTGGCAGTTTGAATCTCCGTGACGGGGTGAGCTCCCGTTGCTCGGTCCCTGCTCCTGCCCACCTAGCAATTCCAAAGCACGTCAAAGTGCAAGTAGATAAATAGGTACCGCTCCGGCGGAAAGGTAAATGGCATTTCCGTGCGCTGCTCTGGTTTGCCAGAAGTGGCTTAGTCTTGCTGGCCACATGACCTGGAAAAACTGTCTGTGGACAAACGCCGGCTCCCTCGTCCAGTAAAGTGAGATGAGCGCTGCAACCCCAGAGTCGTCCGTGATTGGACCTAATGGTCAGGGGTCCCTTTGCCTTTACCACAGCAGAACAAATCTCTCTCCCTTCCCTCCAGCAGTGACAACAACCCTTTCCACTGGCAGAGGCGAGTGCAATGCATCCTAACCACCACCACCAGCAGCGTTTATAAACAAACCAAACTGTTTAATTCTTTCATGAAACAACATGGGCATTCAGGTGCAATAGGGGTGTGTCTTTTATCATCTTTGACATCAGGTGTGTTTGCCAGCGAATGCCCATTAACACTTGCAAATGATATTCCGCTCATAAGATCCAAGGGCAGAAGCACCTACTGGGTGAACATGTCTTTTCTCAAAATGACAGAATATTGCAGCTCAAGTGTTGGGGGAAAGACAACATCACTGTGGCAAAGCACTTTATTGGAAGGGAAGGAAGCCAGAGATCTTTGCAACCACTGAGGGGAAAACTGCACACGCATGGTCCTAAGAAACAGCTGTGAAGCAAAGTCCTCCCAACTATATTACTGAAGTCAACAACATTCCTTCACTCTATTCTTGTGAAGGGAAGCCCAACAAATATTATTCCCTAACAACAACAAGAACAAATTACTTATACCCTGCCCTGCCCATCTGACTGGCTTGCCCCAACAACAACAGCAACAACAACAAATTACTTATACCCTGCCCTGCCCATCTGACTGGCTTGCCCCAGCCACTCTGGGCAGCTTCCAACTTAATATAAAAAGACAGCAAGACATCAAACATTACAAACTTCCCGATATAGGGCTGATTTCAGATGTCTTCGGAGCATGCCACTACTGAGAAGATTCCCTGTAACTTCACTTCCCTGCATATGAAGCTGAAGGATCTATCACTGTGCATGAGTTCAGGAATAAGTTCTTGACAACCAAGGACGTACAGTATTTTATTGTTTCATTAAAAAAAAAAAACCTTAAACAAGCACATCCAGCTCAAACTTGCCAGAAAGCTGACTACAAAAGTAACCCAGGCTGCAGATTCTACAGCGCTTCTCTAGAGAAAGCCCCATTTCATTCTGCAGGACTTCATGCGGACCATTTATTTATTTATTTACTTTTCATTTCACTTATATCCCACCTTTCCCCATCTTATCCTCACAACAACCCTGGGAGGTAGGCTAGGCTAAGTGAGCGAGCTCCGTGGCCCTGTGAGGACGCAAAACCTGGTCCTAGTCTGACACTCTCTTAACCACTGTGCAGAACTGATTGCATTCTTAAACGCATTGAAAGACAATTTCCATCCCTTATGAATACTTTGCTGGGGAGTGGGAGGGTCCTCTTACCTGAACCTCTGGGCCATTCAGGATAGGGCCATTTATGACGTCGATCCCCTGGCCGTCGGGGGGCGGCCCGTGGCCCGGCGCCTCTTCGTACACATTGCCACCTGCAGGGAACACACGGCGAGGGGGAAACGAAAGCTAAACACTCCGCGCCTCCCTCTCCCTTCCCTCGGGGCTGCAAACACCGTCGCAGACTCGGGGGTCCCGGAGCAGACCAGCAGCTCCCCCCTTTTTTAAAGAGAGAGAGAGAGAGAGAGAGAGAGAGAGAGAGAGAGAGAGAGAGAGAGAGAGAGAGAGAGAGAGAGACGCCCTCCACGTCTAGACCACGTCAAGTTTTCTGCTTGCACCGTTTTACGGCTTACCGGGCAAAGAGAAATACACGAATATACAAACGGAACTAAAAAAAATAACTAGATCTTTCCTTCATCGGCACTGACACCGATTTCGCGCCGAGACAGGTGGCGGTTATGACGCTCGCTCCACTTTGGGAGAAAGCCAGGGTGCTAAGATAAGGAAAGTCAGAAAGTTGTGCTAGGATAAAACGAGATTGTAGGAAAGAGAAGGCGCTTCTACAAGCATGCGAAGGGGAAGCGGCGCAAATTCCCGGGTTGTTTTCCCCACCCCCACCCCTCCCGGGTCCTGATCCAGCTTCCCCTCCCACGCAAGGATCAATTATACCTGGTTCCATGGCAGCTCCAGAGGCGTCGCTGCTTCTCAAAAAGTGGATGGTTCGCTGCGCTTTTCCGGCTCCACTGGGGTGGGCGGGGTGGAGAAAGGGAGGGGGCGAGCTCTTAAAGAGGTAGGAGTATCAGAAAGGCAAGCTAGGAGAGTGGATTCTATATGTATGTCATATTATACACAAAATAAAAAATTCCTTCAGTAGCACCTTAAAGACCAACTAAGTTTATATTTTGGTATGAGCTTTCGTGTGCATGCACACTTGTGCATGCACACGAAAGCTCATACCAAAATATAAACTTAGTCGGTCTTTAAGGTGCTACTGAAGGAATTTTTTATTTTGCTTCGACTCAGACCAACACGGCTACCTACCTGTAACTAATATTATACACAGTAAGCGTGTGTGCAAAGCGGTTTCTGTGCTTACTTACTTAAAAGGCTGCATTAAAACATTGAAATAGTTCGCCTAAAATACTCTTGATAAATTGGGGGCAGATTACTACTACTACTACTTTTAATACTCCTGCCAACCTACCGTAGCAGTTCAAAAGCACGTCAAAGTGCAAGTAGATAAATAAGTACCGCTCCAGCAGGAAGGTAAATGGTGTTTCTGTGCGCTGCTCTGGTTCACCAGAAGCGGCTTAGTCATGCTGACCACATAACCCGGAAGCTGTCTGTGGACAAACGCCAGCTCCCTCGGCCATTAAAGCAAGATGAGCGCCACAACCCCAGAGTCGTCCGCGACTGGACTTAACTGTCAGGGGTCCCTTTACTTTAAATACAAGTAATTACAACAACAACAACAACAAAATTTTATTGCATTAGCCAGTTGGCCATAGCACATAAAGGATCCAGGCGGTAACCTATTATACAGAGAATGTATCAAATACACTTGCAAAGCAACGAATACAAAATCATGCTATATAAAACAGGGTTTGGTAAAAACTATGACACATCATGTGTGTTTTGTCCTTTGCAAAATATTTAGAGAGATCCGAGTCTAGAGAAAGTTAGCCTGTCAAAATAGCCCGACCTTTGACTCTGCCCGTGTAATAAGGGAAAGATAGAGGTACTTACAAAAACCGATTTTAAAAAGGCACCTATTATTCTTTCCCATCCATTTCTGCAGCCTAGATATGCAATGCAAATATAGATACGTATATAGATACATGAAATAGATATGATTAGAATGGTCATAAAATTAAAACACTAACAACGCAGGAGGCATGGGATGGAGGAAGAATGGGAGGAGAGTAAGATGTTGCAGTGTAGTCAGTTGCTGCACCCTGGAGTTGTGTATCTCCCTCTCCTTTATCACAGTACAGTACCTTGACTACTGCAGCAACTCAGCCCCACTAATCTTCAGGAACAGTGTAACTCAGCCTTTCTCAACCTAGGGGGACTACAACTTCCATCATCCCTGACCTCTGGTCCTGCTAGCGAGGGATGATAGGAGTTGTATTCCAACAACACCTGGGGCTAGATTCTAACCCATTCTTTTCCCCTGATCCAGGGTCCCTGCTCACAGTCCAACATCCCTACTTTGCAGTAGGCAAAGCAGCGTGGGCATCTCCCAGGGCAGGATAATTCCTACCCCATTCTATATCAAACATTTTACTGTGGAGATGAGCACATATTAAAGCAGGAGTAAGACATCTAACTGGCTAGCAGCTGTCAACACGGTGCCCTACAGATGATGTCGGGATCCAACTCCCCTCTGCACCAGCAAGTATGGCCAATGGCCAGGGATTATGGGATCTGGAGTCTAGCAATATCAGAAAGGCACAACATTTGCTTTCTCTGTAATAGAGAGATGTATGCTGCAAGGCTCAACCATTTTTCTCAAAGTGAGGCTCAGCAATAAAGCTTTGTTTTCTCCTTCATCTCTCAATTCCTAACCCCTCCACACACACACACTCAAAAAGCCAAATCTTTCATTCATTGTACACATGTAATGCAGGAGCCCAAGCAATTGGGATTTGTCCATCACTGGGGTTCCTAGAAGAGTTACTGTAGCTTTAACAAGCAAAAATCCAACTGGCTAAATTCTCTCCAGTCTTGCTTTATACCAAACGAAAATTTTGCCTATAGAGTATCTCACTATCATATTCAAGCATGGGAGTCCATGCCAGAAAACAAAGGTGCCCGCTAATCTGGCATGCTCGCTTCTGCACTTGGCTTGTAACACATAAGGACTATTACCACAGAGAATGGCTGTAGCTTTCTCTTCTTCCCTAAACCTTTGCTTCTGCCTTCTGCTCCATGTGCACCTGATCATGGCTCCTTCCTTCCCCCTTTTCCTTGCTGGGCATGCAAATAGGTCTGAAAGGGGACAGGGGTGCTGATGCAATGGCTGCTGATGACATGGTCTATTTTCTTCCCCAAACTTTCTGTTTTCAAAAGAAAGCTGCAAAAGGTGAAGAAGAGGAGGCAGAGATGTGAGGCATTATTTAAGATGCTGCAGTCTTATTATATATCAGTTGTGGGGTGAGCGGGTCCAGTAAGGCCCAGCAGCAGGCCTCCCTGCTTAGCCCCTGAGCCATTTCAGTCAAGCCACACCCACCTGCCCTACATCAGACATCATGTATGACATATGTGTGGGGCAGGCAAAGACATGGCTCCCTGCTGAAAAGGGAGGTCTCCACGCACCACTGATCATCTGATTGTTGGTATTGGCAAAGCCCTGCCAACAATCAGATGATAAGTGCTAGCAAAACCCTGTGCCTTTGCTAGGGTGGTTTGATTTCAAGTCACATAGGCAAAGGGAAACATCATGGGGATGTCAGGGGGTTGATAAATGGGCATCCCTGCCCACCTATCAAAAGTGGTCAGTGGGGTTTGGGGGACCTAAGAGTCCAGCCCACTGAGTGTTCCCCACCCCAGTAAGGACAGTACAGACAAAGGATTCTTCCAGGGTCGTCTTAAGCATACCTGGCGCGCTGGCGCCGTGGTGCGGCGGATCCCTCTGGCGCCCCCGCCCCATTTCCCAGCGCAGCGGGTGGGCGGGCACAGCGCAGCTGCCGCCTGGAGGGCCAGAGCCCTGTGCAACCCAGCCTGGCCGTAGGGCCAGCCCTGGGCCAGGGGGCACTGCCCGCCCCCTGTTGCGACGCCCCTGCGCGCGGCGGAGGCAGCCCCAGCCCCGCGCGCCTCTGGAGAGCGGCCTGAAGCCGCTGAACAGCTGAAAGACATGCCTGGGGTGGCCTCCGCCGCGCCTCTCAGCGGGCGCAGCGGCGCCCCTGGTGGCCTGGCACAGCGGCGCCCCCGGACGCAGGCCTAGAGACGGCCCTGGATTCTTCTTCGACACAAATGATTCAACTAAAGTTTCTTCTGCATTCCATCTGCCCTTACATTCAGCTATCATAAATCCCAGGATAATATGAATGAAATTTGATTTTTTTAACAAGGGAAAGCAAATGGTTATCTGATGCATGTCTCTCACAGCGATCCTGAGTGAGTTCACCACAGTGAATAATGACACTTCTGCACAAGTGGAGCTCAGCTTTTTGCGGACACTTCAGCCACCTGCAAGGGTGAGTAGGTGGAAATGGTTCATATAGGTTTCATTTTCTCCAAGTTCCATTTCTCCTGTGTGTGCTGCACACTCTCCAAGTTCCCTTTTAACTTCTGCTTTTAAGCACAGTCATTCTGAAACTTTCATTTTCAGTTCTGTATACTTTGTAGGCAATGTGATAAAAGGCTTTTGTGGACATTTTATTTCAACACATTTTTTTTTATTTGTAAGTTGCACTTCCTCTGAAGGATACCAGGGTGATGTACACCAAACATATGAACAAAATACAATAGAATAGTGTTAAGCACACAAACATAAACAAGTTGCAGATCATTTAAAACAGCAATTCATATACTGTATTGTATTGCAGATGAGGAGTACACCTCTTGTCTATCAACTTGTGAAACCCTGGACAAATAAGCATTATTACGGTTGGTGTCTGAAACCCAACAATGTGAAAGACAGACATACCATGGCAGCCTGGGGTGCCTTGAATGAGGTTGTCACAGGAAACACTGGCCTCTGTCCCTCTTTCCTTCCCTCCTTGTTTCTCTGCCTCCCAAAGACTTGCACAGCTGTTTGTTGCAGCAGCCCTGGCTACAAGCTCCTCGGGCAAATGGTACCTCTGGGGCTGGCCAGGGGGTGCTTCCCAGGCCCCTGAGGGACAGTGTGAGGAGGAACCTCTCTTGGGGTCAGGAGGGGGCAGGTTAGAGACCAGGGGTGGCAGCAGTGGCTGCCCAGAGAACTCCCAAAGAGACGGGAGAGGAGGCTGAGAGAACACTCCGCAAGGGAGGGTGTTTGAAAAGGGGTGAGGGGCTCCTGGCTCTGCAGGCAAACAGGATGACATAACTGGGTTCCTGAGCCCCACAGGGGTACCGCAGAAAGAATATAGTTGGTCAAGGGTGCCTTGGACTGAAAAAGGTTGAAAACCTCTGCAAGGGGAAACCATGGAGAAGACCCTTCTATGCATCCTCTCACCTCAAATCCTGATAGGATCATGAGCAGAGTTTCCAGCTTCCCTGCTGATCTTGAGATCAAATTGGCTGGTTTTTGGAGGAGGTATTCTGCAGGTATTTAGGACCCAAGGTTTGTAGAGCATCACAAATCCCCAGTAGCCAGTGCAAAGCTTTGAGGAAAAGTGTTGCACAATTCCATCCCACTGCCCCAGTTAATAACCTGGCATCTGCATTCTGCCCTAGCTGAAGCCTCTGACCATTTTCATAGGCACATAGACAAGCATACAGTGGTACTTCGGGTTCCAGACGCTTCAGGTTCCAGACGCTTCAGGTTACAGACTCCGCTAACCCGGAAGTAGTACCTCGGGTTAAGAACTTTGCTACAGGATGAGAACAAAAATCATGGTGCGGCAGTGTGGTGGCAGTGGGAGGCCCCATTAGCTAAAGTGGTGCCTCAGGTTAAGAACAGTTTCAGGTTGGACCTCCAGAACGAATTAAGTTCTTAACCTGAGGTACCACTGTATTGCAAAAATCCAAGCAATAGATCACCAGAACTTGAGTTATTGACAGCAGGCTATCCCAGTCCATGAATGACTAGCTGGTGAACCAGACATAGCTGGAAATAGGCCCTGAGCCTCCAGTGACAATTGTGGATAAAGAAGTACCTCCAAGCTGCAAATCTGCTCCATCAAGGGAATGCTACCCCATCCAAAATGGCCTGTTTCTCCAATTCATTGATGAAGGAACTGCCTATCCACAGTACCTCTGTTTTATTGTGATTATTCAGCTGGGATTCTGCCAGCTCACCCACCCAGGTCTTCATTAAGTGCCTAGTTAAACTATGGAACTATGAGTCTCTGCTTTCATATGTAACCAGAACAGTATAGAGCAGGACACATGGAAGTATCTCTCCCCATGCAAAACTTAAAATTTAATCCTTCCTTAAAAAGGAATACTAATTTTGCAAATTTGTTTAGAAGTAGGCTTCATTTGAATACTCAGGACCAGGGTTTTAATGTCCTATTTAAACCTAGTGCATCACTGTAAGAGAAGGGAGATAGGCAGACAATTCATTAATTGACAAATGGAGCAACTCTATTATATACTGGTGCAACAAGGCGCAGGAAAACAATCACCCATACATATTACTAGAAACCATTGATCAGGCTATAGGCTAATATAATTTGCTTCTCCTAAATTAAAATAATTAAAATGAACTTAGCATTTCACAAATGTTGTGCTTCTTCCACCCTAGGCTTTGGTAACAGCATGCTTGAGATTCCACAGGTGCAATGTGCATAAGGTAACAACTCTAGCAGTTGTAGCAATTAGCAGGATTAGTGCAACCATTCAGGAGACCTAGTACAGTACAGTACTACAGAAATTCATATGTAAACCAGCCACTAGAGGGAGTAAGTGTGCCACATAAATTTTAGCCTTGTTTATGCATGCTCTTTGGGACGCTGCGAGTTAAACCACAGAGCCTAGGACTTGCCGATCAGAAGGTTGGCAGTTTGAATTCCCGCGACTGGAGTGAGCTCCCATTGCTCGGTCCCAGCTCCTGCCAACCTAGCAGTTTGAAAGCACCTCAAAGTGCACGTAGATAAATAGGTACTGCTACAGCGGGAAAGTAAACAGCGTTTCCGTGTGCTGCTCTGGTTCGCCAGAAGCGGCTTTGTCATTTGTATGCCGGCTCCCTTGGCCAATAACGTGAGATGAGCACCGCAACCCCCGAGTCGGTCACAGCTGGACCTAATGGTCAGGGGTCCCTTTACCTTTACCTTTATGCATGCTCTTAGAAAGGACATGTGATGAGTCTTATCTTCTAGTGCAGTATATCTCCCCAACCTCCTAAATCTAGCATAAGGGTTTACCTGAGGCACCTGCCAAAGCCCGTATCCCAGTAGAGACCCCACTGCCAATCCTGGGAGCCTCCTGGTCTGCTGCTTCTCCTCCGTGCTGTTGCCTAATTCACCTGGTCTACATGAGTAGGTAAGCAGTGAGGGGAAGGAGCAGTAACCTCTATGTCCCTTGTCCCTTCCCTCTGGCAGGGGATTTGGACTGGGCCCAGAGGCAGATGCAAGCGGATCAGCAGAGACAGCAGTGACAAGATGCGGTCTCACTCAGGGGTCCCTGAAAATGTGGAAACAATTACAGGCTCTGCTCCATAGTAAGTGTCCAATCTATGTTTTTGGACCTTTACAGGCTACATTTAGGGCAGGCATCATAGCTGCCAAGTTTTCCCTTTTCTTTCGAGGAAGCCTATTCAGCATAAGGGAATTTCCCTTAAAAAAAGGGAGAACTTGGCAGCTATGGCAGGCATCCCCAAACTTCGGCCCTCCAGATGTTTTGGACTACAATCCCCATCTTCCCCGACCACTGGTCCTGTTAGCTAGGGATCATGGGAGTTGTAGGCCAAAACATCTGGAGGGCCGCAGTTTGGGGATGCCTGATTTAGGGCTTAAAGGCAGCTGCAGAGCAGGAAAAACATTCATACTTTTTGTGCTTTCAGAAGAGTTTCACTTCTGATTGCCCCAGGATTTGTCGGAAGTCTCTTCAGAGGATTACCTTATATTGAACCCTGGGGAACAGAGTAGATTAAAGAAAAAAAATCTGATGATCAAAACATGTTTGCTTCCACAAATATGCCTATGTCCCTGCACCCCAAAGCTTTCCTAAGTACTTTGCAAAAAGGGTGAACAATTGTCTCGGCATTAAAAACCGCATTGGCAATATAGCCGAGGGCGGGCCGCCTGCTGCAAAAGTCTGCACGTTTGACTTCCATGTCATAAAAGCAAACTGGATAACACTTGCATGAATGTGAGGATTGCCAGGTCACTACCGGTGGGTGTTCTCAGTTCATTTTTTCTGTGCTGCTGTTTGTGAATTTCCTGTGCCTGGCTTAAAGCAGCAGTTTATAGGATCCTTTGTCGTTCGTCATCACTTAAACACAGGCACAGTGTAAACATATGGCTTAAGCTTTATGATTATGCTTTTGCAATTAAGGTGTTAAGACCTGTTCCAGAGAGATGTGGGTTCTAATGTAATATGCAAAATATGCACCTTGTTGTGTGCCTCCCTAATCTCTGAGCTGTGCGAAATTCGAGGGGTTTCAGGCTCTTACCCAGGGTTCAGTTCGTGTTTCCTCTTGGAATGAAGGGCAGTGGAGACTGTGGTGTCTTTGGGATATATGGTTTATTCACACATATCTGCAACCTGAGCCTTCTGTGATGTAGGGCATGCACTCTCCGAAAGGATCTTGTTTCTCCCATGGATTCAGACAAAATCAAACATTGCTCTCAGGAGTTGTTCTGAACGAATCACCAGCTTGCTGCTTTACCTCCAGGTCATATCACTGCCACTTTCAACTCTAAACTCAGGCTTTGTCCTTCTAAGTATCTCTTGAGTTGAGGCAGGGCCCCCACTTATTTGTCTTCTTTTATATATATATAATAATTTTTATTCAATTTTTCCAAATCAACAAACAAAACAACAATTTTTTATACAATTCATCTTAAATTCACCCATCTCATTTTGCTCTGCCGAGCTGTGACTTCCCTCCCTCCCTTCACACGGTTTTCTTATTTACTCATATCTTGCAGTTCTTTATTTCCCTTACTTTAGTCAGTTTGTAGGATTTATTTCAATCCTGCAAGTGTTTTTAAACTTCTACAGTTCTTCTCTATATAATCCACAAATTTACTCCAGTCTTTTTGGAACTTTGTCTCTCCCTGGTTTCGGATCTTGCAAGTCAGTCTTGCTAAGTCTGCATAGTCTATCATTTTCATCTGCCACTCATCAATCATTGGTAATTCCTGAGTTTTCCATTTTGGGGCCAACAATGTCCTAGCCGTGGTTGTCGCATACATAAACAGTACTTGATCTTCTTTCACAATCTCCCCTCCCATAATTCCTAACAAAAATGCCTCTGGTTTTTTGGGAAAGGTGTATTTAAATATCTTTTTCAATTCATTATATATCATTTCCCAAAATCTTTTCACTTTATCGCATGTCCACCACATATGATAAAATTCACCATCTTTTTCTTTACATTTCCAGCATGATTTACTACTCATTCTGTACATCTTAGCCAATTTTACTGGTGTTAAATACCATCTATACATCATCTTCAAAACATTTTCTTTCAGGGCTGTACATGCTGTAAACTTCAGTGTTTGATTCCACAATTTCAACCACGCATCATATTCAATATTATGCCCAAAGTCTTTTGCCCATTTTATCATCACATCTTTTGTCCACTTATTTGTCTTCTCACACAGTCCCTTTTGTACCTTTTTTCCATTAATGCCTTATATTTAAACACTTGCTGGGTCCAAGGGATAGAAGGATCTTCCTTCCTTCCTTCCTTCCTTCCTTCCTTCCTTCCTTCCTTCCTTCCTTCCTTCCTTCCTTCCTTTCTTATTAAAGATTTTCTTGATTTACAGAAATATATGCAATGTCTCTCATAACATTTTTACAAATCGGTAATAAAAGGACCCCTGACTGTTAGGTCCATTTGCAGACGACTCTGGGGTTACGGCGCTCATCTCGCTTTACTGGCTGAGGGAGCTGGCGTACAGCTTCTGGGTCATGTGGCCAGCATGACTAAGCCGCTTATGGCGAACCAGAGCAGCGCACGGAAATGCCGTTTACCTTCCCACCAGAGCGGTACCTATTTATCTACTTGCACTTTGACTTTCGACCTGTTAGGTTGGCAGGAACTGGGACCGAGCAACAGGAGCTCACCCCATCGCAGGGGTGCTGCTGACCTTCTGATCGGCAAGCCCTAGGCTCTGTGGTTTAACCCACAGCACCACCTGCATCCCTTGCCTAAGAGGTAATACAAGACAATCATTTATTAAAAAATGGGATACGTATAAGAGATATCTACAGAATAATAACAGCGGTACAATATTTCAGGCAGCATTTGAATGACCCTTGTCTAAACGAACTGTTAAGAAACAAGCAAAAAGGTGCAAATTGTTGTAGGAAAGTATTTGAAAATACAGAAAGAATAAGGTAATAATGATAAGTACATTTATCACCAGGAAGGTTACATGCATCAGGAAATGATATGAAGTCTATTCTATGTTAGCAAAAAGATAGGAAAAAAGAGATTGCATAAATTTAATTTAAATTCAATTTTTGTAAACATATTTAAGATTATTAGTATATGATTGTTTTCATCTTGGTATATTCTGTATGTTATCTATTAATTCCAATAAATTATTTAAACTGGGGGGAGGGAGAGAATTAAAAAAATACATCTTATTTATTTACTTTTTATGGTTAGTCTGAAAACCCCATACTTGGTAGCTGAAGTGGTCTGTTGATGACTCAGTCTTTAGATTGACCTCTTCTAAGTTTTCCAGGTGGTGGAATGGTAGGTATTTTAAAGGCGCTACTAAAACTTCTCTGGTCATGAGTCACTATACAATTGCCGGAATTGGCAACCTGATAATAGTGCTCTGTAAGTGCAGAATTATGGTAATGTCTTCAGGTGGGTGTGGATTAACATGCATCAGTCTATGACTACTGCATATTAATGTTTATTGTAATTGGCAGCCAGCACTTACTCAGCTATTTGACACAGAAGCTGTTGTACATTTCCACTGCTACTGAATGTGAAAGTTTTTTAGGATAGGTTAGGTGACAAGGTGGTGCCAGGGGGAAGGACTGCTGCAAAGCTACAAACCAACAGAAATTCGTATGATGGCAATTTTTACTCATGGTGATGGCAACAACAGTGGTTAAATGGCTGAAACGTGGCTGTTTCATCTCTCCTGTAAGTCCCCTACCATGGGCTGAATAGCTGTGATGTCATGGAATGCATCTCAACACATGATGCATGTGTCATTGACAGAATGTTGGAATTGAAACAGTGAAGATCCTGTGAACTACAAGAGAGCAAAGGGGCTAGGATAACAAGAAAGTGGTGTGGAAGTAAAATTCAGCATACTGTAGTTTATTCCAGGATCAGACATCACAGAAACTGAAACATAAAACTATTAGAGCTCAGATTTGAATTTAGCATTGCCCACCCACCACACTCACAAGGCATCTTTTCCAAGTAAAAGTATATAAGTGAGTATGTATCACACAAAGTGGAGACCAGTGATCATTCATAAGGGATACAAGTGGACTTTTTCCTTGTGATCGCAGTGGTGTGATTAATTGCAAATGGACAGTTCTTCATCATTGCCAAAAGGATCTTGAGGGGGTGGGATGGGGAGAAGTTATCGTGAAGAAGAAGAAGAAGAAGAAGAAGAAGAAGAAGAAGAAGAAGAAGAAGAAGAGGAGGAGGAGGAGGAGGAGGAGGAGGAGGAGGAGGAGGAGGAGTTTGGATTCGATATCCCGCTTTATCACTAGAACAGGGGTCTGCAACCTTTAAGACAAAAAGAGCCACTTGGACCCGTTTCCGAAGAAAAAAAATAAACTGGGAGCTGCAAAACAGGGACATAATTAGAAATCAGAGGGCCCCATAGCAAAATTTGCTATGCCCAATAATCAATGCCCCAAAATGCCATAGAAAATTATTCAGGGCCCCAGTGTACCATAAATCATAATCAGTGCCTGATGTAAATAATAATTAATAATGAGGGTCCAATGTCATCCTCGTCATTATAAAAATAACTTTGAGTTTGGGCTGCCTTGATTACTGGGAACATAGCTGCCAAGTTCTCCCTTTTTTTAAGGGAAATTCCCTTATGCTGAATAGGCTTCCTCGTGAGAAAAGGGAAAACTTGGCAGCTATGACTGGGAATGGGCACCAGCAACCACTGCCTTATGAGTTTGGGCTGCCTTGATTACAGTGGTACCTCGGTTTATGAACACAATTGGTTCCGGAAGTCTGTTTATAAACTGAAGCGTTCATAAACTGAAGCGAACTTTCCCATGGAAAGTAATGGAAAGTGGATTAATCCGTTCCAGATGGGTCCGCGGAGTACTTAAACTGAAGCGTACTTAACCCGAAGCATGGGTGTAATTGGTTCCGGAAGTCTGTTCATAAACTGAAGCGTTCATAAACTGAAGCGAACTTTCCCATTGAAAGTAATGGAAAATGAATTAATCCGTTCCAGAGGGGTCTGCGGCGTTCGTAAACCGAAAATTCATAAACCGAGGTGTTCATAAACCGAGGTTCCACTGTACTGGGAATGGGCACCAGCAACCACTGCCTTATGAGTTTGGGCTGCCTTGTTTACTGGGAATGGGCAAAACTCTGACTCCCTTATTAGGACACCTGTATGGTTTCATGTGTGTTGCTCCCATCAAGTGAACTTATAAAATTTCCTCATATTGAATCAACCCATTGATTAATACATCTACCTCAATCTCCTGACCAGGCCGGCAGGAGGCCACAGGCAGGCCGCAGGCAGGAGCAGCAGCAGCAGCAGCAAACACGTGCTCCGAGCCCGCAAGCCTTTTCTGCTGCTGGGCGGGAAGAAGCGCGCCCGTTTTAAAAAATAAATAACTCTGCCCCCGCCACCCGTGAGCCTATTGGCTGCAGAAATGCGGCGGGGAGGGGCTGATGCAGGGAGGGGGCCGACCACGCTCCCCGGGCTGCTAACGTCACCTTGCGTCCTTTTTGCACAGCGCACGTGCACAGAGGAGTTGTGGACTCCGGCGGGCGCTGTGTGGGGCGCAGGCGCACAGCGCGCCGCCGCAGCTGTGTGCTCCGGCGGCGGTGGGCACCGCGCAAGTGTCTGGCGGGCATGGTGGGTGCCGCCACATGGCTCAGGCGGCGCATGGCTCGGACGCCTCCTCCCCTCGTATCCGCTCCGGAGCCGCAGCAAAGGTGTAAAAGAGCCACATGCGGCTCCGGAGCCGCAGGTTGCAGACCCCTGCACTAGAAGGTAAATGGCGTTTCCATGTGCTGCTCTGGTTCGCCAGAAGCGGCTTTGTCATGCTGGCCACATGACCTGGAAGCTGTACGCCGGCTCCCTTGGCCAATAGAGCGAGATGAGCGTCGCAACCCCAGAGTCAGTCATGACTGGACCTAATAGTCGGGGGTCCCTTTACCTTTAAGGAGTCTCAAAGCGGCTAACATTCTCCTTTCCCTTCCTCCCCCAAAACAAACACTCTGTGAGGTGAGTGAGGCTGAGAGACTTCAGAGAAGTGTGACTAGCCCAAGGTCACCCAGCAGCTGCACGTGGAGGAGCGGGGATGCAAACCCGGTTCACCAGATTACGAGTCTACTGCTCTTAACCACTACACCACATTTCTTCCATGTCCTTGCAGATGGCAGTGAACATGGGGGTGATGTGCATGTGCAACCCTTACCTTTGTCTTTGTGAACTACAACTCCCATCAGGCCCATCCAACACAGCTGGAGATGGTGGCTGGAGATGGTGGAAGTTGTACTCAAAGACATATTCTGGGCATCAAGCTGACAAAGTTGACTCCCCCACCCTGAACCTCACAATATTAATGTAGTGCTGCATCACAATCCTGGATTTACAAGAAATTTGAGGATGGGGGTAGGGGAGCAAAAGAGAAGGCAGGTTGTGCAACACCAGTAGCCATGGCATGGGAGCGAGAAGTGGGCGGGGGGGGCACAAAAAGCAGAAATGTAGTTTTAAATAAAAGGATACATTCGACTCATGTAAAAACACGCTGATTCCCGGACCGTCCGTGGGCCAGATTTAGAAGACGATTGGGCCGGATCCGGCCCCCGGGCCTTAGTTTGCTTACCCAGGCAGTAGAGGTTTGAATAAAGCAGGGATGGAGTTTCATGCAAAAACACTGAGTGAGTGTACTGTTTATTTCAGGTTCTCATTTCACCTGATTAGATGCTTTTCTTTGTATTATGGATCACATATGTAATTGCCCACTATTTCTCTTTTGAGGGGGCGGGTGTGTTCCTTTAGCCCACCAGTTTCAAGATGGGTCACACTTGAAATGTACTGTGTCTAAAGGGACTGCATATTTGTACCTTTGGTTCTAAAATCTGTATTTTTATATTTGAAAATAAATATCAAGCAAAGAAAAAGGGGGATGGAGGAACCCAGGGCAATGTTATTTTAAACAATAGAACAGGTTTGTGTAGAGTGAGCAGTGGGAAACACTGACATGGGGAGTGGCAGTTTAAAACAAGATTCGTGTGCAGTAAAACGGGAGTTTGGAAAGGCTTTGTTATGTTAGCTTTTTGATGTTAGGTTCTGTACTGTATCCACCTCTGCTATTTCTCCCTGTTAAAACTGGTTTGTTTTTGTTTTTTAAACAACAACAACAACTCGGTGTTCCTCTATCCCTGCTTTTTTCAAAACTCTGTCATTGTTTAAAACCACAGTTTTCATTTCAGTGCTCCTCCATCCCTGCTTTATTCAAACTTCTGCTGTTATTTGATTACAATGAGAAGGGAGTGATACTGAAAGGAAACAATTGGCTGTTTTAAACTTCTGCCTCTCCCATTCCTCAGTTGCCTCATGTGAGAGAGGTAAAGCATGCCAAGACCCCAAATATTCTATAGTTGTTGTTGTTGTTTAGTCATTTAGTCGTGTCCGACTCTTCGTGACCCCATGGACCATAGCACGCCAGGCACTCCTGTCTTGCACTGCCTCTCGCAGTTTGGTCAAACTCATGTTCGTAGCTTCGAGAACACTGTCCAACCATCTTGTCCTCTGTCGTCCCCATATTCTATAGTACCATCCCACAATCATGTATTTCACTCCTGGTACCATATGTTGTCTTCAACATGAAGTTCTAGATTCAGTTTCAGACTTCAGAATATATACTTTTACAAGCAAACACTCATGTACTGTATATACAACATCCATCAGCTGAACTTAACATTCTCTAACTGAATAAGTTGACAGGCTTGCTCCTTAAGATTCTATTCAACTTTAAGATACAGTAGGATGTATCAGTATGGTGTGTTTGTGCAGAGGGGGCTGCAGAATAGGACAGAGGTGGAATAAAATGGGGGGGTCTGTGTGCAACAGAAAGTTGGGGGAAAGGGGCGAAGGTGATAATGCAGAAGCGGCTGCGCCATAGAAGAGAGGATAAAGCATGGAAATGGGGGGGTGATCTGTGTGCAAGGAAAAGTTGAGAAAAATGAGGAGCATGGAGGGAAAGGGGCCCCTACCATTTAGATCAGGGGTCAGCAACCTTTTTCAGCCGTGGGCTGGTCCACCGTCCCTCAGACCATGTGGTGGGCCAGACTATATTTTGGGGGGGAAAAGAATGAACACATTCCTATGCCCCACAAATAATCCAGAGATGCATTTTAAATACGCAAAAGGACATATTCTACTCATGTAAAAACACGCTGATTCCTGGGCTGGATTGAGAAGGCGATTGGGCCGCATCTGGCCTGAGGTTCCCTACCCCTGAATTAGATCAAGTGAGTTTGCTGCTCCAGGCAGCAGATTCTGAGTGTTCTGAAAGGACAATGAATCATTATTTACTTTGTCATTATTATAATAAAAAGAAAATATATGAAAGAGGTGCCGAATGGAATGGAAAAGCAAACATAGCAGAGCTTTCTAAAGGATCTTCAAGAGCACTCTGATAACTGAAGGCAGCCTGAAGGGAGGCTTTTAATAGATTACGGTATTTTATTTTTCTGTTGGAAACCCAGCCAGATGGGCGTGGTATAAATAAAATAAATTATTATTATTATTATTATTATTATTAAACTGAACTTGGGATACCTAAGAGAGAGAAATATTTGCATTAGGATGGAATGATGGTCCAGGGCCCATATGTCACTTAAACTGTAGCAAGCTCCATGACATCAGTAAGACGTCCACAGCAAGAATAAGGACTAAGCATTAAATATAAAGACTTAATTATTCACAATGAGGACAAATGAGAGCATCAGAATAACTTGCATTAATCATCACATGAGTAGTAAATCATCTGCTCAGAGAATGTGGTGTAGCCAGCCGACAAATTTTAGCAAAGGGATGTGGTATGTTAAACTGCACAGGATCTCCTGGAGTTTCTTTGCTTTCCAGCATTCAGAACTTCCTTCTCACTCCCTGGCCCCTGTCAGACCCAACTCCCTGGATATTTATTTGCATGTTCATTTCACCAAAGCACAAAAAAGATTGTGTGTGCACGCCTGTGCGTACACACACACACACACACACACACACACACACACACACACACAGAGCTCTCATTCACTGATCCCCCCTACCTAACCAAATATTCTCATGTAGCTTACACAGATACATTATTGCAACCAAGGCAAATTTAATTCAAGCCAGACCTTGCCACAGTTTAGCCCAGGATACAGGAATCACTACCGAGGGTAAGGGTGAAGGATATGTAAATTCAAATTTTCAGGTTTTTTGTCCCCCCCCCCCCAATCTTAAATCCAGTTCTTCACATTTCTGAAGTTTTGGCATTTTAAAAAAAATCTTCATGAAAATTCATCTTAATTTTAGTGTGAAATTATCCTAATAAATCAATTTTTAGATGCAGTTTTGAGATTATGTGCACAGGTTGGTAAGCAATTCCCCCTAGCATAATGCATTCTTGCAAGCAATGTAAATGATCAGATTATTTTTTATGCAAACTCTCTCATAATATAATGCATTTTTGTAAATTCAGATAAAGTTAAATTTTGAAGGGCGCCTGTGCTTCAGTTCCCATACTATTTTGAATTTGATAGATTTGCCTTTAAATGCAATCTGAACTGAATTTCTCCTCTATCCTTACTGAGGGGGTAGAGATTCTTCCATTATCAAGGGGGTTGTGTCTGGAATTCCAGCTGTCAAACAAGAATACAAATGTTCTACATCTCCTCCACTTAGGTTCTGATGGAGCAGCCACATCTATTTTGCCCCCCCCCCATTTTTTGCCTCCAAATATTTTGATGCCAGCCTGGGCACCAGAAACAGTATCTTGGGAAGAAACAAGGAAGAGAGCATATTTCTTTTCCTACTGACAGTGCTTCCCGTCTATCACCATTCTGTAGGGTGGATTCAAGTGCAGAGTACACATTTAGGTTTGTGCAATAAAGCAGTGTGGCTGGGGGCGGGCACACTGGGCACCACTCACCCAGGGGGGAGGCACTTACCATAGGGCCTGCAGCGCACCTAAGCCATGCATCCATCTCTCCTGGGAGTGGCACAGTGGTTCGGGTGCCTGCAGCCACCACACTGCCTTTTCAGGCAGTGTGGGGTTCGTGTCAGCCCACTGCCTCCCCCTCAGCTGGAGGGTGGCTGAGACGGGGAGGCGGTGGGCAGACTGCATGCAGCCTCTGCCCAGAGTGCCCTGCCCGGCTCACCCCGCCCCCATGAACAGCTTGCCCCGCCCCTGGGTGCCCAAGTAGGTAGCTATGCCACTGGTGCAATAGAAGTGAATTAAAACACTATTTCACCTTAGCACAGCAAATCTTCTTTTCTGGAAAAAAGAGAGACTTTTTGCAGTTGGGGTGAAAAATATGGGGTGAATGAATGAACAGTGGGAAGATGTATCAAACAAACAAACAAAACAAGAATAGAACCACTGCTCAAGCGAATAAGGATTAATTCAGAAAAAGATGTTCATTGTCATGTTATCTTCCCACAAATAAATCAAAACGAAAGCTCAGTTAAGACTGGACATAGTCTAACCATAAGGTTTGTGACACAAAATCAGGAGGAATGCTGAATAAACAGATGGCCCTTAGTTGGGGTGTCTGATTTTGACAGAAAAAAAACACCCTTTAGGGAAAGGTAAGTGCCTCTTCCCACATGCAAGCTCTCACAGATGTCAGTTTCTTCCCACACTGCAGCACTGGATTACAAAAGCAGCGGGGAGGAAGAACAAATATTGATGCCAATGAGTTTCACATAAATTGGGGATCATCCACCTCAAACCAGAGAAAATGTCATGGGCATCCCCACCCCAGATGTTTCCTCCCAACCTGAAATTGCTCCTGCGCCATAATTAGGCTTGATTTGTTTAAAAAAATCCTTTGGCCAAAGGAGGGTTTATCCAAGCCTAATTTCAACGGAAAGATTGTCCCTGTTGGTTTCAGGGAAGGCATTTGTGGGCACATGTGCACCACACTGGCCACCTATGATGTACAGGGTGCAAAACAGGAATAATAATGGCCTTGTTGTGAGGTTGGAAGCGATAAGAGTCAGAAAAACACTTTGAACAATTCAAAGCTGGCCAATGATTAATGATTTTAATCCATGGGTAGAGGCTAAACCCAAGCGTACACTGAGCCAAACACCAGTAGCTTCTTTCTTTCAGGTGACTTAGCTTTCCCAGGTTATGTACTGAGTCATGCTCGATAGCATCTATATGGTTACGGTCATGAACAAACCTTTAAGAGATGCTGTGTGTGTGTAAGATCGTGGGGCCATTGGCTCTCACCATGCCCTCAGCAATTACCTAAACCAAAGTTGGGATGAGCCCTCATGAGTCAGCTCCTCCTCCTTTTTTTAATATAGGTATGTATATCTTAAATTTTTTAGACCACACCTTCATCCACACATGGATTTCATGGTAGCATCCACAAAAACAGCCATACAATATTAAAACGAAGAATCAAAACCAAAGCAACACAGTAAAGACAAAAGTAATATAGCAGAAGCTAAAACTACACAGCACATTTCTCTAGTTGCTCTAACTAAGGGTGGTATAGATCCTTCCTTCCCCCCCCCCCCTTCCCAGCAACACCCATCCAAAAAGAGGTTTTGCGTAAGTCATCTCTAAAATTATCAATGCTGTGTTATCCATAGAAAAAGAAACCTGTCACTCGTTTGTACATGTTAACAGGAGGGAAATGCTTGACTTTTGCACAAGTGGGGCTTTAACAGATTTGCAAATGTCTGTAGCAATTTCTGAGCCCCATGTGTTTTTTTAAAAATACTTACAGAATGTATGCCTGCCACTGTTACAGCCCTGTTTAGGGAAGCTTTTAATGTTTGATGGATTTCTGTATTTTAATGTTTTGTTGGAAGCCGCCCAGAGTGGCTGGGGGAACCCGGCCAGATGGGCGGGGTATAAATAATATATTATTATTATTATTATTATTATTATTATTATTATTATTATTATTATTATTAAATAGCTGTTCTGCGTTTCAGCCATCTTGTTGTTGGCACCCGTGGACCTCCTGGGGTTAAGTCAAACCACTGTGTTAGCAGCACCTGTATTTTTAAGCAATTTATGACAAAAGTCCAGTGCTTTTTAAAGGGGGGGTACTCAATGGTACACAGTACCAGCACCTTTTGTTTGTTTTTGTTGTTTAAAAGTATGGCACTTACTGTAGCATGGTAAGTACTGGCACATATTTTTTCTAGGAAAAAAACACACTGCAAAAGCCAAAACTAGTACTGTGCAAATACAGACTAGATATGAAGTGACTGCTACTATTAGTGTCATAGTAAGTAAGTAAATAAATATAATAATTTTACCCCAGTCACCTCCCTGTACAGTGCTGCCTTCACATGTAAACTCCCATAGTCTATAACTGCAACCCCACTTTTGTTTACAGCTTTCTTTTCAGACATACGTAGAAGCATTCTTTTTATACTGTGAAATCCTTTACCTGCTTTACCACATGTTCATAAAATAATTTAATCTCTCCCCCCCCCCACAAAACCCCCCTAACATAAATGAGGATCAACGTATGTGGTATGAAGACAAGTCAAATGGACAAAAAAGCAGGGGAACTATCATGGTTGCTTAAAGACTACAAGAAGGAATTATTTCAAGCTGAGTGAGCCAACCCATTTTTCATGCAGGAGAAAGCAAATTGCAAGAAGGTGTTATTACTGAGGGAAGTGTGGGGTGATGAAAAAGCTTTGCTCGGAAAAGAACAAAGACTGTGCAAGACCCTGGGGGCACAAATTAACCTAAGGAGATGGCAGCCAACTATTAACATCCGTAGACCTGAAGTTGCAACAAACAGTTGCAAAAGTTGGAACAGAAAAGGAATAAAAACAACTTGCATCGGTTTGCAGAACACAATGTCAACTTAAAAGGCATTTTGTAAACCAAGTTACGGTACTTTATGAGCAGATTTTGTGCAAGGTAATTCTGAAAACAAATTAATGCAAAAATTACTGTGAGTTCAGTCCCTAGTTAAAAGATATGCTTTATGGTATGGACTGATCTCTAGAAAATAAAGTCAATTGTCCTTCCAATATATTTGATTCACTTGCATAGTGTTTACAAGCCTTTCTCTTAATCATTTGTTTATCCCATGTTTCCCTGTCAGTTTCCTAACTGCAAAAAGCCCTGGACTCCTTTGGGAGGAAGGGTGGGATATAAATTTAATAAACAAACAAACAAACAAACAACATTTTTAAGGGGGGATTTGTTGTGTTAGTGTGACAGAGTGCCTTATTCCACTTTAGAGATCCTTATGTCATAATTATTCCCAGGGCTTTTTTTTTCAGCCGGAACACACTGGAACTCAGCTCTAACACCCATCAGGTGGGTGCCATTGCCATTCTAAGAGAACAAGGGAGGTGTTGATGGTGAGTTTCAGCGCCTCTTTTTTTGGAAAAATAGCACTGATTATTCCATTTTCAGTACTGTTTGCAGCTGCAAAGGTTTGGGTTTAGCAACTCTGCTTCATCTTCAATCAGTGCATAAACTGAAATCCAGTAACTTTTTATACCACAAATGTTATGACTTATTACTGTCCTGCTTTTGTTGCACTATATCCTGTCCAGATGGCAATAATGTGTTAGCATTGGGGAAGCATCATAAAACAACTGCTAAAGTGGAATAAATCCAGCACGAATGCATTAATCTTTTGTCGAGAACATCTTTCAGAATACACCTGCTTTAAACTCCAGTTAGGAGGCCCCGCTAAAGTCTTGCCTTCGAATGAGTCATGCAAAATACTGGCAGTCTTGAGGTGACCATCAAGGCTTAGCACCTCATGTTTGCATGAAATGTGCAGTTAGTCCACAGACCTGAAGGGGCAAAGGTATGGAGCAGACCCTGCTGTGTTATTACCTCAGTGCAGAAATGCACTATGGATAGCATGAGGTGGACTTCCTTGAAGGGGTGTGACTAGGGACAGGATGTTTATGCATCTATATTTATATCCCTTTACTCATCATGCATACATGATATGTGGCATTTCCTCAATGAGCTTCAGAACTCCTGAGTTACAAGAATCACATAACCTTTCTTTGGTGGCAGTGGTATAAATTTTCTCTACAGAGAACTTCTGTAAAAAGAAATGAATGATAATTTTATTATTTATACCCCACCCATCTGGCTGGGTTGTGTGGCTTCCAACATAATAAAAACACAGCAAACTTCAAACACTTAAGACTTCCTGATACAGGTGTTCAGGTGTTTTCAGAAAGTTTTTTTAGTTGTTTATCTGTTTGTCATTTGATAGGAGGGCATTCCAAAGGGCGGGCACCACTACTGAGAAAGGCTGCAAAGGGCCTAAACCATAAAGTTTGTGAACAAATAAAATGCATTAAGTGCCACAGAAAAAGTAAGAGGTTCATGGTGAAATTCTCTCCAATGCCCAATACCCTGAGCAGCTATTATTATTGTTCCATAAAGCAGCATGAGAATAGCACACTTGGCCAGCCCAGTTTTACATTCTACAAAGTCCAGTTCTTAAGTTTATTGTTCTACCCAATCCCAAGATATGCTTGTAGCAATAATATTAATAAAATACAAAACATCCACCCATAATAAAAGCCAACCTCCATGATGTAAGAGAGAGAGAAGATACCACAGACACAAACAAGCTAGCTTAATTTCAAATTAAACCTCCGAATCTCCCAGCCTGAGAGTTCTTGATGCTACCCAGTTATTGCTGTTTTGTAACACTGCAATTGGCTTCCCACTGGGTCACATTATTTCTCAATGCACATCCTGCTGTTTCATCCACATCTTTGGGCTCCTCCAAAAGGCATATTTATTCAGCATTCATCCTGATTTGCTTAAAGAAAGACTACTCAGATGTTACACAATTGCAGTTGATGGGGAGGTCTTGCACAGCAAACTCACTTCCCCATAATACTGATTTTTTGTGTGTAATAAGGACAGGAAAATGCACTGGAAAGTATGGGATAACACTTGTTTTTGATGCAACATCATCTGGTGCAACACCATCTAACCTCCCTAACCTCATTAAACAGCCGACATAATCTAATTACCCTGCCATCAATGAAGGATGAATGCTCAGTAAGCAGGTGGTCTGGAATTGACCATGGAAAGAGAAACACAACAGAGACCTGTAAGTTGCTTGCATTCTTTCACTGCTGCTCCTCGATGGAGAGGAGAGTCAATACTGTGTAGTTTGCAAAGCCCATTTTTGCTATGGTCCTGAATTTTCCAAGCCCAGTGTTGAGGTGTGCATTTGTGGGTACACAGATAAACAACAGGCAGCACAGCAGTGGCCATATTTAATGCTGTATCCTGCCCTGGAACCTTCTAGTGAAGGTTAAGCTATAATTCTGATAATAATAAAGGACTCATCATCATCATCTTGCTGAGAGCAACAGATCAAGCTGCTTGCCACTCTTTGTTTATTGGATACAAAGTTTAAATTGTATTTTAATTTTTATAGGGCGATAGCTTTATTTCTTGTCTGCTTGTGAATTTTTATGAATCATTTACAGTAATAAAATACTGACTGAGGCCAATTGCTTTAAGCTGTTTTGAGCTGCTGTGAAAAAAGCTGGGACATAATCTCTAAAACAGATTGATAAATAGGGTTTCCAGACTCAATAGTGGACAGGACTTCTGTGCCTTTAATTGCCCTGCTCTCTTTTGAGTCTGGAAACCTTAAAGAGAAACCAGCAGACCCTTTGTTTAATTTCCAAGCAAAGGGTCTGCTGGTTTCTCTTTAAGGTTTCCAGACTCAAAAGAGAGCAGGGCAATTAAAGGCACAGAAGTCCTGTCCACTGTTGAGTCTGGCAACCCTGTTGATAAAATGCAGTTCACATCTTTTTCCCATTGCCTGTAGTAAAAAGGAAATGTACTTGAAGGAAATGTGCAACATGTGTACTTCATAAACCATAATTAAACCCACTTCAGTAACCATAATTTGAACCTTGCCTTTCAAGATTGTTTAATCAACAATAACCCGCTAAGGCTACAAAAGCAGCTTTTAATGCCTTTATTTCTGCCAGTACTGCAGGACATCATAAATCATCCAAGGCACTGAATACATACCCTGCTGTTATAGAAAAGCTATGTAGGCTGTCTGGTGAGTGCAGCAGTCTTCTGCCTTTTCAGGTCTGGGAACCATTTTCAACCCAAAAATGTATTTGGAGACCAATGTTTTTCTTTCTTTCTTTACCATATGCTGTTATACTAGTAGTGTTGCAGTTGTGACCCACTGTAGATCAGGCATTGACCCAGTGGTGCATTCTGACCCACCTAAAAAAGACCACTTTTATTTAAACAGTAGTCAGTTGACTCAAGGGACCTATTACACAGAAAGCAATAAGCTGGTCTGAGTCAGTGTTTTGAAATTTGAAAGCATTTGCTCCCTGATAAGCATGTACAGGCTAGGCTGCTTAGTTGGCTAAGGATCATTTTGGAATGAAATACTGATCTATTCGATTTGGAAGGATATAATAATGCATTTGGCTGGCATGCTTACTTGTGGTATGATAAGGTGAAGGCTTTAAGAACCATATAATTAGAAAGTCATTGTATAATGTATGGACTTGATATAAAGATTTATTAGAAAGAAAAACACCTAAATGGATTTCACCTTTGGAGGCTAAAGCACATAAAAGATTGAAAATTGGTTTTCAATTAGAGAAGTCAAAGTTGGAAACAGAATTGTTGGAACCAAAAACAAAAATACTTTCCAGAATGTATAAGTTATTGCTTGAGTGGCATACGAAAGATGAACAAACAAAGAATGTTATGATACTGTGGGCAAAGGATGTTGGACATAATATTTTGATGGAGGATTGGGAAAAATTGTGGAAACAGAATTTAAAATTTACTGCGTGTAGTCTTTTAAGAGAAAATATAATGAAAATGATGTATAGATAGTATCTTATACCAGTAAAATTAGCTAAAATGTATCATAACCAAGATAACAAATGTTGGAAATGCAAGAAAGAGGAAGGATCTTTTTATCATATGTGGTGGACTTGCCCACTAGTAAGGGATTTCTGGGAGAAGATTTATAATGAACTGAAGAGAGTGTTGAAAAATACATTCACTAAGAAACCAGAATCCTTTCTATTTGGTATAGTTGGGAAAGAGATTCCTAAGAAAAATGTTAATTTTTTCATGTATGCCACAACGGCGGCAAGAGTGTTACTGGCCAAGAACTGGAAGACTCATGAATTACCGACAGTGGACGATTGGCAAATGAAGATGATGGAGTATATGGAACTGGCTGAGATGACCGGGAGAATTCGCGACCGAGGAGAAGAAGCGACTGAGGAAGAGTGGAAAGACTTTAAAATCTACTTTAAAAAATATGCTAAAATTGTATATTAAGATTAGATTTAGAAGTGTATAGAAACTGTGGATTTAGGAATTATGTGAATATAAACAGACGCATGAGAGATTTGAAATTGTAAGAAATTTTTAACAATGAATTGGAAATTGCTAAAGATAAGGAGAAATGAACCGCAGATGGAGGGAATGTGTCCTGTCCCCACTCTTCAATGTCATTATATTTTAGAAATATTCCTCTAGGGGATTCCTAACTTTTCCACAGAGAGGAGTTGAATATTTTTTTTGAATTTTCAGTGGCTAAGGGCAAGAAACAGAGTGGTCTTGGGAAGCTGTTCTATTGCTGTGTACACATCATACATTTAATCCACATTCTCCCCTCTCACAAGCATTCTAGGAACTATAGCCCTTTGAGGGGTAAACTACAGTTCCCAGGATTCTTTGGAAGAGAAATGTGTTTTTAATGGGTTTTACATGTATGGTGCGTCTGAAACCTGTAATATGCACACATGTATTGATGTGCAGGAAAAACATTCTATAAGATACTGCTGCTTAATCTTATAATAAGAATGAAGTTTTCTTGGGGAGGAAGATGGATTGGAGCTGTACTAAAATGAATGAAAAGAACAGCCATGGAAATACATTGATTCCTTACACCCCAGTCACAGGAATACACTGTTCTGTAGTGACTTCAGATTATCTGGAAAGCGTGACCCTGCTTTTTTCCAGGCATTCCAGAACTGAGACACCATACCCATCATGTGCTGTCCAAGTGCCACATATACCTGAATCAGCCACGATAAGATTATTGTGGTTTCTAAGTATACAGCAAAAGTGTCACAGGGTTTCCAGCCCTGCCTGTTGCCTGCAGCACAGGATGCTCATTAAGAGTCCTCTTCAAGCAGATTAAGACCAAAACTCTCATTATGTGCTGAGAGATGACACCATCTAGCAGATGAAATATTTTCAGGTGTGCAAAGAGCAGGCAGGGCTCCTGTGCAACGTGTAGGCTTATGCCTCAAAATAACAATTAATGATGACAGTGATGATAATCCAAGAATCTCTGCTTGCCAGTAGGGGTGTCTGCTCCAGAATGCATCTCAAGGAATAGAGAGAGAGAGAGAGTAAAATAAAGTAACTTCCAGGCCAGAGGTCCACAAAAGGGGTACCACTATTACCTGGGCAACAATGAGAAATGGGCAAAGAAAGCTACGTTCCAACTTTGCTTTGTGTGGGGGGAGAAGAAGAGACATGTCCTTCTCTTACATTCAGGTCACCTCCTTCAGGATTGTTCTGCAAAGGAAACAATAGTGTCTGAGGGAAAGGGGGTCTTTCTTACACTTAGGGTCCTATTGCCTTCACGTGAATTCTCCTGCCTTCTAGGATGTGTCCATGCAGTTCCATAAGACCAGCACAGCCTCCACGTGCCCTTTTATGTGTTATCCCCACCCTTCCAGTCATATCCTTTGCACCACTTATTCTTGTGGTTTGGGCAGAGGCCCCGCCCCTTTCTCCTCCAGCCCCAATCAGCTGCTAGGTGGCTTGGCCAGCACCCAATCACCTCCACTAGAGATGAAGGGCAGGAAAAACAAAGAAGCAAAAATGCGCTGAGTCAAAGATAGTTCCCAGAGAAACAAATAAGGTCCTGAGGCTTCCTCCCATCAGTAGCACCCAGAGCCAGCCAAGCATAAAGAAGCAGGAAGACAGGCTGAGGATTGCAGCAACAGTAGCAGCAGCAATGGAAAGAGGTACAGTACTACTATGAATGTTGGTTGGATGAGATCCAGATTTGTCCCTCTAGGGGGTGCTAGTTCCATCCCATCTTCAAGGAATTGGATAGCTGAGAGGGCAAGGATAACAACATGTTCTGCCTGCATGTTCAGATCGGCACATCCCTAGTGTTGTCAATGCCTGAGGGGATGTTGTGTACAGAATGAGTTAGCGAAAAGCTACAGATAGCGTATTGGTGCTCTTGCATCGGATCTGAGAAACGCAGGGTGCAACCCTGGTTCTAGACCAGGCATCCCCAAACTGTGGCCCTCCAGATGTTTTGGCCTACAACTCTCATGATCCCTAGCTAACAGGACCAGTGGTCAGGGATGATGGGAATTGTAGTCCAAAACATCTGGAGGGCTGAAGTTTGGGGGTGGGTGTTCTAGACACTGCAAGGCCCCGAATGTTGCTGTATCTCAGCTTCTGGTTTCCATCTGTAAAATGGAAATAAGAAGCTTTCCTCATAGGATCATTGTGAAAAGAAGCTTCACAAGGAAATGTTGATGTGTGACCTGTGCCTTTGGCTGAACTGTATAGCTAAGAAAGTGTTGAAGATGTTTGGCCAGCAGGACATTTGACAATGACAGCTATTTTAGCAACCGTTTTTACAAAGCCATATAGGGAGTCTGAAGGGCCTTTTCAGTGGTGGCTCCCAGCTTGTAGAATGCGCTCTCCAGGGATCTGGCACCATCTTTATCCAGTTTTAGGCGCCAAGCAAACCCTTTTCTCTATTCCTGGCCTTTTGGCCTTAATTTGAAGAATAGCACTGTGGTGTCTTTTAGTGGGGCAGGGCCCGTAGTCCTACCTTTTCGTTCAGCTGTGCTTTTAGGCTTTTTAATATGTATTGCTTGAATTGTAGGTTTTTATTGTTGCTTTGAATTGGTTTTAATGTTAGTCCCCTTGAATTAATTTGCAAGAAAATAAACTGGCAAATATTAACATTAAAAATAATAAAGTGTCTGGCCTGTATTAGGATTGAGGCAAGTAGCAACCTACTCTATCAGAGATCATGGTAGTTCACAGCATTGAGTGCACTCTTCAAACCCTCTGGCTATGCAGGGGTTCTGGGCAACCTATCACTAATAGTGGCTTTTATTCTCATGCTATGGAAGTTACTTGAACAAAGGAAAATTCAAAAATCTACTGAGCAACAGCGACTTTGAGTCACATGATGGATTTTGCTGCTGTGATGTCCCTTAGCTTCTCCCTCAGAAAACATCACTGGGACTCCTTTATCCAAGACACGGTGGAAAACTTTGTCTGTGAAACGTTTGGGGCTCCTGGGATGAATGTTGCTTGAGCCCCACGAGGGATGAATGCTGTTATTCTCTGTCTACCAGAAAAAGACAAATCTAGAACCAGACCAAAAGTCCATTGTTAGAAGGAAAGCTTCCACTGTGAGCAAGAACAGCGATTTCTGGGGTAAGGGAACTAGTAATTACAGTATCTGTCTTCCGCTCCCTGTATTTACCAGGGAAATGGTATAATCAAAATTAAAGGCAAGATTTGACTAAACAGTTGCGCTAGCAAGAACCAGCACAACAAGCGCCACTAGTACAGTGGGATTTTCTCCCCACTCCTTCCCCACATCAGATCTGGGGGGTCAGGATAATAGTGTGAAAGGGGAGGATAGGGGAGATTCCCCCATCAGGGAAACAGAGATAGAATCATAGAATCATAGAGTTGGAAGAGACCACAAGGGCCATCCAGTCCAACCCCCTGCCAAGCAGGAAACACCATCAAAGCATTCCTGACATATTGCTTGCAGTGACTGAGCAATTTCCTAGCACTTGTTTTGATTCTACCCAATAGTATTTCCCTGCAAAGGATGTTGCAGTTTTATAGAATTTTTTCAGAATTTGATCTCCTTACTAAAAACAGAGAGTGTGTGTGTAAGCATACAGCAAAGGCAGAGAACTTGTTGCCCTCCAGGTGTTGCTGGACTCCAACTCCCATTAACCCCAGTTGAAGGATGAAGGATGATGGGAATTTTAGTCTAACAACATGTTGGAGGGGGCATACGTCTCTCCTTCCTGCTATAATAGGTTCAATGGAATCTGTATACTAGGGAGGACAACTGAAGTCCCATTGGCCAAATCTGGCCTCCTGGGTGGTGTTATGAGGGAAAGAGGTGTGTGAAGGAGCATTGTGTGTGGCAAGGGGATGTGGCAACCTGCCACATTTAGGAGGGGAAGTTTGGGCTTTGGCCTGCCCCTCTCTTGCCTGAAGTAGTCTTAAATTGACAAAAAGCTCGCTGTATACATTGGGAACAGGATTATTGCATTGCAGGTGGTTGGACTAGATGACCCTCGGGGTCCCTTCCAACTCTTCAATTCTATGGTTCTGTAAGTTATATGGATTCCCAGACAGCTCCCTGTTTCTGAAACAGTCTGGTTCGACAGCAGTAGAAAAACATACAATCAGAATACAATACAATTATATTATCTGTCTTATTAATCTCTGTAACTAAAATGCAGGGTGTAGATCAGGTGTCAGCAAACTTTTTCAGGCATGGCCCGGTCCACCGTCCCTCAGACCATATTTTTTTGGGGGAAATATGAACGAATTCCTATGCCCCACAAATAACCCAGATATGCATTTTAAATAAAAGGGCACATTCTACTCATGTAAAAACACGCTGATTCCCGGACCATCCACGGGCCGGATTGAGAAGGCGATTGGGCCGCATCCAGCCCGTGGGCCTTAGGTTGCCTACCCCTGGTTTAGATACATTTAAACAGATAACCAAATGGTAGCAACTGAGTTTGACAAGTCCAATTAACCACATGAAGTATTTTCATTTCCAGCAAAGGCAAAGGTGGAAGACAGCTAATTTGAGCTAATTCACGGGAGATTTGAGACCTGATGTAAATAGTAAAGACACTGAAGGCTATCACATGACATTTTGCCCTTGCCACAGTTCCCCAACTACAAAGCAGATGTGTATCTGACATTTTCTTTCAGAGATGTTGAATTTCTGGGAGGAATTCAATATCACATTTTCCCAGTTGTTCTGTCAGCTTGCCAAGTGGAACAATCTCCCCTCTCCTCCCCCATCATGTGCTGCTTTAGGGGTTCCCTTGACCCCCCAAGTCATATTTGTGGGGGGCACATGAGGGGAGACAGTGAGGAAACCCCATTGTATTAGAGGATACTCTTGCAGTCCTCTGTTTTTGTTTAAAATACTTTTAAAATGGATTGAGTCTGTACTTGCATGCATTTTAAAAGGGATGCTGTCAATGGTGGCAGTTTCCATACATGCCTATATTACATTTGTTGCAACAAGAACACAGTTCTGTACTTACGTATTGGCAATACAGGGGTACCTCGGGTTACCGACGCTTCAGGTTATAGACTCCGCTAACCCAGAAATAGTACCTCAGGTTAAGAACTTTGCTTCAGGATGAGAACAGTTAATCGTGCGGCGGCAGCAGGAGGCCCCATTAGCTAAAGTGGTACCTCAGGTTAAGAACAGTTTCAGGTTAAGAACGAACCTTCAGAACGACTTAAGTTCTTAACCCTGAGGTACCACTGTACTGAGGTAACCTTGAAACAATTTCTGATTCCAAGGAAATGTTTAGATTCTGGATACCTAGCTTCCAGTTAAGCAGCTGGTTGTTGTTGTTTTTACCGACTTGGTCAACAACATATGTCAGTAAACTCTTAGGTCATATTATGTAACAGGTCAATTTTATATTGGAGTACGACTAAGCTTTAAAAAAGGTTTCTGAAACTGTCCGTTACAAAAAATACTGCATTGTCCAGAAAATTTGATTTGATTGGGGTTTGTTTTTGTTTATAGTAAAATAGCAATATGTAACCCTTCTCCCCAATTTAAATAAATGTTTATATAGATAGCCAGATGTGAACTGCACAGTAGCCATACAGTTTCATTTCTACTAGTTTATTTTTTTTTTAAAAAAAAACCCTTGAGTTTAACGTATGAATTTATTGTTTTATACAATCACAATTTGAAGACATAACTAGAACAGTACTAAAAATGTGACATAGGAACTGATACGAACAGAATTAAAACAGAAAGTATGAATGCCTTAAATTGGGGTGTCATTTTTTACCAGAGTGGCAAGAACTGCTCAGGTAGATACAGTACAATGCCAGCTTTGTGGATCACACTGCTCTATGAACCAAGGTACAAGCTTTATTTGCCATGGCCCCGCCGAGGCTGCAGACAACACCCACAACCTGCTAGATTATTAGGTAGCATGGTGTGAAAAAAAGAATACTATTTTAGCTCCTAAATGGAACAAAATAGCACAGTAAGCTAGCACTGTACAGGGGAAAACCTGTTGAGTCACTTCTGACAAGGCATAAGGAGGTAATCTGAGTAAAGACATTTACAGAAGGAAAGGTATGATGATGCTTCCCAAAAATGACTTCGGTTCATTTAATTATCTCTGCACCACTATGCATGCTATTTATGCTACTTTACAATAGTTTTGTATGGTGAGGCTGTTTTGACATGTAGGTTGTATAAACCAGAATGCCCTTGATTTTCAGAGGAAGCTTCACTTGTTGTCATTTTATTTATTTACCTAAGTTTTTCCAAACCACCTTTCACACTGAACCTTCCTTGCACAAAGAAAAACCACCAAAATTGATTAGCATACATAAAAACACAGACACTCCCTATCATTAAGGCTGAGCCAAAAACAAGTTGTAATTAATCATAAATGCTATGAGCCGGAGGAAATTTGGAGCACGGTGAATTATGCCCGCCCTTTGATAGCCTACATTATTTGCACTTAGAAAATCAGATAACATGGCAACCACCAATCTTGATATATTATCAGATATGCATCGGCACAAACTCACCCACATCAGGGAGAGAGAGAGAGAGAGAGAGAGAGAGAGAGAGAGAGAGAGAGAGAGAGAGAGAGAGAGAGAGAGAGAGAGAGAGAGAACCAGACCCAGTTATAGGGGAAAATGGGCAGTTTGAAAACTCAAGCCATGGAAAAGTTATGTTAGATGATGTAAAAAGTGACAGATAACAACATGAAAAGTGGTTTCATCCAATACTAGTTATATTCAGAGGAGACCCATTGAAGTTAATTCAGATGTCGTAGGTTCATTCATGTCCATCTGCCCTGAGCAAAACTTAGTACTGTAGGAAAGAACTCAAATAAATTAAGTAGATTAGGCTCCCCTATAATTCCAGACTCTGATCAAGCAGACCCATTTCTTCCTCTGCCACTTCCTACGGTACTATTTTGCACAGAGTATTCACCAATGTTTCTAAAAGGAAATAATAATTCTAAAACACGGAGACCCTATTCGTGACAAGTCATATGAAGTTGTCAGTGATTCCATAAATATCCCTGACGACATTCTTAGCAGGGAACTGATTGGAGAAGTTGCATGAAACATTTGTGCCTGAAGGCATCATCACAGCACAAAATCACTGAATTTTAGCTTCAAAAACAGATAAACCCTCTATCTAGGTTAGAGATAGATGATCTGTTAATGTGAGTTTTCTGAGTTTCTCATCTTAAATTCGGTTCTCCATATTTTAAAATAACATGAAAATTTGTCAGCATTTTAGTATGAGTTTCTTTTCTATACACATTAATTAATTAAATTTATTAGTCACTTGTTTTGCCACAGCAACTCAAAGTGACTTACAATATTTTAAGGAAAAAACACATACATTGAAACTAGCATTTAACAACTCTGTAAGCAGTTTAAAATAATATACACCTTTTGCAAGCAATTTCCCCATATATAATGCAATTTTGTTTGTTCTTTTCATAAATATATTCATTTTTATGCATACTTTGCCCTAATATATGATTTTTTTGTAAAAAAAAAAACCTGGTTGAAAAACTGCACCATCAAGTTCAGAAAACTGCGAATTCCAAAGGATACCTGGTGTTGCGGCTTTCACATTTTTTCAGAAAGTACAAATTTGGTTAGTTCTCCTTTAAATGTGAACTGAATCAGATTTCTTCCCCATGCCACATCTAGATGTAGGACTGCAATGAGAGTCAGACACATACTAACCTCAAAGAGCTACATGGGAAGGATGAGTGCTTAGCCAAAAGTCACCTGTGTCCAAGAACCACCCTCCCCTCAAGTGGTTTCTCTTTTAAAACAAACAACTTTACAATCTAAATCCATTTTTCCTTTACAAACCAACCATCCATTGAACAAAAACTCAGTAGTGAAGAACCACTGCCAGTCAGTACAGACAGTGCAGAGCTAGATGGACCACTGGTCGGACTCAGTACAAGACAGCTTTCTATATGTCCCTTGTGTTTGTTTGACTGAATGGATGCCTCTGGTAGGAGAAAAAGAAAGGCAGTTTTTGTCTATCCCCCTCCTTCTATAGTCCCCAGCGCCCTCTGAAAATTAGTCTCAGAGGGTTGGGTGAGAGCCAGTGTGGTGCAGTGGTTAAGAGCAGTGGACTCATAATCTGGGGAACCGGGTTCGATTCCCTGCTCCTCCACATGCAGCTGCTGGGTGATCTTGGATCAGTCACACTTCTTTGAAGTCTCTCAGCCCCACTCACCTCACAGAGTGTCTGTTGAGGGTGAGGAAGGGAAAGGAGATTGTTAGCCACTTTGAGACTCCTTAGGGTAGTGATAAAGCGGGATATCAAATCCAAACTACTACTCTTCTTCCTCTTCTTCTTCTTCTTCTTCTTCTTCTTCTTCTTCTTCTTCTTCTTCTTCTTCTTCTTCTTCTTCTTCCTCCGGAATATGGTGGAAGGTGACGTTGGGGCCTCAAGGGGGAAGAACAAATCATCACCAGCAGCAAAATTGTTTCCCTTTTTCATTAGCATAAAAATCTGCAGGATCAAAAGTCCATTTGTGAGCACAAGCTCACTGGATTCCAACAAAGAGCAGCAACTGGATTTCACTCATAGGGAACAGCATGCCAGAAAGCACAGTATGAGGAGGACACTAAGGGGGCTAGCAGCAGATGACATGAGAGGAAGCAATGACTATGCTGAAAATGAAGGCCAGGGAGTAGCATTAATTCATCCAGGCATATTCATTGCCTGTTTACTCTTGCTTTGCTGGATCAGATTAATGTCAACCTGCTCCAGTACTCTACTTCCAACAGCAGCTAACCAAACACCTATGGAAGCTCACACAGAAGAAGCATGGAGGTGATGTCATTGTTTAGAACCAGGTTGTATCCAGCCACTGGTACAGACCAGAAGCTACACCATCTTTGAACCATCAAGGCTCCATTTAGTGAACATAACATCGACAAGACTTGACCTCCATGAATTTGTTTTGTCCTGGTTTTTTTTGAAGTTGCTTTTCAAAGCCATCCAAGCTAAGGGCCAACATGATGTTTTGTGGCAATGAATTACACAAGTTAATTATGCTTCTTACCATCTGTTTTGTAGCACTTCCTTCCATGTGTTTTTAACACCAGGTGATTACTTGCTTCCATGTGTGAATCAGCCACCCTGAAATTTCAGTGAAGACAGTTCATGTATTTAGTTGAATTATTGATTGAACATACATATTGGAGCCTTATATTTCTTTCTCTTTGTATTTGTATACCACCCCAGTATGCCTGCAGATGAAGGTGCAACCAGGAGGCATTTTCACTGGAGTAAATAATGATAAATATGTGAATCAGTTCAAAGAAAACTTCCAAAGGAAGGAGGGCAGGTTAGATGCAAAACCTGTTAAGGGGAAATGTTTAATGCAGAGATGGGGATCCTCTGGCCCTCCAGATGTTGTTGAATTCCAGTTTTCATTAGATCCAGACAGCACCATCAGTGGTCAAGGATGCTGGGAGCTGTGGTTCAACATCTGGAGGACCACAGGCTCCCTGTCCCTGATTTAAGAAGAGAATTGACAGGGTCATAACATTTGAAGGAAAACATGGTTTTAGCCAATGCATTAACAACCAACTAGAGCAGGCATGCACAACTTGCGGCCCTCCAGATGTTTTGGCCTACAACTCCCATGATCCCTAGCTAACAGGACCAGTGGTCAGGGATGGTGGGAATTGTAGTCCAAAACATCTAGAGGGCCGCAAGTTGGGCATGCCTGAACTAGAGGAAGATACAGTAGGAAGAAGGCCCATGGCACTGTATCGTGTTTTCAGGTTATCAGAAGCAGTGTTTAAAAACATTTAAAACATTGGTCTAGGGGAGAGACTACCAGAAGGATGGGCAAAGGCTTTAGCAGGAGATCCAGAAAAGAAAGAGTAGATATTGAAAAGGAAGACATGATGTTATTGTTGTGACAGCACATGAGAGATAGGCAAATGGAAGAAGGGAGTCAAGAGATGACCTCAGTCTATTGCATGAGTTCCCTCCACTACTTTAATGCAGAATGATGAGACCAATTACATCAATTTATGGATCATAGAAGTCTCAGATTCAAGGAAGGGACCCAGTCTCTCCTAGTTAGACACTTCCTTCATACTCATGCTTTGTTTCCTCAAGACAAGTTCGGCCAGTTCTAGGGCAGTTCTAGCCAGAAAATCTGAGTCAGCTGCGACACATTATGCAGACAGTGATCTTGTTTTAAACACAGAGTTAGGACACTCATTGCTCACTGCCAGCCCAATAAACAAACAGATTCCTGAGGGGTCATTAAGGCCCCACTGTTTTTCAATAAGTGTCCTTCACATATTACAGTTTTTATGTGTAGAAGTAAACACACACACACACACACACACACACACACACACACACACCCTGTGTCAAAGGCAGGGGTCTCTGAATTCAGAGCTCAAACCCCCACTTAAGAGCCCATGGAGTCAGGCTCCAAATCCCAAACCCTCATGCTCCAACTGCAGGCGAGTGGAGGAGAGTACCCAGTTATGAGCCAGCTCTAATTAAACCAGGAATGAATTCCAGAATACTCTGATTAACCTAGGATACCGACTCATACAAGGGACTTCATCCTAGGCTGAACACGTTGCATGCACTTCCTCCAGGTGACCATTCTGTGTGTTTCCTATGTTCACTAGCAACCAGTAAACATTGTAACAGGCACACTTATTTCTTGCCGAAATGAACTGCAAGGCAGGAATTCACCAAATCGTAAAATTGAAATGTAGCTCAGAGAGGGCCTGAGTCAACAGTGCAAGGGTGGGCAGGGAAAGAAAGAGAAATTGGCTCATTTTATGTATCCTTTGCTTTTTGAGCTGTTTTGGGAGTACCAGACTTTTGTGTGAAGGGAATTCGTGCTCAAGAAGACACTTGAAGGGGCAAACACGCTCAACAGAATGACTTTTATATAATCACAACCTGCTAATAGTGGAGGCTGGCTAATGGGAGTTCCCTCAAGTTGTGAAATTCCCTTTTTTCCTCCCTACGGTATATAGAGGAAAAAAGAGAGGCTCAAACAGTGTCCACATTAATGGCTGTCCAGTGCCAGGGAAAGACCTTTCTTTTCTTCTAGGGATTGTAATGTTGTTTTAGCATCATTTCCAGACCTTGTATTGATATTCATTATGCAAGTCTCGGCTGTTATGCTGATTAATTTATTTTGCCCTGTGCAGTGAGTTAACCCTCTGTCATTTTGATTAAAATAAAAAAAATTCCTTCAGTAGCACCTTAAAGACCAACTAAGTTTATATTTTGGTATGAGCTTTCGTGTGCATGCACACTTCTTCAGATACCCATGCACATGAAGTGTCCATGCACACGAAAGCTCATACCAAAATATAAACTTAGTTGGTCTTTAAGGTGCTACTGAAGGAATTTTTTTATTCTGCTTCGACCCAGACCAACACGGCTACCTACCTGTAACTCATTTTGATTAGTTCACCTCCATCATTTTAGTGTTGTGCTATGGTTTTTAGGTTTGATTAAGTCAGTGGTTCTCAAAGGATGTGGTGCGCCACACTGGTGTGGCAGGAGAGGATGGCAAGTGTGGTGGGAAGATTCAAGGATAATCAAAGAAACGTTTAAACATTTCAGTGAAGTATAGTATTGAATCAAAATGTTCAAATATATTAAAGGATGCCATATAGAGGAGGGAGAAAGGTTGTTTTTTGCTGCTCCAGAGAAGCGGACAAAGAGCAATGGATTCAAGCTACAAGAAAGAACAGGCCCGGCTCTATGTGTAGTCCCGGTGGTGTGGGGTGCCAGGGTGCCGGGCCGGCAGGGGGGGGGGCGCTCGCGGCAAAGTCGCGCGGAAGCCGTGCTGCGCGCTGCGAGGGCGCGGGAGTGATCTCCGCGCCTCAACGCCAGGGCGCCCGACCTGCTTGAGACGGCCCTGAGAAAGAAGATTCCACCTAAACATTAGGAAGAACTTCCTGACAGTAAGAGCTGTTCGGCAGTGGAATTTGCTGCCAAGGAGTGTGGTGGAATCTCCTTCTTTGGAGGTCTTTAAATAGAGGCTTGACAGCCATCTGTCAGGAATGCTTTGATGGTGTTTCCTGCTTGGCAGGGGGTTGGACTGGATGGCCCTTGTGGTCTCTTCCAACTCTTCCAACTGGAGAGCCAGTGTGGTGTAGTGGTTAAGAGCAGTAGACTCGTAATCTGGGGAACCGGGTTCGTGTCTCCGCTCCTCCACATGCAGCTACTGGGTGACCTTGGGCTAGTCACACTTCTCTGAAGTCCCTCAGCCCCACCCACCTCACAGGGTGTCTGTTGTGGGGGAGGAGGGGAAAGGAGATTGTTAGCCGCTTTGAGACTCCTTCGGGTAGTGATAAAGCGGGATATCAAATCCAAACTCTTCTCTTCTTCTTCCAACTCTATGATTCTATTTTTCTATGATTCTATGAAAATAATATTTTTTTATTTGCTGAATATGGATAAATCTTCTCAAAATGGGAGCAAATGATATTGATGACAATCCTAGTTGTGTTTCCCAATGATCTTTCTTTCTATCTTTTTTATTATAAATATATTTCATTGATTTTAAATATTGTATCACAAGAGTACAAAAAAAGCAAACACCACCCGCGAGTTAGCAAAAATATATTATATAGAAATAAGAATAATTACCCAAAAATAAATATTAGTTATAAATAAAATACAGTTCTTCCATACTTTAGGACTCCCATCTCTCTCCGCATGGGTCCTTCATTTCCTCATTAACTGCATTATATTATAACAATTAACTTAGGCTATATTGTCTATATTCTTTATAATATATTATATTGCGGAATGTATATTGTCCCAATGTACAGTATTTCTTTCTTATCAGTAAAAAAAAATGATGTGGCATGAAGTAAATTTTTATTCTGAAACAAAAAATTAAAAAAAATCCTTCCAGTAGCACTTTAGAGACCAACTAAGTTTGTCATAGGTATGAGCTTTCATGTACATGCACACTTCTTCAGATACCATACTTTATTCTGAAAGTATGGCCCAGATAAAAAAGTTTGAGAACTTCTGGATTAAGTTTGTTTTAAAACAATAAATGCTGTTATTTAAATAAACTGCACTACCCAGAGAACTCTGGTTATGGGGTGACTCAGAAACACCATAAATAAATAAATTGAGGCACTGAGCAAGACAAGCTGCAAATGTCTCCTGAGAATTTAGAATTATTTTGAGTCCATAGACATAACACCAACGCAAGCTAAGAACCACCTGAGCCAGCCCTGCACCTTTCCTTGGGAAGGTTCAATCATACCCAAAGCCAATAGGAATTTCTGCCAGTCAGAGAGCACACTTGACTTACTCTATTTTCTTCTCTCTTTTCAGCTGGAGAAATAGTGCAAAGTGTATTCTCAGGACAGTGGGACCTAAGACAACAGCGCAAAGTTACAGAAATTACCAAACAAATTGAAGGTATGCAGAGCACAGAAGGTGCAGGGGCGCAACCACAACAACACAAATTCCAGGAAATTCCTCTCCAAAGTGATGCAGGACAAGCAGGGAGCTCTGGCGCTTCAGGACAACAATGGGGCTTTCCACGACAGTCAAAGAGCTCTGGTTCTTCAGGTCAACCAGGGAGCTCTGGCTCTTCAGGACAACAACGAGGGTCTTCAGGACAAGCAGGGAGCTCTGGCTCTTCAGGACAACAATGGGGTTTTCCAGGACAGTCAAAGAGCTCTGGCTCTTCAGGTCAACCAGGGAGCTCTGGCTCTTCAGGAGAACAACGGGGCTCTATGGGGCAAGCAGGGAGCTCTGACTCTTCAGGACGAGGGTCTTCAGGGCAAGCAGGGAGCTCTGGCTCTTCAGGAAGAGGGTCTTCAGGGCAAACAGGGAGCTCTGACTCTTCAGGACGAGGCTCTTCGGGACAAGCAGGGAGCTCTGGATCTTCATGCCAAGCAGGGAACTCTGGCTCTTCAGGACGAGGGTCTTCAGGGCAAGCAGGGAGCTCTGGCTCTTCAGGACAAGGGTCTTCAGGGCAAGCAGGGAGCTCTGGCTCTTCAGGACGAGGCTCTTCGGGACAAGCAGGGAGCTCTGGATCTTCATGCCAAGCAGGGAGCTCTGGCTCTTCAGGACGAGGCTCTTCGGGACAAGCAGGGAGCTCTGGATCTTCAGGCCAAGCAGGGAGCTCTGGCTCTTCAGGACGAGGGTCTTCAGGGCAAGCAGGGAGCTCTGGCTCTTCAGGACGAGGCTCTTCGGGACAAGCAGGGAGCTCTGGATCTTCAGGCCAAGCAGGGAGCTCTGGCTCTTCAGGACGAGGGTCTTCAGGGCAAGCAGGGAGCTCTGACTCTTCAGGACGAGGCTCTTCGGGACAAGCAGGGAGCTCTGGATCTTCAGGCCAAGCAGGGAGCTCTGGCTCTTCAGGACGAGGGTCTTCAGGGCAAGCAGGGAGCTCTGACTCTTCAGGACGAGGCTCTTCGGGACAAGCAGGGAGCTCTGGATCTTCAGGACGAGGCTCTTCGGGACAAGCAGGGAGCTCTTCAGGACAACAACAACAACAAAAAATCCAGGACCTTCCTAGTCCAAGCCAAGACAACAAGGGCGGTGAATTATCTAGGTAAGGAATGGGCACTGAGAGGACAAGTTGTAAAGAATATCTTATGTTTACTGGACTCTTTTTTCTGTTCAGTTCAGGTATGTGTACAGTACATAGTGACAACTTCAGAGTCTGAAGAGGATACACAAATATGTCACACTGCACCTGGATTCTGTGCATATTTACCTTACGTACCCGAAAATTGTTTTTTTAAGGAAAACCCAAAAGTTGGAAAATCTGGATGTATAACAGCCCTATCTTAACAGCATACCGGTAGCATTGCATCCCACAAAGGGGTTGGAAAGAGGGAGAGAGAGCCAAGTGTCGGATTGGGACTCAGTTAATACAACCACCTCTCCCAAAAGAGACTCTGTACCTTTAACTGTGATATAAGAGGCATCGTTATCATCACCAACAAATGCAACTTCCTCCTTTTACTCTATCTGTGTACTTGTAGAAGTTGCTCATGCTTAGTTCCTATACATGCAGCTTTTGCCAAGAAAAACTGTAGCAACCCGGCTGCTCAGTTAGGCACTCACTAGAATAGTCCTATGAGCATCACTTTCTCACACCCTTATTTTCCCATCTGTAAAAATGAGAATAATAACAACTAAGTTCATAGTTCAGTTGTGAAGATAAGCAGAATAACAATTGTAGAAGCACTTTGCATTTTAAAGGCGTCATTGTTAGTGTGAACTTGTCCCACTCAATGGAAAACTACTAAAAAATAATTTACAGCACCTAAAATAATTTACAGCACCTAAATGCATGCTAATTATGTATAAAACAGCATTATATGCAGAGCTACTCATAGGGAACCATACCATGAAATACACAATCTAGACTAGACCCTAAAATAGAACTTGGCTCTCTGGAAATCTTAATATTTCTTAAGGTAGGTTTTTGATCCTTGCGGCTTGGGAAAACATTTGAAAATTGGTGATTAATGCCCATGAAAGATTCAGGCTGCATATGTACATTTGAAACACACGGCCCATGAAAAAGTTTTTTCCTGGGAACTGTGGTTTAAGCTTCACAGAGCTACAATACCCTGCTTCCTTCACAAACTCCAGTTCCTAAGAAAATAAAAAAATCCTTCCAGTAGCACCTTAGAGACCAACTAAGTTTGTCATAGTCTCTAAGTTTGTTGGTCTCTAAGGTGCTACTGGAAGGATTTTTTTATTTTGTTTTGACTGCGTCAGACCAACACGGCTACCTACCTGTATCCAGTTCCTAAGATTATTGGGGTGAGTGTGTGCCTCATAGTTCATTTAAAAAAGAAAACGAAAAGGTGGACTTTCAAAACTGCATTCCCTATGCCTTGCTGAGTTCCCTTCTCTCCACCTTTCTCACCTGCTGCCCTAGCCAACATTTTCCTTCTTTTTGTGTCCTGCACCATCTAAATCCATGCCAAAATATTTCTAATGGATTTGTGTGTTTGAATACTATGGAATACTACTGTAAGAGCACAGAATGCAAGCTTACCCATTCATTTTAACAAAAACGTAGAGTTTTTTGCGCAGTCTACATGCTGAGTTTTGCATTTTATTCATGTGCTTTGAGAAATGGGGTTGCATCCAACTGCATTTTGCTCAGAATAGGCCCATTGAAATTATGGCAATGGACCTAAGTTAGTCATGGTTATTGAATTCAATGGGTCACACCACAATGCAGGTCATTTGGGCACGTATATAATTTGTTTGCAACGTATGCACTTTTTACATATGGTAGTTGCCTGTTGTTTTCTATCCATGCCCAGTGCTCCAATTCTATACAAGAAGCATAATAGGTTGCTGCCTTCCTATTATAAGTGAACCAACAACAGGACTGTAGGAGTCACTACAAATTTTGGCATAGCAAAGAAGCCACACTGTTTATCTACCCAGGCACACTGTTCTAGTTGTTCCAGCCAGTTTCTACAACCATCCCCAGTGTAGTTGTAGTAGTTGTTGTTGTTAATTGAATTTCTATACCACCCTTCATCCAAGGATCACAGGGCAGTTTACAATATGAAAACACAAAAATACATAATGCAATATTGGGTTGCCATGGCATGGGTGATTTGTTGAGACTTCTTCCAATGCAATTTGTTCTTCTCCACAACCATCATGAAAAAACTATTCAGATGAATTGATTCAGAGTGGACCCATTGAAATGAATGAACATAACTGTTAGGTCCCTTTATTTCTACTCTATGTAAAACTCAGCTGAATACCACGTGAAAGGTTTATTTACGCAATCAAAGGTTTGCAATGGGGACGTGTCCTGCAGTTTGCTCAATAATTGCATTGCATTTGCCTTACCTGGGTCAGCTAGTTCCTCTATGTGTCAGTCAGCTGATCTGCTGAGATACACACAATTTGTGTCAACCAGGGCATGATTTCCCTTTGAGCATGGACACAGCCCTGGAATACATGCAATCATGTTAAAACTAGTGAGCACCTGCATCTGGAAACAGGTACAAAGGGTTTTTTAAACTCTCTGTACTAAGTATCAGGGAAGGGTTTCCAAGGGTGACAATGTGATCTGAAGCCTGGTTTAAATTTAAAGCGCACGTTGCTTCGGTCCACAGAGAGATTATAGTATGTGTTTGGTCAAAGGACTTAAAAGGAAGGAAGAAAGAACAGGCAGATCAAGACTGCTAGCTCAGCTGCCCACGCCTGGAAGCGTGAAGCCAGCCGCAAATCAGGCACAATGAAAGTGGACTGGCAAAACTGGTTTATGGATAAGCACTAAGAAAATCGCCACAAACTGGAAGATAAACCAAAACCCAGGAGATCCATGTGACACTTTTCAATTAGGTCAGCGCAAAGGATTATTTAAAAGCAGTTTGATTACAATGATGAACCTGAGCCAGGAATCTAAAGCACGTATTGTCCTCGAACCACAACAACTTGTTCTGCTCTCCAGCATTTAAGGAATTAAAAGTTCAATGAGATTCCCACACCAAAAAAATCCCAAGAATCCCCAGTAATCTTACCTCCTCATTTCCTGTATTGCACAACTGCCCTGCAAGAAACTTTCTGGGATAATCAGAGGGGAAAGCTGGGATGGAGATTTTCCCCATTCCTCTTTCACTTCTCCACTCACCTTTTTAGGGTTCAAACTGGCAGTCTTCCTGTCAGCAAAAGCTGTCCAATCAGCTGCCGGGAAGCTGAGACAAGGCCAATGCTACTCAGCATGACAGGACCGCATCCATGCGACCTATACGTCTCCAAAGATGTTGCAGCAGCAAGTGCCAGGCCAGGTCTCAGGGTGGAGCCTATTCAATGGGAAACGTCAGAGATGGAAATAGCTCAGGAAACAGGATTTGTCTTTTTAAAACGTTGTGCATTTGGACATTCAGGGATAGATAGGGTTGTTGCTTTGCTCTGTGCACTGGGTTAGGTTTTTGGAGGTTGGTCAACATCTGTTATTCACAGGTTATGATACTCCTCCAGAAGTCAGACCGGTCCTGGATCACAGGGTGCTAAACTTTTTGCTTTGCTTTATCCTGCAGAAAGTTACAGTTCACCGCACCCTTAACAAACTAGGATTCATGGGATATGTATGTGCTTTAAATGTTCTGTTCTCTATTCTAGTCCTTCCACACCGTCTTGTGCCACCTACATCTCCTTTCTTACAGAATAATAAAATCACAGAATTGTAGAGTTGGAAGGGTTCCTGAGGGTTATCTAGTCCAACCCTCCTGCAATGCAGGCATCTCAGCACACTGTTTCCCATCCTGTTTGAAACCATACTGTACCCTGCTTAGCTTTGAAATGTGCCAGCATTTTTATTACTGAGCCATTACTGTTGGAGTCTGTCCAATCAGACAAGAAGGGAGTGGGTGCAGGCAGTGAAGGTGGACCATTTGATGAACAAATCCAGCATGGAAAATTCAGCTCAACCGATGGGCAACATGGTGTGCCTGTTGCAGTGTTGTAGTGTCTGTGCACACCCCATTGATAACCCCCAAAGTAGCTGAGAACATGCTGTAGAGTAGACAGATTCCTTTACTTCTTGTTGCAGTGAGTGGCATTGAATGCTAGTCCTACACAGAGTAGACCCACTGAAGTGAACAAACATGACTCCCATTCATTCATTTCAGTGGCTCTGCTCTGTTGTTGTTGTTTAGTCATTTAGTTGTGTCCGACTCTTCGTGACCCCATGGACCATAGCACGCCAGGCACTCCTGTCTTCCACTGCCTCCCGCAGCTTGGTCAAACTCATGTTCGTAGCTTCCAACCATCTCGTCCTCTGTCATCCCCTTCTCCTTGTGACCTCAATCTTTCCCAACATCAGGGTCTTTTCCAAGGATTCTTCTCTTCTCATGAGGTGGCCAAAGTATTGGAGCCTCAGTTTCACGATCTGTCCTTCCAGTGAGCACTCAGGGCTGATTTCATTAAGAATGGATCTTGCAGTCCATGGGACTCTCAAAAGTCTCCTCCAGCACCATAATTCAAAAGCATCAATTCTTCGGCGATCAGCCTTCTTTATGGTCCAGCTCTCACTTCCATACATCACTACTGGGAAAACCATATCTTTAACTATATGGACTTTTGTCAGCAAGGTGATGTCTCTGCTTTTTAAGATGCTGTCTAGGTTTGTCACTGCTTTTCTCCCAAGAAGCAGGCGTCTTTTAATTTCGTGACTGCTGTCACCATCTGCAGTGATCAAGGAGCCCAAGAAAGTAAAATCTCTTACTGCATCCATTTCTTCGCCTTCTTTTTGCTAGGAGGTGATGGGACCAGTGGCCATGATCTTGGTTTTTTTGATGTTGAGCTTCGGACCATATTTTGCGCTCTCCTCTTTCACCCTCATTAAAAGGTTCTTTAATTCCTCCTCACTTTCTGCCATCAAGGTTCTGCCATCTAAGTCTGCTCTGGACTTAGCCCAATACAATCCAGTGCAACCCAAAGTTATTTTGACTTGGAACAGATGAAGCAACTATTGCTAATGTGTGGTCTGTCCAATGAGCAGCCAGTTCTTAGTGGGACTCCTTTGATTCTCTGAATGTCACCCTTATCAGCTGAGTTTGTGAGGTACCCGGTAGTTCCTAAATACCAGTCCCTATTGTGTGTGTGGAATATGCATACCAGCCCCAACGTGACCCACACCCCACTCCAGAACACGAAGGAAAAACATTTCATTGACCCTTTCCTGATGTACAATAGGGTTTTGTGCATCTTGTTCCTCCTACATTAATAGGACGAGAAGCTGTTGAGCAGGAGATGATTCTTCCCAGGTAGGCACACAATAATAAACAAAATAAGGAAAGCAGACACCCATCAAGGATGATACAATTCTGGGGCATCCTGCTTTAGGGGGTGGTGTTTTCATAAATGATCCATGACATGGGGGTCTTGCAGCAGCTCTTCAATCTGCTTTGGGTCCATACAATGAAAAGTGATATACACAAGCCTCAAATAAGTAAAATAAATAAATGAGAGCACCTGCTTTCTCTCCAGAATGAACCCCTACGCTGGCCTTGTGGACTGCCTGCGTGCCACCTGGCTGACGGGAAAGACACGTCCCATGGAGTATCGGAAAGGGCAGCTGGAGGCACTGAACCGCTTCCTGGAAGAGAGGAGGTCAGATCTTCTGCATGCCCTGAACCAAGACATGCGAAGGGTGAGTGTGGTCATCCAGGTCAGAGGAACCACAAGGGTTATGGCATGGTGTGGCTCTTCAGCCCAGAATGGACTCTGCTCATGTATTTTCTTTCTTGTGTCCTCTGTACAGCCCCATTTCGAAGGGGATGTCGCTGAGGTTGCCTTCACAAGGAGTGAGGTGAACAATGCCCTTAACAACCTGTGCTGCTGGATGAAGGATGAGAACGTGAGCAAGAACTTGGTAAGGAGGCCGAGTTGAGAAAAGAGGAAAGATGACCTCGTGTGTTAAATGGGGAGAAAAGCCTAGAAGCTGTGCTCATTAAACTGGGGGTGGATCTTGTATCTGTGCAGTGTCCTTTCAAAATGGTTATATGGATGTTCTATTCGAAGGAGTCATTTAACTGATTCTCTATTATCTATCTCTCTATCTCTCTATCTAATCTAGTTACAGGTAGGTAGCCGTATTGGTCTGCCATAGTCGAAACAAACAAACAAAAAAAATCCTTCCAGTAGCACCTTAGAGACCAACTAAGTTTGTTATTGGTATGAGCTTTCATGTGCATGCACACTTCTTCAGATACCAGGTATATGAAGAAGTGTGCATGTACACAAAAGCTCATACCAATAACAAACTTAGTTGGTCTCTAAGGTGCTACTGGAATGGATTTTTTTATTTTGTTTTATATATCTATCATCTATCTATCTATCAATCATCTATCTATCTATCTATTATCTATCATCTCGATCTATTTATTTGTATGTAAGATCTCAAACTGGGGCCTCCAGCAGCTGGTCTCCTAGTGCTTAGTTCCTGTGCCAGCAGCACTCACATTCCCACTGGTTTAGTAAGATCACGTACATTGCCCCATTTTAGCTATGTTGACCGAGTTCATTTTCACACTAAAAATCAGCAGTGGCTGAAATGCACATTTCAGGCTTTCATTTCTACAACTCGCTTCGCTCTTCTTCACTCTGCTCCACTTGCTTCATAGATTTTTGTGTGTGCCTTCACTTCCCTATAGGCCACCCAGCTTGACTGTGCCTTCATTCGCAAGGACCCGTACGGTGTGGCCGTCATCATTGCACCCTATAACTACCCCATCCATCTTCTCTTGGTGCCTCTTGTGGGGGCCATCGCAGCTGGTGAGTGAAAAACCATCAGAGGTCGTCCATCTAGTGCTTCACAGCAGAATCCCCACTGGCATGTCCCTTTTTCCACTGGTCTCTCTACAGAGGCAGCGGCTGCCGCTGCTTGTTTCCAGGCATGCTGTAGTCTTTCTGTCTCATGTCATTATGGCAGTGGTGTCCAAACTTTTTTCAAAGAGGGCCAGATTTGATGAAGTGAAGGGCCGTGGGGGATTACCAAAAGGCCAACCAAAAGTCGTTGAGCTTTTTTTTTAGGATTATGATTTTACCCCAGAGTTGTTGAGCTTTTTTTAAAGGTAGTAAACTGCCACAGGGGCCGGATTAAACCAGATTATGCCCCTGTAACGGACTTTGGACCTGCCTGCATTATGGTAATGTATCCCTTCTCTCCCACCAGGGAATTGCGTGATTGTCAAACCCGCAGAGCTAGCCCGCCACACCGAAAGGCTTCTTGCCGAAGCGCTGCCTTGCTATCTTGACCCGGTGAGTTCCTCAGTTCCATCTTGTTTTCTCGGAGCATAACCAATGCCAACTTACATGCCTTCTTCCTGCTCCTGAGTATTACAGTTGTCTTCCTTCCCCGGTGTGATGGGTATTGTCAAGTGGCGGCACAGGGGTCACCACTGAACTATCTCTCAGGAGGATGGTGGTGATGATGGTAAACTGAATTGCATAAGAGGAGCTGTGCTGGATCTAGTCCAGGACTCTGTTTTCCACAGTAGCCAACCTGATACCTATGGGAGGTCTGCAAGGGAGGAATGAGCACACCATCACTTTCCTGCCGTTGTTCCACAGCAACTGGTATTCAGAGGTTCACTATCACTGATCTTGAAGAGCAGCACTCTTCATAACAATAGCCACTGGTAGCCTTATCCTGCATGAATTTGTCTAACGTGAACCTTCTCTTTATTTTAACAGGAAACCTTTGCTGTAGTGACAGGTGGCACTGAAGAGGTAACCAAACTACTGGAGAACCAGTTTGATTACATCTTTTTCACAGGTGATCTCTTTTTTTATTAAAAACAAAAACAAAACACACCTCAATTTTTATTACCATCACCCTTTATATAGTGCTTATAAAATTAAAGTATTCTCATAAGCCACATCCCAACAGAATGTCAGATTTCCACTTTTTTTTAATAAAAAAAAAGCATACCTTGATCTTGGAAACTGCAGTAAATTATAAAAATTAAATATGGGCTATGTTACTTATTTCCATAATTCATTTTTACACGGATTCTTTCTTTAAGCACAAGATTTGGGGTTCCTTGGTGCAGAATGTGAGGTGGGAGTTTGGGAAGTAGCGACCTGCGTATCTCTCTCGTGACTCCCCTAAATCTTGCCATCCCTCTGCAGGGAGTCCCCGTGTGGGAAAGATTATCATGACTGCAGCAGCCAAACACCTGACCCCATTGACTCTGGAGCTGGGGGGCAAAAACCCCTGCTATGTGGATAAATGCTGCAATTTCCAGAACGCGGCCAACCGAATTGTCTGGGGAAAGTTCTTCAACGCTGGCCAGACTTGCATTGCGCCAGACTATGTGATCTGCACCATTGAGACGCAGGAGAGGCTGATGCCCTGCTTGCGCCAAGCTATCCGTGAGTTCTACGGCGAGTGCCCCCAGGATTCGCCCGACTTTGGCCGTCTGATTGACGATAAGCACTTCCGCCGTCTTCGAGCATTCCTGGAATGTGGCCGAGTGGCCATTGGTGGAGAGTCTGATGAAAGTGACCGTTACATTGGTGAGCAAGTGACCTGCTGATGGGGAGCCTGGGGTGGGGAAAATACCGGGAGACCCTCTTTGATATCTCCCCCCCCCCCGTTTTATTTTTGACATTTACAGTGGTGCCTCGCTTAACGAATGCCCTGCTTAACGAAATTTCCGCTTAACGAAAGGTTTTTTCCAGTGGAGGTTGCCTCGCTAGATGAATTCGTTTTACGAAAAATTCTTCTAGCGAATCGCGGTTTCCCATAGGAATGCATTGAAATTCAATTAATGCGTTCCTATGGGCAAAAAAAAAATCAAATAAATTCCAATGCATTCCTATGGGATTCGCTAGACGAATTTTTCATTATAAGAAAAGACCCGTGGAACGAATTAAATTCGTCTAGCGAGGCACCACTGTATATCCTATCCTTTCTCCCAAAGGAGCCCTTGGAGGTAAACAATGTAACAAAACAGAATTAAAAGATATTTAAAACATTTAACAACACAAGAAGAGGCCTGCTGGATCAGGCCAAAGGCCCAACTAGTCCAGCATATTGTGCTCACAGTTGCCAACCAGGTGCCTATGGGGAAGCCCACAAGCAGGTCCTGAGCACAAGAGCACTCAACCCACTTGCACTCCCTAGTAACCGGCATTCAGAGGCATGTTGTGGGCCTGGGAACTATGAAGTGCACCCTTGGGTAAAATGAAGGCCATGGCTGAATGGGAGGGCATGGGAGCAATCCGAGAGTATAACGTGTCTTGGTGCAATCTTCTGCCTGCAGCCCCCACTGTACTGGCTGATGTGAAGGAGTGGGAGCCGATCATGCAAGAAGAGGTCTTTGGGCCCATCTTGCCCATTTTCACCGTGGGAGACTTGGACGAGGCCATCCACTACATCAATAGAAAGCAACGCCCACTAGTTGCCTATGCCTTCTCCTGTGACTGCAAGGTATGCTTTAGGGTTAAGGTAAAGGGACCCCCGACCATTAGGTCCAGTCGTGACCGACTCTGGGGTTGCGGCGCTCATCTCGCTCTATTGGCCGAGGGAGCCGGCGTATAGCTTCCAGGTCATGTGGCCAGCATGACAAAGCCGCTTCTGGCGAACCAGAGCAGCACATGGAAACGGCGTTTACCTTCCCGCTGTAGCAGTACCTATTTATCTACTTGCACTTTGACGTGCTTTCGAACTGCTAGGTTGGCAGGAGCTGGGACCGAGCAACGGGAGCTCACCCCGTCGTGGGGATTCGAACCGCCGACCCTCCGATTGGCAATCCCTAGGCTCTGTGGTTTAACCCACAGTGCCACCCGCGTCCCTATACTTTAGGGTTAGAGCTCTCCTAATCGAAGAAGTTGGGGATAGTTACAGGAATGTGACCCAAGCTGGCCAACAGCCAGAGAGGTGTGGTGCTGCTTTCAAAATCTGCTTATGCTTGGCTGAATCAACATTCGTATAATGTCCACGAAGCAGCTCCCAGCAGCATATCTCTGCATGCCCATAGTGTTTAAACGGTGCGCCGGTGGCAAAGAGGCATGTTGGACTCCAGCTTCTGTGTGACATTCAACAAGTGTTTGTGTATATGGTAAATGCACAGCCCGATGCTTGTTTCTTAAGACATGAATTCCATGGAGGTAAAGGAGACTTAGCTACAGCATAATCCTATACATGTTTATTAAGAAACGTGTATGGGCTTACTCCCATAGAGGGTTGCAGCCTTGTTCCCCAAGTAAGTATATATAGGATTGTAGCCTGAACAAGGAGCAAGCTATATTTGCCCTATGAAAATCACATACCAGTCAGCACCAAATTCTGACAGCAGTGAATTTGCTCTGACCTACAGACATAGAACATGAGGTTGTTTGTGGTTGTGATGGACAAGGATACAGATGCATGCCCACTAATCCTTTTTTTAAAAATGCAGCAAAGTATACATGGAACAAGGACCATAAAGTGGTGCTACAAGTAATCTAGTGTACAGCTATTTGAAAAATACTATTTGAAAAATAGTTTGCAGAGCAGTAGTTCAGAATTTGGTCTATGGACAACTCTCTTCCTATTTATTCCCCAGCCCCTTAGCCTAACATTAAAAGATGATCACCAAGTGACAGAAAGTAGAGCTGAGGATCTAGGGCCCTCAAATATATTTGCAGTGAGTGAGGGTGTGTGGCTGAGAAATGCTGGAATGCCTTGCTGGTGTACTTGAGGTTATTAACATATTTAGATAGCTGTGGCAGCGGAGACTTTAATCATCAGGCTTCAAAGCAGCTCACACCTACACCAGTTATTACGTATATCAGTGGTATAAATCACACAGAGGCTTTCGGCTTCTGCACAAAAAATAGTGTGCTCTGTAAAACCGCCTTTCAAGGTAAATCCTTCTTCCAAGCCAGAGTTGCTGGTAAACAGCAATTCCTGCACTCAAGTAGCATGAATATTGGGAGAGCTTTGGATGTGGGGAAGGCGACAGTGTTAGTGTCCGATATACTTCCTTGGATAGTGGCTCTGACATTGCAGTACAGTGGAACCTCGGTTTATGAACACCTCGGATTATGAATTTTCAGTTTACGAACGCCGCGGACCCATCTGGAACGGATTAATTCACTTTCCATTACTTTCAATGGGAAAGTTCGCTTCAGTTTATGAACGCTTCAATTTATGAACAGACTTCCTGAACCAATTACACCCATGCTTCGGGTTAAGTACGCTTCAGGTTGAGTACTCCGCGGACCCGTCTGGAATGGATTAATCCACTTTCCATTAATTTAAAAGGGAAAGTTCGCTTCAGTTTTTGAACGCTTCAGTTTATGAACAGACTTCCGGAACCAATTGTGTTCATAAACCGAGGTACCACTGTATAAATCCATTCCCCCACCTATCTCCGAGATTTTGAGCCCTCTATTTCTTTTTTAAAGGAGAGGGAGTACCCAATGCTTTGTATCTTTTAGTTTTAAAAGATCTCTGAAGGGTGTGCACCCCTTTTGTCTGGTGCTAGTGCAAGCGCTCTCTCTCTCTCTCTCTCTCTCTCTCTCTCTCTCTCTCTCTCTCTCTCTCTCACACACACACACACACACACACACACACACTTTCAGAATGCAATTTCTTGTGCTAGCCAGTGAGTGGAAAGGTCTTAGACTGCATGAAAATTCTAGAAGCTAACTTTTGTGCAGGATGAATGAATAAAGAATAGCTCAATTTCAAAAATTTCGTATGTGTCACATGAACAGTGACAAAATGGCCATTCCAACACAATTCTATGCATGCTCACATGGAAGTTAGTTCCACTGAATTAAGTGGAGGCTTATTGTGCAATCCAAAGTGGGAAAATCTTCAAGGGGTCAGACACGCTCGTGATTTACCCCATGCAACATCCACAACATCCAAACCCCTCCTAGCCAGCAGACCTGGTGGTTTGGATTGCTCTTTGCCTCTCAGGAAAATCTGTATAGGATTTCAGCATGAATTTAATGTGCCACAAGTTGTTTTTGTTCAAAATTTCAGTTCACGTTTAAAATAAACCACCTTATTTACCGGTAAGGGGGAAAACCCTTAAAATGTGATAGATGGCATAAGTGAATTAAGAACCCTATACAGCGCATGGGAACAATCCGTTGGGAAAAGTTATTATACAAATGCCATTGAAATGAATGGAAACTGTGCCACAGTCCTAGTGTCGGTTCATGTCCCAGATGTGTACAGTATATTTTTCATAGGGGCATATGAAGCTGGCTTATACAGACTCAGATCATTGGCCCATCCTGCTCAGCATTGTCAGGCAGGGATCTCTACCTAGAGATGCCAGGGATCAAACCTGCTGAGACTTTCTATATACAACTTAGCTCTGCCGCTGAGTTGAACCTCACCCTCCCAGCCCCAATAAAGGGTCTGCACTGCATTGCGGCAACACCATGTTTGCCAACAAGGATTTGCTGGGTAGTGAGCTGCGGCCGATCCCAGATCCCTTGAGACTTGGCTTGTATCACAAAGCCTTGTTTGCTGAATTCATTCACCAAATGGGCACTGAAAACAATTGGATGATGTATCTTCAAAATGTAATATGGGCTACTGTTTTCCTGTTTGGGGTGACTGGGCTGCCTCTGAAACGTAAGCTCCTGCCGCAACTGCTGCCAATGGCCAGTAGATGGTGCTAGTGCAGCAGACATCTATTATTTCATTTCAACATCTATTTGTATGCACATTTTAGTTCTTCTGTAAACTTTCCCACTCACCTCCTCTGCTACCTATCAGAAGCCTGAGTTGTATGCAATTTTCTTTTTAAGAATCCAGACTCTGAATGCAAGGGGACCGTTTATTAACAGAGGACTGCAACTCCTGCAGCGTATCAGCTGTGCACACATCTCTTGCAGTTCCTTTAGGTTTAGCGAACTTCTAGAGTCTGGACAGTAGCCCCAGCATTTGATCTTGCATCCTTTAAAAGTCAGAGCACCTGCTATGATTGTCATAGGGACACTACTGAACACAATCCCCCCTGGATAGCTCAGTTGGTTAGAGTGTGGTGCTAATAGCACCAAGGTTGCAGGTTTGATCCCCACATGGGCATATGCCTGCATCGCAGTTCACAGATGATTTGCTAGACACTGTCATCAGTACAGAAACTTTTAGAAAGGACTAAAAGAACATGAATGGAAAAAATTTGTCGACTCACAAAAACAGACAGTACTCAGTGAGCACTACCTCAGTGGGTAAGGGACTTTCCATTTGGGAATTTGAGATGCAAAATGTCAATAAACATCTATTATTGGAGCAAGTTTGATGATACAGCTCTGAAGAAAATAAATGGCTGGAAGTGTCTCTAATTACAAAAGCTAAAACCTGTCAAACCCCAAGCTTGAGGCTACCAGGGACAAGGCCCTTGATATTCTTCTGCTTTTTCTCTCTCCATAGGTTGTGAACCGCGTATTGGATTGTACAAGCAGTGGCAATTTCTGTGGCAATGATACCATCATATACTCAACATTGGTCTCCTTACCATTTGGTGGCATAGGTATGAATTGTTAGGATCTCTTACTCACTAGTAGGACCCTGGCAGAGACACATGCCCGACTGGCATGTTCCCTCCCTCCTGGTCGATCGTTCGGGAGCTTCAAAAGCTTTCTCCAGCCCGAACATCACAGCGACTGATGCCAACAGACATCAGCACACTTACGAATCCGCAGAGTTTGCGCAGTTGCATAACAGAACTCAGTAGCTCAGCATTTGGCCAATTTATGTTTATTTACATAAAACACACACGGAGCACTGCAACATGGCTCCCTCTCTCTCTAGCATCAGACAGCAAAGAGAAAGAACAAATAGTCCCACTTCAGGAAACATCCTGTTTCCGTCACTTCCCACTGTGGAATGTAAACATACACTGTCATGTGATAGACAACAATCCCATGAATGCAAACACGGGGAATGAATCCAACATGAATAAGGCCTTTCTCCCCCATGTTGTATCTTTCCCTTACCTCTGCACATGGTTCCTCCCAATTTGATACTTCTTCCTTTCCCATGGGTGAAGGCCGAAGGCCTCGAAAGTTTCTGTACTGCTCTTGGTGCATTTGTTGATTACATCCACAAAATGCAAAATAGAAAAGAAAAGGGAATTAACTGCAAACATGCACCCCAGTGTGCCATTTAGAAGCTGTAGTCTGGGGATCTGCTGGCAGGAAGGGCTCTAGGCTTTGAACCCTTCCTTTACCAAATTATAGCAATCCTTCTGGGTTAACTTTGCTGTTGTGGGGCTGGAAGAATCACTGTTCAATTCAGGCCAGGCACCAGTACCTCTAATTCTAGAGGTAGTAGTTGCTTCATAGTAATACCGGTAGGTACTATTTGTATACATACATATTGCACTTTTGCAGCATATACACCAAGATAACCATCTGTCTCCATAGGAATATGGCGACAAATTTTTGTACTGTATTCAAATCTGCCAGTATGCAGCGTCTTCTTCCCCTCCAGTATTCATATAAGGCAGGCTTAATCAAAGGAATGTGTTTCACATGTCCAGCACAATCCTATGCATGTTTACTCATACATTAGCTCCATTATGCTGAAGTCTTGCTCCCAGGCAAGAGTGCAGAGGCCTGCAGCTGAATTTCTTTACATTTTTTAAAAGCTGTCATGGTTATTATTTTTTATGTGCCACTCCGTGAATCATTTTCACTAATGATAGTAAAGTGGGAAGTCTGGCTGAACATCAGAACAAAGTATCCAAGTTTCTACCTGTTTGCAGGTAGAATCAGGTAATAAGATACTAGATTATCTTTAGTCAATGATTTTAGGTTGTCATGCATTGCCAAGTAGGTTCAAAACCCTGAAAATGCCTTGAAGATAAACATCAAGGGCTGTGATAAGGGAACTCTTTATGAGCACACCTGCTGCAATCTGGCTTAGAGAAATTGATAGTAATAATAATAATGATATTTTTTTATAATTCATACCCCACCTATCTGGCTGGGCCGTGCCCAGGTTGTTGGGCAAACACTAGGCTTTTGCCAGGGAGCAGGATCTGAACTGTATGCTTTCTTCTTCTGTTGCAGGATACAGTGGCTTAGGCAAGTACCACGGCAAGTTCAGCTTTGACACATTCACTCATCAACGTGGTTGCCTCTTGCGCTGCATGGGAATGGAGGCAATCAACACCATTCGCTACCCTCCCTATACCGAAAGCAAATTACAATTGTTGGTCTCCGTTCTTGAAGTCAAGCGTAAAGGCATGTGCACCTTGTTGTGAACTCCATGAATCGCATATGCCTTCTGGCCCCAGGAGCTGCTAAGAAAAATTTAGCTGCTGGAGACAGAGAAGATTGTTTTATCTGGCTCTCTCCTCACCTCCCAATAAGGCACTTGCCTAAACTCTTATCTCCTGGAAAAGCTTGCCCCGTTATCTTGATTACTTGATACATGCTCTCCCACCCCTCCCCTTTTTCTGGTCCCCCCTTTTGGTCAGTCCAATACCTAGCTGGTGGTTATATTTAAATGTCATACAATGTATAGGACCACCTACTTCAGTTAGCTAAGTACTTGCAAGGTTTTTGCAGTAGGTAAAATCAGAGTTTACTTTCCCTTTTAACAGAGTTTTATGAAGCTAATTACTGATTTAATGTCCATGATCACCAATTACTTTGTAAAGACTGGTGAACACTGTACACTGGAATAGCTTTCCTCACAAATATATCTGTATGATTTCTTAAGGAGTGATATTTTCATGGGTGAAAGTAGAGGCTGGTGCTTAAACCAATTTAATTCCAAGGAGATTCAAAGTTAAATCCATGCAACTTGTTGTACAGCCAAATCTTCTTTTAGTTCTATACCCTCAATGCAGTCATGGCTATACCCCTTCTAGTACAGTAGTACCTTGAGTTACAAATGTCTCAGGTTACAAATGCTTTAGGTTACAAACTCCGCTAACCTGGAAGAGTTACCTCGAGTTGAGAACTTTGCCCCAGGATGAGAATGGAAAATGTGTGCCGGTGGTGCAGCGGCAGCAAGAGGCCCGATTAGCCAAAGCATGCCTCTAGTTAAGAACAGTTTCAGGTTAAGAACGGACCTCTGGAACGAATTAAGCTTATATCTAGAGGTGTCACTGTAATCACAATTCTTCTGATATCCGTTTCTGTACATTAGCCACATCCTTAACTCAGATTCCTCATCCCATCAATAACTTCTGCACTAGACAATCCTAAGCATCTGTACTCAAAAGTTAATTCCTACCAAGTTCAACGGGGCTTGCTTGCTAGTAATTATGCTTATGAATGCAGCCTTATTAACACTGCTTGCATAACCGAACATTTTACAAGTAAATGTTTTATTTCTGTAATAAAGATCTTGCATCAAATCTAACCAGTTGTTTACTTGTATTATTTAAATGGTGCCATCAGTATACTTAGCATAGTAATTTCCTGCCCCAAGGAACAGAAAGGGACCAGTAGCAGTACTGAGTGAAGAAATCATAAATGGTTCCTAACAAGGAAATTTCCATCCAGAATGTCTGCTTTGTATTTTATTTTTGCAGGAACTATCCACGTTATCAGGTTTCTTCATCAATAATAATGAATTTTTTTAATAAACTGTCATTCTCTGCATGTTCTCAGATTCCAAGTTTTCCCCACCTTTTCTCCACTCCACAGAGTAAATTGTAATCAACTGTTTTGAGGGCAGGTTGTATTTCCATGCAGCTTTTGAAACCCTTCCTGAAAGACAGCCCTCAATGTGGGTTGCACAGTAGGAAGCTGCCCATCATTCACCTGTAGTTATGATCACAGCTACACATATGTATATGTGTGTGCGTGTATTTATTCCTATTTGCACTACATACAACTGGAAATCAGATATGTGCCTATTTTGTAATTAAAGCTTTTGTTTCTTCATGCAAAACTAAAACTGCAATTATATATTATTATGATATCCCACCTTTCCCCCTGACAGGGACTCAAGGTGGCTTACAGCTAAAATAGGTGGGTATATAGCTGTTTTTATGTGGAAATAAGGCCCACACTACCTATTTATATAAAACAAAAGGTATTGGTATACTCTTGACACAACTATCTTACTAACTGGTTTGTATGGGTATTTTGAAGAGGAGAAAAGATCATACCAATACGAAATGATTCAATTTAGCAAGGTACTCTGCAATTGGCTTCAAGGCAATCTTATTGAAAGAGAGGAACTTCAAAAGAGAACTAATACATTAAACCATTGAATTATGAGTAATCAGGAGGGACTGTGTTAGTGTGGATAGGGCTGGACAATGAATTTTTTATCATAGATGTTAACTGGCTTACCAACGTCAAGATGTTTTTTTTGCGAACAGTCACTTGCAATAATATAATAGCCCCATACCTTCTACATCTCCTTTTGTTCTGACTTCGCTTTACAATACCCCCAAGGATTCATGCAATTGCTGCAACTCAGGATAGCATTTCATAGAATCATAGAGTTGGAAGAGACCACAAGGGTCATCCAGTCCAACCCCCTGCCAAGCAGGAAACACCATCAAAGCATTCCTGACAGATGGCTGTCAAGCCTCCGCTTAAAGACCTCCAAAGAAGGAGACTCCACCACACTCCTTGGCAGCAAATTCCACTGTCGAACAGCTCTTACTGTCAGGAAGTTCTTCCTAATGTTTAGGTGGAATCTTCTTTCTTGTAGCTTGAATCCATTGTTCCATGTCCGCTTCTCTGGAGCAGCAGAAAACAACCTTTCACCCTGTTCTATATGACATCCTTTTATAAATTTGAACATGGCTATCATATCACCCCTTAACCTTCTCTTCTCCAGGCTAAACATACCCAGCTCCCTAAGCCGATCCTCATAAGGCATTGTTTCCAGGCCTTTGACCATTTTGGTTGCCCTCCTCTGGACATGTTCCAGCTTGTCAGTATCCTCCTTGAACTGTGGTGCCCAGAACTGGACACAGTATTCCAGGTGAGGTCTGACCAGAGCGGAATACAGTGGTACTATTACTTCCCTTGATCTAGATGCTATACTCCTATTGATGCAGCCCAGAATTGCATTGGCTTTTTTAGCTGCTGCATCACACTGTTGACTCATGTCAAGTTTGTGGTCTACCAAGACTCCTAGGTCCTTTTCACATGTACTGCTCTCAAGCCAGGTGTCACCCATCCTGTATTTGTGCCTTTCATATTTTTTTTGCCCAAGTGTAGTACTTTACATTTCTCCCTGTTAAAATTCATTTTGTTTGCTTTGGCCCAGTTGTCTAAATCTGTTAAGGTCATTTTGAAGTGTGATCCTGTCCTCTGGGGTATTAGCCACCCCTCCCAATTTGGTGTCATCTGCAAACTTGCTCAGGATGCCCTCAAGCCCATCATCCAAGTCATTGATAAAGATGTTGAATAAGACTGGGCCCAAGACAGAACCCTGTGGCACCACACTACCGGTAGTCACTTCTCTCCAGGCATACGATGGAGCAAACTAGTCCACGGAAGCTTATGCAATTTGTTAGTTTTCAAGGTGCCTCTGAGGAGAACACGGAGATGGCAGGGAAGAACTCGGTATGCTGCGCTGAGCTCGTTGGAGGGGTGTGTGGAGAAGGAATACAGTAATTAATATAATAAATAAATAAGATTTTTTAAACAAAATGTACGCTTCGATCCACCTCGATTGCTAGTAAAAGTCTACGCTGCAGGGATTTATGTTTATGTTAGTAACCGCTCCGTGCTTCCCAAACATGGAAGTGGATACCTCCCAGCAGCAAGAACGGCAAAAGCGGAGACCGGCAGCGGTACCATGCAACGCGAAGATAGGATTCCATGAACCTTCAGCAAACCATCTCCACCAATCCCTGTGGACTTTTAAAAAGCTCGCAGCCAATTACGTACTGTTATTGTCCGCGTCATCAAGCCACCCTTTCCCCAAAACATTCCGCCTCTTCCTATCCTTCCATCCAACCAACCAACCAACCAACCAATCAGGAAAGAGATCCCGCCTCTTCTCAGGGCTCTTCTAGCCAATGAACGTTCAGGGAAGCGGCGATTGGTCCCAGTTCTTACTCCCGCTAGTCGCCGGCTTGGTCGCTTGAAGCGGAGTTGTGGTCTCTGTCGCGGGTGAGTTCCTTGGCGTCCTTCTTGACGCTCAGTGACGCCGGGCCGAGCGCGCGCTTCCCCCCCCCTCCAGGCTCCTGGAAATTCTATCCGCGCGAAAGGAAGGCGAAGGGAGGGAAGGGGAGAACGGAGGCCGTAGCGGCGCCTGTGCGCCGGGGACCTTCACGGGGGCGCCAAAGGGCATAGAGCTACGCATGCGTGAGGCCGGCTGAGGTGGTGACGGCGCATGCGCCTGGTGTGCCTTGAAGGAGCAGGCAGGGGGACGTGCGCATGCGGATTTATTTTCCTCCTATGGCTGAGGGGAAAGGCCGAATTGGCACCGCCCAAGGGGCGGGAGAACAAAAGCCAAGGCTCCGCCCCTGAATTCCACCTCGATCCCTGCGCCCCACGTTGCGCTTTCGGTTGCCTGAGTAAGTGTCAGCAGCACCCTCCCCAGGTCTCGTCGTCTACGGCGGGAGGGCCGTGCTAGGCCCCGGCGGGCAGGGGATTCCCTCCCGCTAAGGAGCAGGTGGCGCCTCGCCTAAGTTCCAAGCTGCCGGAGGTGCGGCGCCCCTGGCTCTGGGATGCCTCTGATCGGGATTGTTTTAACATTTAATATAGCAGCCTGTGGACTCTGATAACTTCCTGACTGGATTGCTGCAGTGTGTGCTTGGTGGGGCTTCCCTTGGAAGCTGTCCGGTGACACAGTGAGGGGGGACCGTGTTACACCCATTCTGAAAGTGCTGGACTTGCTGCTGATGAACTACGGGGCTCAGTGCGAGGTGTTGGTACAAGTGTACAAAGCTCTGAGTGCTTTAAGACTCCTGTGTATGGCTTCCCCCGGCACCTGTCAGCTGGGTTTTTGCAGTCTGCAGGGGAGCCCAGACTTGTGGCGTCCTTGGGGAATATTGGGGCACCAATATTTTGCACTGCAGTTCTAATTTTGTTTTTAATGTTGCATTCTTATTAGCCACACTGGGCTCTCATGAGAGAAATGGTGGGGTGTAGGTAATAAAATAATATCTGAATGACTGCTGTCCTTTGTATTTTCAAAGGGAAAATAGTTATTGCTTCCCTGGCCAATAAGCCTTCAGTGCAACCTGAAATTTTCTTTGTACCTTTCCACAGTCTAACCCAGTCAACAGTGCAATCATATGTGTGGGTACGTAGAAGTCTCACTGTGTTTGGTAGGGCTTATTTGCTAGTAAGTGAACATTGGCTTGTGTAATAATCCTACATACGGTATTATGCTTAGAAGTAACAGCCGGTTTGTTCAATAGGGTTTACTTCCAAGTAAATGTGTATAGAATTGTATGCTACGTCTGCATAATGCCACCATCATTCTATATTAAGATTATGACAAATTGCAGATGAGGCCTTCTTCAACATGTCCAAATGTCCAAAAAACAAAACAAAAAACTTTTAACATCCGGTTTGTTTGAGTTCTGATGAACTTGGATCACTTGCAATTTTCCTGTGAAATATTTTAATTCATAATATGAAACACAACTGTGACTGCTGGATTAACAAGATTAGGTAACGGATTTAACCGGATTTAACTGACTTGATTACTGCCACCTTCTTTTTTTACAATAATGTTTTTGTTTTCCTTCCTTGTTCCCTTTACAGAGGAGTCCTAGACTCAGGTTGAACATGCCTGTGTTGTGGATAATGCGCCAAGCTTCCCGAACAGGTAGGCTGCAACAAAAAAGGCATTTGAGTTCAACGTTGGCATTTGATCAGAATCCAAGAAGGAATATTTGTTTATTGTTGTTGTTTAGTCATTCAGTCGTGTCCGACTCTTCATGACCCCCATGGACCAGAGCACGCCAGGCACTCCTGTCTTATTTGTTTATATAGACCATAAATCCATAGAAATAAAGTTGCAATGACTGATGCTGTCTAATATCTTTGAAGAAAAAACAAAGGGAAGTCTACCATGGGTGATGAAAGTAGACATCTTCTTGGATTTTGAACAACTTCTCTGACACCTCTTATGATAGTATATTTAACTGTTTTGAAGAAGTATTTTAGGAAAGTCCTCCAGTGTTCTGGCTGTCTTCTAGTTGGATTCTACAGTTGAATAACCTGAAGGGAACAATACGAATTCTGTGCACACATTGTGGATGCCATTGTTCTTGTGCAAATCCTGAAGCCTGTGTGGTTGGAACTTAATTGTTTGTAATACTTTCGTAACACAACCTTTATGGTCTACATCAGGCATCCCCAAACTGCGGCCCTCTAGATGTTTTGGCCTACAACTCCCATGATCCCTAGCTAACAGGACCAGTGGTTGGGGAAGATGGGAATTGTAGTCCAAAACATCTGGAGGGCCGAAGTTTGGGGATACCTGGTCTACATAAACCCCAAGTGCTTGAGCCAATTTTGTAGCCTTGGCCTGCTTAAAGGCACAACATAGGTTTTTGAAGTGCTTCTGGTAGAATTCTCTGGAAAGGTAATTGCATAGTTTCATTTCAAAGTGTACATGTGAATTCCAAGATTATGGACCTACACTGTATTAGAAGTGGCATATGAATCTGAATAAATAATGGTGCTGTGGTTCTGTGCTCCTTTGGGACTCTGGGACTAGTGTTTCTACTCTTATTTAGCATGCTGTCCAACCTTTCTGTTGTTCTCTAGGGACTCCAGTATGCTTAAGTCTTACCCGACATCTCAGCAACACAACCCCAAGAGCTTCCTACAGTAAGTACATAATGGTGTTCTGTCTGTCTGAACTACTTGAAAGGATAATTTAGATCATTTGTTTGTAGAGGTTGGTCCTAGAGGCTCTTCTTGGGGGCATAGATGTGAATTTTGATAATATCTGCATGTCCCCAAAAGTGACACCACACATGAACGTTTGGGCATGGATGTTTCTCTTTGAAATCTTTGTTTTAATGAATATTAACATGGGAAATTCTTCGTAGGAATGTATTACAATTAAATCTTTTATGTTTTTGGACAGCAACAGCTTACACTTTTCTGTTTTGGCTGCAGAATATGTAAATCTAAGAGAGGAGCCAACAGACATGAAATCCATTACTGACAAGGCTGCACAGACTGTCCTATGGACAGAACTTATCCGAGGTGAGAACCAGAATGATGGTTGGAATGGCTGAGCTGGTAAAGAAGAGAAACTAGTTTTGTAACTTCAAGCTGTTTGTCCGAGTGGGCATGAAGGGGAAGACTCTAATATGCAGTCCTAGAATGGATTATCCAGAGAGCTGGCAACCTCCTCATATCCATGGTCTCCACAGCAGTTTTGTCTTGAAACATGACAAGGAATTATCATCTCATGCCGACTGGCTAACTGTAACTACAGGCAACTCTCAATTTACACATGTTCAATTGGTGTGCTGTGTCTTTCTCCTAGTTTTTACCAACATTATAGCTACATGGGAAAGTGGAAATACTGTAGTGCCCCACCAGGGCATTATTTGCCATTGAGCTGGTACCTGCTGGTAATTGTGGCTTGTTCTAGGTAAGCAGGCAAGCTGTAGCACTGCAACAAACAATTGGAATATTAAATGTAGTTTAGTTCTAGGTAATTTATTTAGCAGTTAAATAACTGTCTTAAAATTTGTTTGAACTCTGTTGTTGACATGCTCCAAAGTTTGAGGGTGAACTGTGTATTTAAATAAAACATCTGCTTTGTCGTATCCCTCAGGCTTGGCTATGACCTTGAGCTACCTCTTTAGGGAACCGGCCACCATCAACTATCCCTTTGAGAAGGGTCCCCTGAGTCCCCGCTTCCGTGGGGAGCATGCTTTACGCAGATATCCATCTGGAGAGGAGAGGTGCATTGCCTGTAAGCTTTGTGAGGCTGTTTGCCCTGCTCAGGTAAGGTCCTTGCTAGCATCTCTTTGCTTCCTTTCTGATGTGGCAGGTGACATTTGTAAGCCTATGGAAAGCTGCAAGCCATCTGGGAGATAAACTCTCACACAACCTGTATGGATTGGGTAATAGGCCCGATATATAGTCCTGTTCAGATTCTGTTTGTGAGTAAATTCCATATCCACGGGACCTACTTTCTTTATCTGAACTATGTGATTGTCCGTTCTCTTCCATTTGCATGCAGCTGGTAGCAAGAAGTGAGATATTTTGTCTACTTGGTGCTACAATGCTGGGATAAAAATGGCAATCACTTGCTTCTGCTACACATCCATGCATGCACACACCCTTGCTGAGCTAGTGCTTGAAATAGTGCTTCCTTTTTGAGCAGGATGGTAGGCTCTTCTTGAACTACTGTGTTCACTGTGACATCCCTCTAAGCTTGGGTCTCTTCTTTTCCATGGCATCTTTGCAGTTCTGTTGAATCCCTGAGCCTCTTGATTGCAAATGAGGTTGCCTTCATTCCAGCAGGGATAAACTTGCTGTTGCTTCTCCTCTAGTTCAGCATGGGTTTTCAAGGCTTCTATAACTGGGGCTTGGGGAATGCCACATGTGAGTTGCATCTCTTTCTCCCTCACAGGCAATCACCATTGAGGCAGAGCCCCGTGCTGATGGCAGCCGCAGGACCACTCGCTATGACATTGACATGACCAAGTGCATCTATTGTGGATTCTGCCAAGAAGCTTGTCCCGTTGACGCCATTGTGGAGGTGAATGGGCTGGGTGTTTTCAGGCTAATGAAGAGGTGCTGTTACTTTTGCCCACTTTCAATGTGTGTCTAGAAGATGGAGCTACTCAGAGAGAGAGAGAGAGAGTATGCAGTATGGACATGTCTGTGTGTACATGTAATTTTTATTTGACTTCAACCTCCGTTCTGTTATGCAGGGACCCAACTTTGAGTTCTCCACGGAAACACATGAAGAGCTTCTGTACAACAAGGAGAAGCTGCTCAACAATGGTGACAAGTGGGAAGCTGAAATTGCTGCTAACATACAAGCTGACTACTTGTACCGGTGATGGAGCACTTACTACAACCCTACCACATCCTCACCAGCCGAAGCCAAGTCTGCAATAAAGGGCATGCACTCATTGTTTGTCTCCCTGTGTCTTGAGAATGAGGAAGACATTGTAGGCAAACTTTTTGAAGATAATGTAGAATGCAGAGTCCTACTTGGAGAGGAAAGGATGAGGGGGCACATGATCCATCTTTTCTTTTAATGTAGGAGTTTTTATTGCTGTAAGGGGGGAAATTTAAGAGGCAGTGTAAGGGTGTTGGTCTGGGAACAGTTGATGGATAAGGTGAGAGAAAGGAGAACCTAGATCTGTTTTTAGACCTTTTTTGTTGTTGGAAAGATTATTTACTCTTATATTTCAGGTAGTGGCCTCAAACTTTTTGGACAGGTGTATATATTTGGAATTTTGGGTGTGTGTCATTGGTGGAATCACAAAATGGCTTTTATGTTGGACCTGGCTCCTATTTCTGGTAGGGGCCCCAAACACACTCCTCAGACTCTGTGAACATGCACACACACAAACTGCACATAGTTCCCATCTGCACAAATTCCTGTCCTTTCTCTCCACCTTCCTGCCACCAGTTGGCTTACCCAAGCTTCTTCATTTCTCACCAGCTAAACAGCAGTGACGGGGCTCCCCCCCTTTTTTTTACAAGGCAAACAAGAGTGTGCTGCAAAGCACTGGGCTCCAGCTACCACTTGTCTTCATCTCGTGGGAATGCACTTGGGCCCATGTGTGGCACTGAGGCAGTGTGGGAAGATGGCAGCAGCTGGAGGCCAGCGCTTCACTTTACAGTAAGCCCTGGGAACCACTGCATTCAAAACATTGTGGAATCAATTCAGATATTCTGGAAAACTTGTTAAGGGTTCCATCAAGGTTAGAAACATGATGCAGGCAGAAAGCTACCTTTCTCCAATGTGGGCTAAGCAAGAACCTTCCCCACTGACAGAATACCTTTCCTCATAAAGTATGTTTTCTCACATGAGAGGGAATTTTAAAGAGGTAACTTACCTCCCTCCACCTTGGTGCATTCAGTTTGGAGCAGTTGTAGGAATCCTATACTGTTTGTAGGAATCCTATACTGTTTGTATTGGTTCTGAATAGAGTTGAAAAAGCTGTTTTTGTACTAAGATAGCTATTGCTCAAAGCATTCTTATCTCTCTATTCTGTGGTGAAAGCTTTATCAGTACTTGCTTGTTTAAGATATACCTGGGTGGATAAAGGAGGGACATGTACTCAAAACATAAAAATGTCTTGCTTTGAGAAGCAGGCACAACCTTCAGCTACAAGAACTCTTGTCTGCCTCTTGCATTTTGTTCAGTCCTAGAAATCCTGTTCTCCAGGCAGAAAGCATAGTCTTCTTTTGTTCACATTGGTCTGCACCACTACTGGTCTGTAATATACTTATGGGGGTTCCAGCAGGCCTCTCAGAAGCTGGGTTGCATTATCTCTGAACTCTGAAAAATTTAAGCAGCCTTGAAAAACAGAAATATTCTTTCTCTTCCACCCCCACCCTCTCTTAAGGATGGAGCCAATTTCTTCTGCTGTTGGAACATGATCTGAATTGTGTTGCACATTGAATTCCTGTTCTGATGCCGTGTTGTCACGTAGCTTTTATTTCTGTTGTGACAGAGCACCCACCCTAAATTCTGGAGGCTCAGGGTCGTGTTAGGATTCACTGGCCCTGTGGAACAGTAGCCTGTATACCGTATTTTTCCGTGTATAAGACTAGGTTTCCCCCTAAAAAATAATGTCAAAAATTAGGGGGCATCTTGTACTCTGGGCCATCTCCCTCCTATTCTTCAATCTGAGTCCCCAAAAATAGGGGGCGTCTTAAACATGGGGGTGTCTTATAGACGGAAAAATGCAGTAATTTTCTTCTACCAACAACATCTTTAAAACTATCAGCACTTAAAAAACAAAGATGTGACTTACGAGTAGGAATGGGGAAGGTTGGAATAAAGCAGTACTGGTGCAAAGAGGGGGGGAAATCCCTACTTACAAACATTGTAAGCGTGTTGATAACAATTTACTATTGATAAGCGTTTGATCTCAAAAGTACACTGAGATCTGCATATAATTGTTTATCACAATGCTGGCTTCTCCTGATGCACTGATCATAGCCAGGAGGAACAATAGCCTCCTATCTGCATACTACTGTTTCAATCAGTTCTATCCAATAAGGTCTGCATGACCTGCTAGTTCAGTCTATAGTAACCTGCTTATCTCAAGATTCTTCCTGTAAATGCTTTCTCTTCTCACCATCTCTTGTACAGGACAGGAAGCTTGAAACACTGAACAGTTGAAGGGTGCCAGCATGAGGCTGGGGGAGGGAGGAGACTGAATGCTGGGAGTGGGAAGTTAGTTGCCACCACATTCCAGGCAGGAAAAGGTAGATCGCTGTGTATACCTCCAATATGTAGGAGAAGCTATCTGATTAGTGACAAACATTTCCTATACTGTACTGTATTTCCACTGATACGTTTTTAGTGAGGATGAATCAGTATGTATAACCAAACCTGAAATAGTATTTGAGACATGTCACGGGATAAAAGGAACTAAGAGGGAGTCAAATGCTTTTCCATTGGAGAAAATGAAACTTGTAAACCGGGCAGCTGGTGCTGTATAAGTCCCCAAGCAAGCTGGCATTTCCACATGTGTAGTTTTTCAAATCAAAATGACCATATAATCTCTTAACGTGGCGTGGATTTTATTTAGAGCAAAGTTCAGTTGAACTACCTTGGTTTGAACATGTATATGTCATTGTATAAAGGATTGTCATGATGGATGTGGACAATAGTGTGTTGTTTATTTATAATAAGGTGGAGGGGGCTAGTTGTCACAAAAGCTGCTGCTGAATAGCTCAGGGCTACAGTAGCACAACCCTAGTTCAGTAGAGCATGTTGTTAAGTTGTGGACACTTCTTAACAGGCACCTGAGGCATCTGATTATTGTAAAACAAATTACAGTGCAGAACATCTGAATATAATTGCTCGACACAGTCAACATTTCTATTTGAGTATGGCCCCAATACTCTCTTCTCTTAGGTTATTTCCAGCTCAGCCCCCATCAGTGTACCTGTGAAGCTATTTAGCACCACTGCTTTACACTTGCATGTCTATCCACTTTAGACAGATCCATTGGAGCTTTCATTCATTTTATAGTCCCTCATTCTGAATAATGTGATGTTGTCAGCAAATTGGCCACCTTGCTGCTCACCCCCAACTCCAGATAAATTTATGTATGTTGAATAATTAGCGATACTGGTTCTTGGAGAGAGATATTTCTTATATTCATGTGCTGTGGTTCTGTTTGTCCAATTAAATGTACCCCTGACCATTAAGTCCAGTCGCGGACGACTCTGGGGTTGTGTGCTCATCTTGCTCTATAGGCTGAGGGAGTCGGCGTTTGTCTGCAGACAGCTTCCGGGTCATGTGGCCAGCATGACTAAGCTGCTTCTGGCGAACCAGAGTAGTGCACGGAAACGCCATTTACCTTCCCACCTATTTATCTACTTGCACTTTGTCGTGCTTTCGAACTGCTAGGTGGGCAGGAGCTGGCACTGAGCAACGGGAGCTCACGCCATCGCAGGGATTCGAACCACTGCCGTTCTGATCGGCAAGCCCTAGGCTCTGTAGTTTAGACTACAGCGCCACCCGCGTCACTTGTTTGACCAATTACCAAGTCCATAAAAAGGATCTGTCCTTTATTTTTTAGCATGTCAGAGGTTCCTTCTTGCTGTATGGTATTCAAAGAGCTTCACCTACGCCAGTGTTTCTCAACCTTTTTTGGGCCACGGCACACTTGTTCCGTGAAAAAAAGCACGAGGCACACCACCATTAAAAAGGTTAAAAAATTTAACTCTGTGCCACCCTATATTATAATTATGACTGTAAGAAACACTTGCCAAATATTGCTTTCCGTTGGGTTAGTGTCGTTAATTGGCGGCCGCCAGGCACGTGACAATGCAAATCGCCCTTCTCGTCGCGGCACGTCGCGGCACACCAGCCAGCGTCACGCGGCACACTAGTGTGCCGCGGAACAGCGGTTGATAAACACTGACCTACGTTATATCATAAATGGAATAGTCCTGCAACACACGTGTTAGTATCCCCCCCCCCCCCATGTTGCAAATAATTGCAATATAAGCTAGGACTGGCTGGGAATCTCCAGCCTGCAGGCCTGGCATGCCCAGTAGAATTTGCCATTTGGACAGTGGGGTATTTCCCCCCCTGAAACCATGTAATAATCAGGTAAAAATGCAGGATTAACACCCTCCCCTCTCATTGTGCACCAGCTGATTCATTGGGTTATGAATAAAAACTACTAATAAATGAATGTAGCAGACAGGGAACATCCCTTGTGCACAGCAAGTCACTAGTTCAATGTCCGCCACTTTGTGAAAAGTTGCTTGAGGGATTTTTCATATTGTTTGGCTGTCATTTCTTTTTATATATTACAATATTTTTATGTTTATACCTCACCTTTCCTTTAAGGAGGGTGTATATCGTTTCCCCCATTTTATTCCTGCAACAACCCTGTGAGTTAGGTTACTCTGAGAGTGAGTAACTGATCCAAGGTCACCCAATATGGGGTTTTGAACCCTGGTCACCTAGGTCCCACACTGGCTGTCAAATCTCTCTCTTGACAGTGCTATTTTTCTAGAAAAAGAGGTGCCGTAACTCACCACGAACACCTCTTTTGTTCTCTTATGGCAATGGCGCCCACCTGAGAGGTGCCGGAACTGAGTTCCGACGGGAAAAAGCCCTGTCTTTTGATATTGTATCTGTGGTGTGATGCTAGCCGCTTTGGACTTCCTTTTTAAATGAATGCACAATTAAATTCAATGAATAAATAGCTGGCTCTCCAGCGTGCTCTGCATTACACAAGCAGCTCCCACTGGTTTGTTGGTTTGCGTCTACGTAGTTTGAGTGTTGCAGGCGAGCAAGAGCAGAGGCCTCCCTCCATGCCACATCCAGGCCCGCAGGTGCCCAGTCTAGGCAGGCAGGCCAGAGATTCCTGCAGTTTTTGCCATTGCTGGTTCTGATGCGCTGCAGGCTGTCAAGCACATAACCAAACCCTTGCCGTGTCAAGGAGGTGGTGGGCATCCTTGCACAATCACGTCCTTTTGGGCATCGCTCTGTCTAGCCACGGAAAGCCCACGGACATTTTCCTGGGAGTAAGCCCGAGAGTAAGTTCGAAAGCACGTCAAAATGCAAGTAGATAAATAGGAACCACTATGGCGGGAAGGTAAACGGCGTTTCCGTGCGCTGTTCTGGTTTGCCAGAAGCGGCTTTGTCATGCTGGCCACATGACCTGGAAGCTATACGCCGGCTCCCTCGGCCAATAATGCGAGATGAGCGCGCAACCCCAGAGTCGGTCACGACTGGACCTAATGGTCAGGGGTCCCTTTCAAGGGCGTACCCACCATGCGGCATGTTAGGGCAGCTGCCCTACTCTAGAAGCAGGGCTGGTGGGCAGAGGCGGAGCACAGCCCGGCGGAGCACGAGTTCGCCATTCCCGCCACACTGCGCCGCACCCTCCCTCCAGCTCCCCGGCGCGCCCTCAGGCAAGGCCAAGCGCGGCGGGGAACCAGGGAGCGCGGCGCGGTGGGCGGGAACGCCGAACTCGCGCTCCGCTGGGCTGGGCTCCGCCTCCGCCCACCAGCCCTGCTGCTAGGGAGGGGCACAGCCCGGCGGAGCGCGAGTTCGCCGTTCCCGCCCGCCGCGCTGCGCCCTCCTTCCAGCTCCCCGTCGCGCCCTCTGGCAAGGCCAAGCGCGGCGGGGAACCAGAGAGCGCGGCGCGGCGGGCAGGAACGCTGAACTCGCGCTCCGCTGGGCTGGGCTCCGCCTCCGCCCACCAGCCCTGCTTCTAGGGAGGGGCACAGCCCGGCGGAGCGCGAGTTCGCTGTTCCCGCCCACTTTGTGGCCCCTCCCCTTCCGTGCCTTGGCCCCTCCCCTTGCCCCCCCCTAGTTTTGATCCTGGGTACGCCCATGGTCCCTTTACCTTTACCTAAGCCCCGCTGAATAAAAGGTGCAGGCTCTGGGCTGCACGTGGGATTTGGCTACTCCAAGGCGGGGAACAGATCAGCCTCCATTCTGCTGGAGGGGAGGAAAGTGCCTTTCCCTCATCTGCTGGGGAGGCGAAAGGGAACCAGGCCACCGACCTCCCCCATCTCCTCTCTCCCCCTACCCCCACCCCCGGCCTCGCTGGAGCAGCAGGAAGTTGCTCGGAACCGCGTGCGGGGAATCCTCTTGGGGCGGGACAGATCTCAGTCCTTCCTGGAAGAAGGACAAGCGCTTGTTCCGCGCTTCGAGGCGCCCGCTTGCTTCTTCCGCCGCATCGCGAGGTTGGTACGGCGCCTTGCCGGCCGGCCCCACCCGTGCCCTACTTCCTCCGAGAGGCCTTCCTCCTCCATGCCGGGCTGCTCTTACTTCTCGCTGCATCCGCTGCCTCGGAACCGGCCTCAAGGTCTCCCCAGAAAAGCAGCTTCCCTCCGTTGCGCCTCCTTCCCCTGCCGGGACTGATCCCCCAGCACACCCCGCTGCTCTTTGTTCCTGGGAGGGACGGAAAGAGGCGGCGCTCGGTTTAGGGGGCTTCCCGCAGTGGATCAGCCGCAGATCCGGAGGCAGCGGCGCAGTCCGCGCACCAGTTGTGGCTGCGGGTTGGGGAGAGTAGGTAATGGTTAGGGGCGAGAGCGTGGATTGGTTGGTGATCTTATGGGGTGGGAGTTGTGGGGTTGCTCGAGAAGGAGGTTGGCGAGTGGTTCGCGGAGGGGATCTCTTGGCCTCCCTCCATCTGGGTTTATTTGAGCCGGGGGTCGGGGAGCACATCTAGCCGGGCCCCTGTTTTTCTTTCTGGGGTGCGATAGTGCTGGGTTTCCTCATCCGCCCACGTGCCTGAGCAAGTCGAGGGGGAAAGGTGATTTCCTTCCGGAAATGCCGTCCTGCCTTCACAATGGCCGCGCTGGTGTGCAGCTGTTCTTTGAGGGTGGCGGTGAGGGTGAAAAGAGCAGCCAACTTCTGCTTTTTGATGGGCTTCCAAACGCAGTTCTATAGCTGGATTGAGAATTTGGGGACTGGATTGGATCTGGTTCTAGATTTTCTGGGCGGGGGTAGTCAACTACATATACACCATCCCCCCCCCCCCACACACAAAAAGAAAGAATCGTGGGAAGTGTAGTTTGTGTAGCTCAGTGTGCTGTAAACTGTGGTTCCCAGAATACATATGGGGAGTGTGCTTTAAATTCCGTATACATAGCCCAAACTTTTTCAAACACGGGTTATGTCTACTGTATTCCCCTCGCCCCCACCCCCAAATCCTAGAGATAACAAGTGGTGAAGTTGTATCTTTTTGTTAGGGTATGTTCTTCTGATGCTAAAGGTCCTCACAGAATGGTGACCTCACAGAACCTCCCTTACTTTTTTACAACTTCCACACTCAGAATAAAAAAAGATTAAAGACAGTGCTTTTTTTCAACCATGAAGTTATTATAGTAAGTGCCACACTTTTAAAGAACCAAAAAAGGAGTGCTGGTACTTTGTACCCTTGAGTACCCCCTGGAAAAGACACTGATTAGAAGAGGCATGACCCCTTAAAAAAAAAGGTCGCAGCACTTGTTTTTCACTTTTCCATGCCCTCTTCTTTTTATTTTTATATGATTCTATAGTTCCCAGAATTGGCACAGAAGAGGGGTTGATTGTTAACCGCTCTGAATTGTAGCTCTGTGAGAAAAACAGAGGTACCTAACAATTCACAGCACCCTTAACAAATTACAGTTCCCAGGATTGTTTGGGGCTAGCCATGACTGTTTAGAATGATACTACTTTAACATGTCTATGCTGTGGGCTGTACAATTTGGGAGGGGGCACACCTGTACACTTCTATGTTCATCAAATAAAAAACACTATTTTGCTTATATCTTTTGTTTTCTGGGACTAACACAGCACAAAGATGGGAAAAAAATAATGCATGAATTTGTACCTGCAATCCATAATCAGAAATAAAATGTTCAGGTGGTGGAATAGTCATCTGGCACTCATGATCCAGAGTTCCTTTATTTTAAGTCTTGTTATGTTGCACAGTGTTTTTTCTGTGTAGTGTGGGAACACACAAAGTTCTGAGAGAGAGAGACAGAGAGAGAGAGAGAGAAATGTGCTTCTTAGACACCTCTGGAGACTCTACGCAGGACCTCACAAGGCCTAATACTCAGCAGGGAGTGCCTAGGTCCAGGCATCCCCAAACTTCGGTCCTCCAGATGTTTTGGACTACAATTCCCACCTTCCCTGACCACTGGTCCTGTTAGCTAGGGATCATGGGAGTTGTAGGCCAAAACATCTAGAGGGCCACAGTTTGGGGATGCCTGGTCTTCTGCCAGTAAATTAATAGATCCCCTCTGGGACAGGATTCCTTCCTTTTGGGAGCTCTGAAGAAAGGCAGTGTTCATTGTGTGCACATACTGTCTCTTGCCACTGCAGAATTGTAACAGAATACATTTGCACCTATGGCACTTCTTGACCAGAAGTTAAAGGAAGAGAAGACTTGCTCTTAACTAAATATTTCAATTGTTAATAAAGGGATGGGGAACCTGCGCCTGCCAGATATTGTTGAGGCTCCAGGTCCCATCGCCCACAGCCAGCATGGTCAGTGCTCAGGGATGATGGGAGTTGTAGTTCATAAATATCAGGAGGGCCATAGGTTTTCCACGCCTGTCCTTATATAAGGTGCACCCCCCCTTCAGTAACATCCAAACAGTAATCAGCCTGGAGTCAAGGGGATCCTCAAAGTAGCAGATAGGTGCTTGGGGTGAAACTAGGCCTACATGTCTTGGAGGTGATGCTTTGATGGGATTGCAGGCTACATGGGTGGGAGGGAGAGACTGAAAGTGGTGAGCCGGCAAGTTTCTCAGGGGGAAAATGGGAAGAATAGTGGCTGCACATTTTACCTCATAACTTGGGTTCCATAAATGCTAGCAATTTATTCTTACGAAAAGAGGGAGCGGGGGAGAACTAGGAATCTGGGGGTTATGGTTCAAGGGGACAGGAGTCCAGAGGACACCCATCGCCCTGGACACCCATGGCAGGGTGCCCTGCTAGGAATATGTAGCTTCTATAGCAAGAAATTGCCTTATGCAGTTTGCTGACCTGGAATAATATAATAATAATGATAATAATAATTTATTATTTGTACGCCGCTCATCTGGCTGGGTTTCCCCAGCCACTCTGGGCAGCTTCCAAGAAAGATTTAAAATACATTAACATACTAGATATTCTATTTAACCATAGCCTTGCAGTAGTGTCTGTGGTCTAATGCAGTGTTTCTCAACCTTTTTTGGGCCACGGCACACTTGTTCCGTGAAAAAAAGCATGAGGCACACCACCATTAAAAAGGTTAAAAAATTTAACTCTGTGCCGCCCTATATTATAATTATGACTGTAAGAAACACTTGCCAAATATTGCTTTCTGGTGGGTCAGTGTTGTGTATTGGCGGCCGCCAGGCTCGCTTGCACTGAGCTTTGGGAAAGAGGAGGAGAAATAGTGCTTTCTGGCGGGTCAGTGTTGCTAATTGGCGGCCGCCAGGCACGTGACAATGCAAATCGCCCTTCTCGTCGCCGCACGTCGCGGCACACCAGCCAGCGTCTCGCGGCACACTAGTGTGCCGCGGAACAGCGGTTGAGAAACACTGGTCTAATGTACTGTATTTTGACTGTTGGTAGGTCTTCGTAGTTTCTCCAAACAAGCAAAGAGTTGCGGGAGGTGACGCTCTTCAGCTATTGCTATTGTCGTCTCTTTGCAGGGGAGATTAGCTTTCTCCCAGCACAAATGATCCACCACCGAGGTTACTTCTCAGACACTTCTAACAATGTGGAAAAGAAAAATTGAGAATGAAGATTTGAGGGGGAAATGCGATTTTTTGACTGACCACCAGATCTTGCCTATTGCTTCCGCTTCTCCTCAGGCCCAGCTGATGGCTGTAAGGATCTCTCCCCTGTTTTGTCCAACCTGAGTACCGCAGTGCTCTGCCACCTCGGGACATTTTGACCTCTCAGTGAGCAACTTGGCAGTTCTGAGTCAGGCGCCTGTTGTGAAACGGGAGGCCGGGTCTTGCCCTGGAAATTGTATCGCAATCCCACAGCTCAGACAATCCCACGTGAGTCAGCAGAGTCTGGGCTCCAGCTGCAAGCAGTCAGGCCCTCGAGGCTGCAAAAGACACAACTGGAAAGTTGCTGCCTGCGGAGCTCCTGCAGGACTGGCCCCATCTTCCTGCCATCTTTCCCCTTCGTGAAACACCTAGAGGTAAGAGAGAACCCTTTTTGCCAAGTAGACTTAGGGGGCTTTTGCTGCTACTGCACCCGAGCTTCATGTAAACTCTTCCTACATTCTTAGTGATGACCTTCTGTGCCCTCCTTCCTGAGCCTCATTTTGCTGGTCTGTTATTTCCCTTCTAATGGGTAACCTATCCCCTTCACTGTCCCTGAAGCCATCTTCCTTCCTCTGCACAATCCTGTTCCTATTCCCAGTCATCAGTTCATTGTAGTAGGACAGTTGTTGATAAGGGGAGGGCACCCCAAATCCCTGTCCGCCTTCCTGGTCCTAGTACAAATGAACACTAGCCCCTCAAGGGAGGTGATATGTGTGCTAGTTCCATTTGGGCCTCATCAGCTCTTTTCTCCTCTCCCTTTTAGGACACAGCTATACAGCTGCAAATAAAACCTTTTAAATGTGTTGTAAAGTGCAATATACAAATGTGACACTAGATGGCAAAAGTGAGCTATGCCAAAGTTAATGTATACTTCTAAACTTTTTTTTAAAGCATTTTCACAGCGTTTTAAATATGTCTGTAGATTCCACCAAACATGGGCTCCATGTTCCGCAGCGAAGAGATTTGCCTGGCCCAGCTCTTCTTGCAATCAGCTTCGGCATACAGTTGCGTCAGCGAATTAGGCGAGCAAGGACTTGTGGAATTCCGTGATGTACGTGCAAGAGGGTTTGGGGAACCTTTTTTTTGGGGGGGGGGAGACATACTAAACAAGCATGTTGTAGCCATTTTCATAGATTAAGGGGTTCAGGATTTCCCTGTCTTTTACTGCTTATTTATTTAAATTTTAAATTATTTTAAAAAATTGTTTTGGAGGCAGGAATCCCTAAGCAGTTTACAGAAATTATAATAAATAAATAAAATACAAATTTTCTTACAAAAAGTACATTTAAAATCCACCCTAAATTCCAATTCCAGTGCCCTTGGTCATTGTGACGATTTTATAGGTTGGTATTGTTTTTCCATCATCCAAGTCTCAAAAAGTCTTACGACAGTAAAAAGACATAATATACAAATTTTAAAAAACAAATTGAACACCAGAAATTTAAGACATCAGAAATATAATGACATGTCTTTGCTTTTAAGTTCCCTGTCTGAGTGTTTTTTCTTTTCTCCATTGCTTTTCCCATTAAAAAACCCTGCTTTTCACTGCTGAATCAGAACAAACAGCAAGTAAGTAAAACTTTATTTATTTGCGTGGCCTACAGGCCATTGCAACAACAAACAGCAAATCTGCGGAAAATCCAAGTTGCCGTTCATTCCAATTCAGCAGAAATGCCAAGAAAGCGCAGGGCAAAAGGTAAATGTGGATGAGCCCTAATAAAATGGTCAGGGAAACCTGGAGAAGATGGTAGAATTTGGGTGAGATAGAGAAATGGATGTTTTATACCTGGAGAAAGGGTCTTTTATGTCATGCAAGCCTTAAGAATGGGTCAGCAAGCAATGGAAAATTGGACCGCCTGGTTTCCAGTGTTATCTGCGCAATCCTTGGCGGGCTCTTCACTAGTAATGTGCTTCTTTTCCTTCCAGCTGAACCCCCATGTCAGCGCCTTCCAGCGACGTTTTGTGGGGGAAATCCGGCGGTGTGAAGATATGGAGAAATCCTTCAGTGAGTCGTACTCCTGTAGGGGGAAGGGGAGGGCTGTCCTCTTCTGGGTGGCTTGGATGATGACCTTGCCATCGGGTCGGTGACAAAAATCTTCCGAAGACGCCCCCCCCCCCCAGGCCAGCCATGTTGCCACAAAACTGCCTTACACACTGCCAGAAGCAGTTAGAAGACTGGGCCAAGTTTCTGGGCGTTGAAATTGCATTAGGAAATCATGAGACTTTTGCAAACAATGCAACATTTTAGATGTAATTTCTGGTTTCTGGCTGAGGATAGTTGCACTTCCTCTCTCAGCCTGTTTTTACTGCCCTTGTTCAAACTGAAACATCTGTAAAAATGGAGAAGGGGTTAGTCAATTGGTGCATTGGCCATCTGTGATAGCTGGCTGCTATAATTTGAACTTCTTGCCCTCCACCTGCCTGTTGTGACTTCCTGTTTCTTCTTCCTCATTCTTCAGTCTGTAGCATTTGAGGGTGGTTTGCAGATTCCATATTTTCCTTTTCTAATGTCCTTAGCTGATTAAGATCTCATTTAACATGTTTGACTTTTTCTGGCACTCAGAACGTTTTGGGAAAGCACTAAGAGCATTTTGAAAAGCACATTGTGTTACTATTACATGAAACAAACATATCTCAAAAAGTTTTTCCAGTA